>NC_084741.1:49241029-49556029 GCF_033978785.1 Entelurus aequoreus
GAAGGAAACCAGTGTAGGTTGGAGTTTGGGATACATGCTGAGCAGCTCCAATATGATACCATCAGAGATGGAAGAAGTACCCCCGTTGACTAACCCCGTCTTTGCCGGTCTTGTCTTTTTATTTTCAGCTCTAACCATTGTTACTGTCATCTTCATTTTCATCATCCTTATTCGCATGTGCTACTGAGCATAGCCAGTGATGTCTTTTTGAATGCGTGTGTCCCGTTTTAAGAGCCTTGTTTACAGTTTATGTGCTTGCATTGTCTCAAAATATTTTACAAGTGGGTTCAGGAAGATGAATTAATATTATGTAAGTATGACAAAATTAATTAAAAGAGTAACATGAAGCTGTAAAAGTCTAGCTTTTGGCACATGGGTCTCAAACTTGCGACCCATATTTTGTGGCCCTCGACTTCACTTAATAGTTTAGTGCAGTGGTTCTCAAATATTTTTAAATGAGTACCACCTCAGAAAACACTTGGTTCTGCAAGTACCACCATAATGAGCAACATTAAAATACAGTAGTGTAGTAGGTCCAAGTATTCCTTAAAAACAAGGCAAAGGCTTAATTTACCAAGTACCGTACATTTCGGACTATAAGGCACACATTTTTCCTGTGCTTTTCCCCCTCCGGCTTATAAAACGGAGCAGCTAATTTATGGATTTTTTTTCGCTGACAGCCATAATGAAAAAAGTAGATTAAAAAAAGGGAAATACACTGAATAGGTGTGTTATTGGCGCCATTTAATGGACGAGTTCGCTCACTGCAGGTACTGGAGTGATGCATTGCCTTTCTGTTTAGATTAGTGCTTTCAACCGGAAGTACAATTGCAGTTCAGTCCGCTACCCGTCAATAGCGTTTCTACTCGTATGGATTCTTCATTTATCATTCAAAGCAACGTTTGTAAGTTTTACAGTGTAACTAAAACAATTCTTACTTAATTAACCTTTTTATTTGTGATGTCTATAGTGTTTTCATGCATATTTGTGCGTGCTATTTTTATGTAATGAAGTTGTAAGCATTAGCTAGTATGCTAAAACATTTACAAAAGTCTGTGTTAGAACTATTAACTTACAATGGCATTCTTTTTGTATCGTTTCAGTTTCATGAATTCACCAAAACGTCACCGTGGACTTATTGAGTCTGTTTAGCTGATAGAAGAGCTAGCTTCCGCAGCTAATGGGTCCGTGAAAATTAATTTTGTTTTGGTTGCTCAGCCGTTTTACTGCCATGTTATTTACACTGTTTGGAAACAATTAAGCTATATAAAAAAAACAATTACAAAGTCTTTCTGTGTAAAAAAAAAAAAGTCATTTCACAACATATATGTGGCTTATAGTCTGGTGTGGCTATTATATGGAAAATATTTTAATTCTAAAATTTAGTGGGTGCGGCTCTATAGTCTGGAAAATACAGAATATGCAATATTTTTGACAATGTAGCATTAAATATAGGAAAATAAAACTACACCACTTAAATAATGAATAAAAAATTAGGTGTACCACTCAACGTACATGTACCAAAGTTAGAGAATCACTAGTTTAGTGTAATCGCGGTCCACACACCCTGAACGGCGAATAGTTGAATATAACATGGCAATCTTGAATTGCACTAGATCGAGGTCTTTACAATTGCAAGGGGTCTGCAGAGGTACTGCAGGGGGGGTTGTGAACGTTTTGGTTAATTATACTTTTTTTAAAATAAATGCCTGCAATATATACAAACATTTAAATGTATTTAAATACACATTAACATTGATCCAACACACTGTAGTGTAGTTTAGAAGTGGCAGTGACACGGCCACACTCTTCAATGTAATTTGCTGGTTTCAAATAAAAACATGGATACATAATTATATCATTATATTCATGTTAGCAATTATGATAGCTAAGAATTAGAGCTTTAGTTGCGAGCGAGCTATTAGAGGCACTGTACTGTAATAATTGAATATATGCGTGTTGCACAGTATCAATTGTATACGTGATCCCTGTTCCATCTCACCGTAACTTTGGGGATCCTTGGCCTGGAGAACTTTACAACAAAAATTACAGCACAACAAACACACACTGGACAACACAATGAGCAACTTGCGTTAAGTAAGCTGAAGTATTAACAAATTTAGTCACGTATTTAAAACGTGATTCTAAAGTGAATACACTATGCTCACCCAGACTCTACTTCCAGTGGCCCTCAGTTAAATTGAGTTTGAGACCCCTGTGCTAGTATAAACATAATATGTTAAAGGGAGGACTAACAATGAAAGAATCCTATTCTGTTAGTCATTTGTAATTACTTCATAGATAAAGCCCAAACAATGAGGAAGACCGTATAGTATGAGTACCACTGATTGTAGGCAGGCTCAATCTAGTGGTACTTTTAGGAATGCCAGAAACAGAAAAATAAGTGTAATAACTGTGCAAAAACAAATGTATCAGCCAAATGTTTGTTGAAAGTGAATTCAAACGAAATGTCTCTCTGCGGAAATTGTCTACAATACTCCACAAGTTGCAGTCACCTGCAAGTATAAGCCACATAATCAAAGCTACTGTAAACCGCATGTGTAGCACTACGGTGGTATTTGCAAAGCAAACTTTTTTTTTTTTTTTGAGGTGATGCTTTGTGGAAACCTTTAAGAAACCATTGCCCTAGGTACAAGATGTTTCTGTGAGGACACATCGTTTTTTATAATAACAACAATAATAATGGATTAGATTTATGTAGCGCTTTACAGACAGAACTGAGAACCCATCATTCATTAAGAGGTGTCTCTTACCTGCTGACCGTTTCCCGTGTAGCTTTCTTGAGTGACGTGTCCAACAAAAAAAAAAGAAACAACTTAATTTGTCTGTACCTATGTTTTAAGAATAAAAATACACAAACACAAATGATCAACCATCGCTCCAGTACAGAATTGTACAAACATTTTCCCAAGTAATTTAACGATGTGGTGGAACACTTGGATACATTTTGTACATTAAAGATGCTAAAAAAAACATCCAATGTAGGTCAAAGTGCATTAAGCTAGTTAAACAAAACATGAAAAACATTGTGTAATATTTAAAAATCATGAATAATAAAACATTTTTACAACATGTTGAGGGCCAATAAAAAACATGCTCCAAAAAGAGCCCCTTTTTATTCAGTAGACTTATTTTATGTTTTCCATGGCAAAAAGTGTTAAATTCTTTACTCGTCTTATTGTTTTTGAAACACATGGTAGTGCACGTCCCCTAAAAAATGTTTTTACTTACACTAACAAAGCTAAACACCTAAATGTAGCACATACTCAATACAGTTTCTTAAAAAAAATGTTTTATGAATGATAGCTTATTTGACTATTACTTACAAATTTAGGAAGCTTGTACATAACTTAATTGCAATGCGTGTTCTTGTCGTTTGGTTTAATTTTTGTACATCAAGACTGAAACTTTAATTTTACTGTAGTTTTGACTATGATCATTTACAACACTGGATTTGGAGGCATTGTTGTAGGGTCTTTTTTTTATTAATTGTGCGAGGTGTTGTAATTGACAGAAGATGCTTCTTCTTTTTTTTTTAATAAATCTCAGGGACACAATAACAATTATTTCCACATTTTACTTCCAAAAAGTCCTGACACCCTCCTGTTTCTCTCCACTAATATAGACAGTATGCACTTCAATTGCACTAAATGCATATGCAAAACAATATCACTTGTTGTGTGTTAACTAATTTGGAAAACACTGAGTCTTAAAACTCAGTTGAGATAGTGTGTAGGCTAAACATACATGTTAGATGAAGCTCATGTATGCTATTTGTGTAAAATTAGAACAGTTGTGTAGTCTCTGTATCGCGGGCATTAGACAACCTTTTCCCCCTACCAAAAACTTGGCCTGCTGCACAATTACCTATTGTAATTTAAAAAGCAATGAAATGACACTCAAGTAGGATTTGCAATTGTATTTAAAAAAAAAGTTGTTTTAATTGTAACATTTTGTTGAGCAGCCGGTTGTAATTATTTTTCTCATAATGGAAGTTTTTCATGGTAATGTTTTTTTTTTCTGTATTGTCCAAAGAAAACGATGATTACAAAACAACTCAATTCAAAAGGTCATGTCTGTCAGCATGAATGAAATAAGAAATGCCTTTTTTCATCACTTATGTTAGCACTGAACACAATTATGCATGATTCTAATGTGTTGCATTGACTGTGTCATCTATGTTTTGATAACAACTCATAATAAATGTACCTACCAACTGTGAATGTTGTGGTTGTGAAATTATAAATCAACGACAAAGATTACATTTAGTAGAAGACAGGGGATGATAGTAACAATTTTTGTTTTAGCAAGTGTAACTCAGACGGTTCTATCTGTTAATAGATCACAGATTACGGTATATATATATATATATATATATATATATATATATATATATATATATATATATATATATATATATATATATATATATATATATATATGTATATATTAAGATTAAATATTAAAGTACCAATGATTGTCACACACACACTAGATGTGGTGAAATTTGTCCTGTGCATTTGACCCATCCCCTTGGGGAGCAGTGGGCAGCAGCGGCGCCACGCCCGGGAATCATTTTGGTGATTTAACCCCCAACTCCAACCCGTGTTGCTGAGTGCCAAGCAGGGAGGTTATGGGTCCCATTTTTGTATATATATATATATATATATATATATATATATATATATATATATATATATATATATATATATATATATATATATATATATATATATATATATATATATCAGTACCAAATCAGAAAAAATGTGTCTCTCCAAGTATCACCGTATCACCGTAAGTATTCATTAAAAACAAGGCCAGGGTTTTATCTAGTGTGTGTGACAATCATTGGTATCTTTAATCTTTAATCTTTAATCTAACAAGTATATTTCATATTTTTGGTCAATGTAACATTACAGTTTGAACAGTAACACTGTGTTTCAATATAGGAAAATAAAACACTGTACTGTACATTAGATAGAGCCTGTGTACCACTAGTGGTATGCGTACCAGTTTGAGAATAACTGATATATATTCATGTCAATTACAAAGAGGTCTTAGAGATGGAATTTATGGCTCTTTGAAAGTAGATGGCTCTTTTTAAAAACACTGGCTCATTATTAAAGATCTTTATTTCAAACACTGGTAGCCGTTATAAGATAAGATGTGGATCAAAACAACTTCAATTTACATTAATATTACTCTATACTGGTGGGTGGATCTCGGGTGAGTGGAAGGAGGAGGGGGGAGTTAATAATTTTGCAATGCTGTCTACTAAAAATAAAGTAAATCGCCACTCTACAAAGCAACTGACGCTTTGGTCAAAGTTGGAGTTGCCACAAAACACATTTTAAGATAAGCAACACTTTCCTGCCATCTGGCGGCTGAGTGGAGAGTGCACCCTCAATTCCTCACGTTTCATCTGTCAGGTAAACTGTGACGAAAAGGATCATATGAATCCCCTTCCTACGGTCAAAAAAACAACTTTGAAGCACAAGAGCAATTTAACAATGAAGAAAAAATACACAAATAATCCATCTATCCATTTTCTACCGCTTGTCCCTTTCGGGGTCGCGGGGGTGCTGGAGCCTATCCAAGCTACATTCCGGCGGAAAGCAGGGTACACCCTGGAAAAGTCGCCACCTCATCCCAGGGCCAACACAGATAGACAGACAACATACACACCAGTGGCGTGCGGTGAGGTTAATGTCTGGTGAGGCACACTGCATCATCACAGTCAAATTTAAAAACATATGAACCTGCAGTGCAGGTGTACCTAATGTAGTGTCCCTGCGGTCGTTCGCGGCTCCTGCAGCGCGAGCATTGTTCTTTTTGCACTTTTTGGCTTATTGTTAAGTGACTTTTTTTGGGTGGATTCGGTCTTGCACGTGGAGGGTTTGGGTGTGGGCTTTGGTTGGTGTGGCCGCGGTGCTCCCGTCGGGCAGTGCATTCTGCGGCGGAGGTGCTTGGCTCCAGGAGGCGGGGTTATGATACGAGCCTCTCACAGTGTGTCTCCGCAGCAGATTTATGATCGCTCAGCACTAAAAATACGTTACACACATACAGTTGTTGACAAAATACACGGTACATTATATACCTCAGCTAACTAAACTATGGAAATGTATAATATAATTCATATAGCAATACGGTGTCACTGCACAGCAGCTCAGCAGTTAGCCGAGTCGCAATCCATGGTGAGGCACAATGTGCCTCAACTGGCTGCTGATCACCGCACCGTCTCTTCTCAGTATTTGAACGGCAAATGTGAAAATAAAAATAAAAATAATCTAAAACTGTTGAAGTTAAATGGAAAATAACTTTAGTATAATCAATGGATACATATAACAATTTAATTAATTTTTTTTTCTTTTTCTTTTTTTTTTCTTTCCATGATGGCAGGTGAGGCCCCGCCTCCCCTGCCTCCAGTGACGGCACGCCACTGATACACACTCACATTCACACACTAGGGCCAATTTAGGGTTGCCAATCAACCTATCCCCAGGTGCATGTCTTTGGAGGTGGGAGGAAGCCGGAGTAGCCGGAGGTTAAACACAAATTATAAATAAAACTAAAATAAAAATGAGGAAATGAACAAATTGTGAATACAAAGTTGTACTACCCTACGTAAGTTGTGTTTACGCTTGAACCACTGCTACACATTCACATCAAAATAATGAACCAAGAGAGTGAATCCAAATTCTGCTGTATGTTTTCTTAGCCTCTGACTCATTTTCTTCCTTCTTAACAAGTCCTGTGCAGCCACTCAGGCAAATGCCCATATCTGCTGTACAGATTTATTTTACAAAACAGAACTGTGGGATACTTCCCATGTTACCTTTTTTGTATTTGACTTTATTAAGTGGATTTATTTAATGTTTGGCGCAGCCGGACCGGAGCAGGAGAGGATAGAAAGAAGAAAAAAAGGAAGACAGAGGGGGATAAGACATAGAGACAACAACAACAAAAATAATAACAACAAACACTAGAAAATACGATATGTACAAATATAATACGTAAAGTGCCAGCAAAGAACCAGTTGGGGAAGGAGATAGTAATAACACAGAAATGACAACAAACATTATTGCTCTACATGTGGAACAATAAACATACTAATAGAAATAACATTATTGATAATGAATAATAATTGTTTCAAATGCAACAATACATATATGGAATGAGAACTTGAACTACAAAAGACAGCAGATAAATGGAGGGGAAGAAAAAGAAGCAAATCAAATTAAACTTTATTTTCATAGCACTTTTCATGCACAGGCAAGTGGCAAGCACAGGGTGCTGTACAAAGCAAAACAAAACATACAAAAAAATAAAAACAATAATAGAAGAAGAGAAGAAAACACACACATTGAAACACACGCACATACAAACACACACATACAGCACTATTGACAATAACAAGGCAAAAACAAAACATGGCATGGCACTGAGGATTTGAGGTAAAAAGCCACCTTTGAGGCAGGGACACTGGAGAATAACATACCATACATGTACATATATTATATCACGTTTTATACTATATACTATATACAGTATACATATATATATATACACTATCGTTCAAAAGTTTGGGGTCACACAAACAATTTTGTGGAATAGCCTTCATTTCCAAGAACAAGAATAGACTGTCGAGTTTCAGATGAAAGTTATTTTTTTCTGGCCATTTTGAGCGTTTAAAGGTGGTTGATCTTAACAATTCAGAAAAAATCTGTAAAATAATGCTATTTTTCTGTGGAACTGCCAGCATTGTCACTTCATTAAAGGTGTTTGATCGTAATAATTTGGAAAAACTCTGTAGAATAAAGATATTTTTCTGCAGAACTGTTTGCATCGTCACTTTATTAAAGGTGGTTGATCTTAATAATTTAGTAAAAATCTGTAAAATTACGATATTTTTCCGCAAAACATTTCATGAAAATTTCTGTAAATATAATGTTTTTGATCATTTTTTGTGACATTATTTGGTTTACAATGTTTTACTTTAATTTTATGGTTTTCGTTTGGCAGCTGTAGCTGCCAGTAGATGACCGTTTTTTACAGAATTTTTTTTTACAGTGTAGAGCAGGGGTCACCAACGCGGCGCCCGCGGGCACCAGGTTGCCCGTAAGGACCAGATGAGTCGCCCGCTGGCCTGTTCTACAAATAGCTCAAATAGCAGCACTCTCGTCAGCTGGTGCGCGAGCGCGTAAATGCGGCTGCTTGGCAACCAGCCAAACCCCACTTAATAAAATTATATTTTATTTTAGAGCACAGCCACATCCCTATTCACCTAGGCAACCCCAGGGAATGTATATAATTCGGCATTATCAGTTTACGTTCACGCGCAGGTATAACGCGGCGCGCTCCCGTCTCGTCTGCTGGTGCGCGAGCCCGGTAATTAGACAGCTGTGTCAAATAAAGGAGGACAAAAGACGCCAGCGCAGAGTGGAGAAAGCTTTGGTTCCTTACAGATAACACAGAGTTGTGCCAAAAGTGTACTATAACCAAAAGCTGAACGGACAGCCGGTAAGATTGCACTTTATTTCTCTTTGTGGGTGTGGCGCACCTGTTGCGCTGGTGAGATGGGGGAGGAGGGGGGGGGGGGGGGTAAGTGTTGTGATTCTTTGCTTAGTTTGATACATTTTGGAGCAGTTTGCTTCATCATGAGTGTGAAGTCGCTCAACTTAAAGTGTTGGATTTAAATGTGTTGGATCATTGGCTGCTAGTGAGGGCATAGAAAAGGGGTATTTTTCTACCAGCAGACCGCGTTTAAGATTGAGTGTTTCACTGCTAAATTAATAATATATTTTAATTGGATATGGATTTTAAATATGTATCTAAAATAGGTGGTTAATTGGTTAGGTATTTATGTATTTGCATATTGGGTTTTCTGCTGCATTTATCTATTGTGTTTCTGGTGTTAAATGTATTTTATATGTATCTTGGTGCATTTATGTTGAGACAATTTATTTCAAATCTGAATTAACTTAAAGGGAAAATATTAATCCATGTTTTTGCACTTGTTTAATTGTTAAGTGTTTGATAGCCTGATTAATAGTTGTAAATTATGGGATTGATAACTGATTGATTTTTTACAGCATGTTAATCTTGTGGTGTTTTGTCCTTAAAGGTTTTTCACCTACTAAAGAAGCTAAAGGCTACTAAAGACAGCTAATGACAGCTAAAGAAACTAAAGTCTACTAAAGTCTACTAACACTGCTAAAGACTGCTAAAAAGACTAAAGAAGAAAAAAGAAGCTGTTTCTTCGTTGGAAAAACTTGCAAACTAAAGGAAAATAAAAGGAAAAAAGTAACTACGGTCTGGTCTTTTGAGTGAAATCCAGAAGCCACATTCAGCATTGGTACATCCCTTCAAGTGTGGGATAAGCACAGTGAAAAAAGCAAAACACTTGACAAGCACTTACCAGTGAGCTGCCTCTATTTTTTAAATGTTATTTATTTACTAGCAAGCTGGTCTCGCTTTGCTCGACATTTTTAATTCTAAGAGAGACAAAACTCAAAAAAATTTTAAAAATCCAAGAAAATATATTAAAGACTTGGTCTTCACTAACTGACAAAGAAACAGATAACATATTTGGTGTCCAGTTCAAAGTGTGACATGATTTATTTAAAAATTTGAGAGTTGACTTTTGTATTTTACATGAGTTGTTATTTGTACAAACATGGTGCAAAGTAATTCATGATTTGTTCAAAAATGTTAGTGGCTAGCTAGTTAAAATGGGATATTGTGATTTCACAAGACTGTCTTAAAAGTGATCATTTGAAAATGTTCAATTTGAAAAATGTGCACTTAGAGAAAATATAAAAATAAAGTGTTGCATATTGATATTTATCTGTTTCTATATATATTAATTGTGAGAAATCATTAGGATGATCAGTGTTTCCACAAAGATAAATATAATTAATTATCAATAATAACATAGAGTTAAAGGTAAATTGAGCAAATTGGCTATTTCTGGCAATTTATTTAAGTGTGTATCAAACTGGTAGCCCTTCGCATTAATCAGTACCCAAGAAGTAGCTCTTGGTTTCGAAAAGGTTGGTGACCCCTGGTGTAGAGTACTTGCTTGCCTAGAGAATGTATACTTGTCTATTTGTTGAATGTTTACAGAGCTAACAACTGACAAAGACAAATTCCTTGTATATGGCCAAATAAACCTGATTCTGATTATATATATATATATATAGCACAAATATTAATAACAGAAAGAAACAACCCTTTTGTGCGAATGAGTGTGGATGAGTGTAAATGGGGGACGGAGGTTTTTTGGGTTGGTGCACTAATTGTAAGTGTATCTTGTGTTTTTTATGTTGATTTAATAAAAACAATTTTTTTTTTAAATGTATTTCTTGTGCGGCCCGGTACCAATCGATCCACGGACTGGTACCGGGCCGCGGCCCGGTGGTTGGGGACCACTGCTTTAGATGATAAAAAACTATTTTTGTAATATTTTCAATATGTGGGATAAAAGTCAGCTCGGAGTAAAAAATCACGCCCATATTTTTTATAGACTAAAATTTCTTAAAAAATCTTGTAATTTTGGTAAACGTTTCGCCCTCTGGTCTTCAGGACCTATAACTAGAACCTCTGTTTTGTCCTTAATTGAGCTGTAGAAAATGCACTGCCATCCATGCAGTTAAATAGGGTATCTATTGGTCCTGTGTCATCAGAAGACACAGAAATGTACTACTGTGTATCACTTACATAATTGTTCATTGTTTCTCCACAGCGGTGTAGGTTTTGTTTTGAAGGTTTTTGTTAAAAGTGGAGCTACTGAGTCCAAAGAAGATTTCAGTTTACTGTTAAATCGATCAACGATGACGTCGCATGATGCAGGTAAAATTTCAGGAGCGTTCTGTAAAATCTCAATAAAAGTTGCAGCCACTTCAGAAGTTAGGTAGTGTTTCCTCATTGTTCTCCCCTGGGGAACCTGCTGGTTGAGACTGGTGATGTTTAAAAACACACAATAGTGGTCACACGCAGCCAGGTCAACAACAGAGGACACGCCAATGGACAGGCCATGGCTTATGACCAGGGTGTGTCCCCTGTTGTGTGACATGCTGCTTAAAATCAAAACATTTTAAAACGTTTAAAAACTCTCTGGATAAATAATCTGAGGAGTCATCAACATGTAAATTAAAATCACTAGTTATTCAAATCCTGTTATAGGAGGTGTAGATAAATGATACAAGTTTAGAAAATTCACTGATAAAAGAGCTTGAGTCTCAGGGAGGGTCTATAAATAGTTAAAGACAGAATGGGTGGGCTGCTAAAATCAAAGGCATGCTGCTCAAATGATACATTTGAGGTCAGTGAGTTATTTAAAATTGATGCAGTACACCTTCCTCTTCTACCCCCTATAGTATAAAAAAACAAGTTAAAATTTGGTGGGGAAGTCTCGGTATAGAACAACAGGTGCGTCAGTGCCAAACCATGTCTCAGTTAAAAGAAGACCAGTCTAACTCTTTGTTTAAAATCATATCATTCATTAAAAAAGTTATGTTTAAAAGGGAGCGAATGTTTAAAAGTGCCATGTTGGTGGTGACAGGTGGAGAAGTGGATTGTTGTTGTTTTGGAAGATTTTTGAGGGCGTGAAAGTTGCCAATGTGTGTGGAGGTGTCTGGTGTACTCACGTGTTGTAATGATGACAGGGATGTGTGAAGTGTTGTTGTGAATGACAGGTCTAAGTCCAGTGACGTGTGTATAGTGGTCGGAGGTGGAACTGAGTTGTGGGATTTAGGACCTGGGGGACCTCAATCAGTGACGGAGAGTTGAGCTAGTGTAGGCTGGGGAGATTGGCGTGCAGCACGCCGAATGCCAGGTTGGCAGAAACCGCCTCCCGCAGCAGTGCCCCGAGTGTGCTCCATCATCAGGTGAGGGGGCCGGGTAATATGCCAGCGCACCGCGCCCTTAACCAGCCACCTGCGCTGGAAGGAAAAATAATAGTGCTGCGGCGGCCGACGCCCCCCTTTTTATAACCTCCATCTTTTTGCATTAATATACTATATATATATATATATATATATATATATATATATATATATATATATATATATATATATATATATATATATATATATATATATATATATATATATATATATATATATATTGCCAAAAGTATTTGGCCACCTGCATTGACTCTCATATGAACTTGAAGTGACATGCCATTCCTAACCCATAGGGTTCAATATGATTTTGGTCCACCTTTTGCAGCTATTACAGCTTCAACTCTTCTGGGAAGGCTGTCCACAAGGTTGTGAAGTGTGTTTATAAGAATTTTCGACCATTCTTCCAAAGGCGCATTTGTGAGGTCACACACTGATGTTGGTCGAGAAGGCCTGGCTCTCAGTCTCCGTTCTAATTCATCCCAAAGGTGTTCTATTGGGTTCAGGTCAGGACTCTGTGCAGGCCAGTCAAGTTCATCCACACCAGACTCTGTCATCAATGTCTTTTTGGACCTTGCTTTGTGCACTGGTGCACAGTCATGTTGGGAGAGGAAGGGGCCCGCTCCAAACTGTTCCCACAAGGTTGGAAGCATGGAATTGTCCAAAATGTTTTGGTATCCTGGAGCATTCAAAGTTCCTTTCACTGGAACTAAGGGGCCAAGCCCAACTCCTGAAAAACAACCCCACACCATAATTCCTCCTTCACCAAATTTCACACTCACCACAACGCAGTCCAAAATGTGCCGTTCTCCTGGCAACCTCCAAACCCAGACTCGTCCATCAGAAATTGCACGACTGGATTTCTTGAACAGGTGGCATCCTATGACAGTTCCATGCTGGAAATCACTGAGCTCCTGAGAGCGGCCCATTCTTTCACAAATGTTTGTAGAAACAGTCTCCATGCCTAAGTGCTGGATTGTATACACCGGCCAAGTGATTTTTTTAAATTTATTTACATTTATTGATTAGGACACCTGATTGTGATCATTTGGATGGGTGGCCAAATACTTATAATTGGCAAAATACCCCCTTAAAGGGTAACTGCATGTAAATAAATAATAATCTCTAACATTGAGATTAACTAAATGCAAATTTACTACTGTCTTGAAAAAAATACTTCTGTAAATAAAAATGTAGCATTGCACATTGCATGCAAATAAATAAAGTCCAATAAATTATTAAATATACCAATTATAGTGTCCGCCCTGAGATCGGTAGGTTGTGAGTTCAAACCCCGCCGGCTGAGTCATACCAAAGACTATAAAAATGGGACCCATGGTCTCCCTGCTTGGCACTCAGCATCAAGGGTTGGAATTGGGGGTTAAATCACCAAAAATGATTCCCGGGCGCGGCCACCGCTGCTGCTCACTGCTCCCCTCACCTCCCAGGGGGTGATCAAGGGTGATGGGTCAAATGCAGAGAATAATTCCGCCACACCGAGTGTGTGTGTGACAATCATTGGTACTTTAACCTTTAATAATCATTCATAGTAATAAAAATCAATCAGATCAATAAAGTGACGGCTTAAAACTTCAGTTTTGAATAAAATACTATTGTAAATAAACATGTAGTTTTGTACAATGTTTGCAAATAATTTGGATGATCGTGTTAAATTTGACAGCCCTAGCTACCCGCGTGACTGAGAGATTGATTGATTGATTGATTGAGAAGTTTATTGACATCTTAAAGAATTGAATCCATGTAATGCTTTAAAAAGGCAAATGGATGGCACAACAAGCCAAAAGGCTTGTTTCCATTGTGGTCCATTAAATATTCATCACATTTAATACATTCAATAACAAAAGATATATAACCTGTAAAATGTATATAAAAAAATAAGTTAAAAAAATGGGTAAATTATGTACATATACACAGTATACATGTCAGGTGATTTGAAAAACAATATATACAAAAAATGGAGGGGTATAAACCTCTTTGATGCTTCGGAAAGTTGCTGAGGATCAATATTGGTTCAGATCAGGTAGAGGTTGAGCTGAGCCATGATTTTATGGCAGTTTTAAAATTTAGTAGGGAAGTTCAAATTTTGAGGTCTGTTGGTAGTGCATTCCACTGTGTGGTGGCAAAATAGAAGAATGGAGGGACAAGCAGAAAAAAAATGGATAGATGGATATGATGATGTCATATTGACAACACCCTTACTCACGCCCACACCGCCACCCGTCTATTGGCAAGCCGGGGGAAACCCTGATGTGTATTACAATAATACACGTTTAATTAGAAAGGCAGTTATGGCTAATGTAGTTATCCCTCCCCAGACAGAGTTAAAGGCCAGATGTCTGTACATCTAAATCCTGCCTGTGTGTTGCTTGGAGTCACAGAAAGGAGGAATGTTATACTTGTAGATTTACATTGTTTTAACAGAAATTATTCACATCCATGTGTTGCTGGCTGTGTTGATTATTGTTTAAATGGATCTGATCTATGGGTTGTAACTTATGACTACAATAAGGTGTACATTTAAGAATAGGCTGACCATATTCTGAAATCCCAAAAAGAGGACATATATGCGTGCCAAGGCGGGGACTAGGTGAAAATTTGCCAATGATACTTGAACTTGCTTTATAAATAATATATTTATTTAATCAAAGCATTTTTCTCCTCTGTTGACAGCAGTGTTGGCGCTAGGAATTTTCAAAATGGGGTCCCAGGGTTGGGGTTGTGGATATGGCAGTTTGTAGTGACAGTTCAGTTTATGGGCAGGGTGTGTATGAGGTAGTGCAAAGGGCTGCAGAGTAATGAGGTGCGAGGCAAGGGGTTCCGCTATAAGCCGCCTACCGGCCCGACCAGAGCAGATGGAGTTCAGAGGTTGAGAGGTGGAGATCCTTGGGCTCAGGCTCAAGGCCTATCTACAGCTCGCCATCCAAGACTTAGGGACCTGGCCTACGTAAACACAGGACCCGGAGTTCAATCAATGTGCCCACATAAACATCAACATTAAGTCATCTATTGTTCGACCTTCAATAAATAAGTTACACTTATTATTATCATTATTAGCAATAATACTGCTAACATTAACAATATTAAACCATCCCATGTATGTACAACATAACAAACACGACAGTACACACAGTGTTGTCACTATGACGGGTGCAACATGAACAATATTAAACAATAGAAAATAACAGTGACGTCACTATGACGGGTGTAACATTAACAATATTAAACAATAGAAAATAACAGTGACGTCACTATGACGGGTGTAACATTAACAATAACAGTGACGTCACTATGACAGGTGTAACAGTGTTCATTCATTGTCTTTACCGTAGCATAAAAAGTGCACATGGCCTTAAAACGCCACAACACTCAGTCACCATATGTAAGTACCCAAAATAAAGACTCAAAATAAATATAAATTCAATGGGATCAGAAACATTGGAGGAAACGGGAGTAAAAGCCGATGCTAACCGCCCATAGACAATACATGGGTACGGCTAGCAGCTACTATTAGCAAACAGATTCACTTACCAACTTGGCTTAATAACACTCTCTCGTCAAAACTCGGCCCTGATGGTCGGCACCTATAAGTTTACAATTAGTTGTAAAATGTTGGACGGTTGTTTTTACGATATGCAGGCAAACGACAACTTTAAAACATACCGGCTTCAGATGTGCCCAGGCTTAGCCACCGCACCTGGCAGCCATTTTGGGACGGTGGATCAAAAAGAGCGCGATAGGCTGCAGCGGGTCACGTGATAGGCTGCAGCGGGTCACGCGATAGGCTGCAGCGGGTCACGTGAGCGCGTGTGTTAAACTCGTGAGATTAAACGTGGAAACGGCGCAGGTAATATGAGGGGATGCCATGAGAGGAAGTATGTCTTATTTCCCACCCGTGTTAAACGCACGCCTCCACACTTTGTTTTGTTTAACCCCTTCTTAACTCTGGACGTACATTGAAAATACCCGGTACACGCAACCCTAACTCAAAATGCCGGACATTTGAGGCATTTAAGAAATCCCGCCCGGACACCCGCAAAAGAGGACATGTCCGGGGAAAAGAGGACGTATGGTCAGCCTATTTAAGAAGAATAACCCGTCAAGAAGAGTTACACCTGCTGCTAGGCAGCCATTAAAAAGTTAAGCGTTAGCATTTAGCTTCCAAGCTAGCACTAATGCAATACACCAAATTAAAGTAGAGAAACGACTACTTGAGCTTATGGAAGTGAAACAAGTGTATCTACAACACAATGGATACCAAGCTTAACATATTTGTGATGAAAACCTAACATGTCTTACCTCAAAAAAAAATATTTTTTTTAGACATGAGGCTTCACCTATGAGCTCATGGACCGTGTTGATGACATCATCACCACAGCTCGTTTCTGATAGGTCAATTCGGCCTTCCCTTGATCCTTTCCACAGTGGTTATGTTTTCAACCTTCCCTCATACTACATGCATAGAGTGCCCTCTAGTGGTAGTACTGTATGTGGTGCACAGCGTACATACACTAAAGAGAAGACTTTGTATTTTTTTGTTTTTTATTGAAAGATTTGTCTAGAAAGGAAAACAAAACTAAACCAAAAGAGACATTTTGAAATCACATCAATATCCACTGGCTCTACAGACACTCTCAGAATCACAGTTCAAAAGACATGGAGGTCTTGTGACCAAGCAAATAAAAAAATAGCATCAAAGATTTTTTTCAGTCGCATTTTCTTTTTCACACATGTACAAAAACAGATCACATAAATATTTGACTCTCTCTCTGCCTTCAAATTTAGGTTTGTGTCTGGTTGGTTTTGGTTAAATTGCATTTTGCAACACTTCCTATTTCATTTGCTTTTGCTTCTTTTTTTTTCAATTTTTATGTACAACTGTAAACCAGATGCGTTTCATCTTGGCTGAATGAAAAGATTTTGAGGAACATTCTGAACGTGCAGCATTTTCCACACCCGCCAACACTGACATAGTATTTAGCAGCTCATACACAAATTCTTAAAAAAACACACAAAAAGTAAAAAAACAAAGAACAAAAAAGAGATACATAACCTATTAATGAAATACATAAGCTTAAATGGTTCCGTGCAGAAATGCCCTTTCCTTTTCATTGCTATGCTCATGTTGTAGTTGGCTTGTACATTTATGTAAGTATTTTGGCTTGAATTCGTTTTTACATCTCATGGTGTTTGCCTGTGTAAATTCTCAGTCATCGGGGTCATTGAATTGCTGGACTCCTGTTAGTTGAAGCCCTTTCATCCAAAAGTTGTTTTCAGTCCTAACATTTTAGGTGTGGAGTCTCCTTATTCATGTCTACGGCCTAGGCTGAATAAATACATTTAATTAAACGATAAATTGAAATAAAATCTATGAATTGCCACGTTTTTGTGTGTTTTCTTTGTCTATCGCAGTCAAACAGGGTGCAAGAGGGTTCACTCTCATCACCTTTAGCACCTCAACGCTGTTTTCAATGGCAGAATCAAATTAACAGTGAACTCTCCCTTCAGTGATCTACAATCATTGTCTCTGTGGGTGGAGGTGGGACTGTTACACAGGATGCATGGACAGAGAGCATCGCTAATTGCGACTCGCGAGTGAGAAGCACCTCAAGGTAGCAAAAATTAGGAGGAAAATAATAAATTACAAAGCCAAATGTATTGACGATATTTTGGCTTCAAACCGAATAAGCAAGATGAGCCAATCAATATTAATGAAATAAAAGTTGATTGTGTTTAAAAGTGTTACTTACATTATAAGTATTTATATTATGATTACATTAGTGTTTAATTTGATCTCAATATAATGCTTTCAATAATATTGTTCATTGCTTGTATTCCGACACGTGACTTCATCCCAGAAGGGAAAACCAGTGGTGGTTAACCAAGCCAAGATAGCTGTTGTTCAGCAAACATAGTGCGAACTATCTGAGTAAGCAAGAGGCCTAGATCTTCCTGCAAAAATGCACATACGAGCAAAAAATCAAACTATGCAATGTAATAGATCCCTATACTTTATCAAAAATACATATTTTTTAGTGATATAAAGTTTAGTGATATAGAGTTCCCAGACGTATCGAACTATTGTGCTTCAGACATCATTCTACACAAAAAAACCCAGATGAAAACTTAGAAAAGCATGGAGGTCTACAACTCAAGGAAAATTGGTAGCAAGATTCTCCCGGATAAATATGCATCGTTTTAGCTTGTGTAAGGTTGCTTTTCATGATTTAACTTTGCGTCTACAGCCATGTTTGTTGCCGTTTTGTTGCACGCGCCATTTACAAGTACGTGTGTTTTTCCCCGTCTTTATCAAAATATAACTATAGATGTCAATGTTGTGTATGTGCTGAAAGCTTCATTTATGATTGCTGCCTTTGGTAAAAGCTCAACTCTTTTAGGTTTTGCTCCCATTTGCTTTCTTTTATTTTAGATTAACCGAGTTGGTGCTTTACGAAACACTTGTAGCAAAAATGCATTTTTGAGAACTCCGAAACAAGACAAAATACATATAATATCAAGGCAATACTTAAAAGTATATCAAACAAACCTTTAACAAAGAGCTCACTGCAAACTCGTGCTTTCTTTGGCTCTATTCCGTTGGACAGGAGTGCCTGACACTTTTGTTGTCTTTTTTCGTAAAATATTATACTCCTCCGCCCTTCTTGAAGAAACATTTATTATTTTCGTATTTGAATGGTTCGTACAGCTGAAAACAAAGCAAGCTTAGGGTATTTTTCTTTGAGAAAGGCAAAATGGCACCTGGTACCCATTGAGAACAGATGCTGGCTTGACCACCATGCATATTTAATGAGCCGGACATGACATTGTGTAAATCCAAGCAATTGGCAATAATTTGTGGGACAGAAAGTGTGGAGTATTAGGCTGCCTGATTGTGTCGGTCTGCTCCCTGTATGATCAGTGTCAGCATTGTCGGCAGTAGGTCGGACACGTTTCCAGTGAGGGTTGAATTCCGCAAGGGCTGCCCTTGGTCACCGATTCGGTTTACAACTTTTATGGACACAATTTCTAGGCACAGTCAGGCCGGGTTTGGTGGCTGCAGGATTAGGTCTCTGCTTTTTGCAGATGATGTGGTCCTGCTGGCTTCTTCTCGCCAGGATGTTCAGCTCTTACTGGATCGGTTCGCAGTCAAGTGTGTAGCGACTGGGATGAAAATCAGCACTTCCAAGTCCTAGTCCATGGTTCTCGCCCGCCAAAGTGTGGAGGGCGGATGAGATCCTGCCCAAGCTGGAAGAGTTCAAGTACCCTTAAGTCTTGTTAACGAGTGAGGGAAGAGTTGATCGTGAGATCGACAGGTGGATCTGTGCGGCGTCTACATCATTCGGACCGCCGTGGTGAAGAAGGAGCTGAGCCGGAAGGCAAAGCTCTCAATTTACCGGTCGATCACAGCTCGCTGTAGGTTTCGGCCATGTTGCCTTGTTGTTGTTGCACATGTCAATACGAGTGCGCGTGGTTTTCCATCATCCTGTCAAACTCTCTTAACTTTCCATCAAATATTCTCACATCAGACATAGTTTGACTCCTTAAGGGGTCAAAAATGCTGACTTTTGCTTAGGTTTGATCCTGCTTTCATTTTTGAAGAGAGGAATCGCTATGTTGAAGCTACATGCTAGTTACAATGAACTCGTTCTACAGAGGCACTATAGAGAGCCTTCTGACCAACTGCATCTCTGTCTGGACTGGAGCCTTCAGTGCCTCAGACTGGAAGTCTCTCCAGAGAGTGGTGAGGATGGCGGAAAAGATCATCAAGACTCCTCTTCTTCCTATCCGGGAGATCGCAAAAAGCATCTGCCTGACCAGGGCTCAAAAAATCTGTAGAGACTTCTCCCACCGCCGCCAAGGACTGTTTTCACTGCTGGACTCTGGAAAGAGGTTCCGCAGCCTCCGTAGTAGAACCTCCAGGTTCTGTAACAGCTTCTTCCCTCAGGCCATAAGACTCTTGAACGCATCAAAATAATCCCCACAATTCCCCCGAAAAAAGGATTAACTCGCTGGACTATAAAGATAGTATAACATACATGCAACGTTGATGCATATGCAAAAGTGAAATATATTTATCTGTACAGTAAATCGATTTATATCTGCACCTTATTGCTCTTTTATGCTGCACTACAACGAGCTAATGCAACAAAATGTAATTCTTATCTGTACTGTAAAGTTCAAATGTGAATGACAATAAAGAAAGTCTAAGTCTAAGTCTTGTGGTTCTTAACCTGAAATTGTGGATGTACTTAGAAAATTGTGTATGGTAGTTGACAGATGTTGATGAGGTTGTACTACTGTGCAACTACTGCACAACACAAACACAGCCTTGTTGTTTACCATTGTTGTTGTTGTTGGCAGCTGTCTTCTCAATTTTTTATGGTCACATGACGGCATGGCAATGTCATTGTTATTAAAAAGTAGCAGTTTGCCTGTCCACACAATATCAGACGTTCCCAATCTATCTCTTAGGCCACACAGAACGTTGTTTCTGTGTGGATAAAAGGTTGAAACTCTGGCGTTTCTACCTAAAAATGTTCTTTTATGGACAGGTTAGGGTGAAAAAGCTTTTTGGATGAAAGGTGACAGATCTTCAACTATCTAGAAAAGTCCAGCTGTTTCAATTCAACCGACGCGTATGTCACACATTTGGTGTGTGTGTACATTAGCCATCATTATTCTATAGGATACAAACCTTCTAATGAACAAACTTTTGACAGCTTATTAGTTGGTAAGAGATTTTTTTTTTCCCCATTGCGTTTGATAAAAAGCATCTTTTAAAGCAAAATATGATCTTGTACAGTAGACCATCAGCAACAACAAAATCAGTTTCAGTGGTAAAAGAATAAAAAACAAAACAAAAGGAAGAAATCTTTTCTAGCTATTTTCTTCATCTTTGGTATAAAATATGTCACCTTCAGGCTGCCTTTTACGGATTTACAAAAGACTAAACTATTGCTTTTGCGCATTTCAAAATTGTTTCTGCTTTTGAGTCAAAGCCATAAACGTTTCTCCTTACAGCTGTTCTATTTGCACTGAGACAAGTAAAGCAGACAAAACTGTTTTACATTTTTTTTTTTTAAGTTAATCGAAAATATAAATACAATGAAGAAACCAAACTGCGTTTTCAGCCAGTAAGCAGTGGGAATGATCCTTCCCACGTTAAAGAGCTGAGCGGCACCACGCCAATCATTACAATCATCTGCAAACAAATACCTTTTGAAAGCAATCCTGTACAGTTTCATCTGTGTGGTTCCTCCCAAACTTACTCATCCACTCCCTTTTTCGATAGGTCAGCACAATGGAAATCGTTTCCCACACTTTGAGAAAAATTAAGGCAAGAAAGAGTTACGAAAACGTTGATCTCCTAGAAAACTACTCAAATGATAAGGATGAAAATGATAATATCAAAGGAAGACAATCTAGTTTGTCTTTAATTCCTTTTTTTCATACAAAAGTCTGAAAATCTACCTGCACATTCAGAGGTTATTTTTCTTCTGTACAGCTTGTTGGTTGATGTTTCAGTCTTTGTCTTATCTTTTTTTTTTTATTCCTTTGAAGGCGAAGTCCAGTCCCACTTGCAGAAGTTATTTCAAAAGATACAGACTGCATTTGGTATCATTGTCCTAAGCTCAGCAAATGGTCTCTGTTGTCCTTTTCTCCATTCAACAAGGTTTTTTTTTTTGATAAAAAAACAAAGTTATTTTTTCCCCCCCGTTTTAATTTGGAAAATTCCCTCCTTTCAAGATGTTCATGTGGCCTTACATTATCCAGGTTTGTTTCTGTCTCTGTCAGTGCAGTCCTCATCAAGGCAACACAGCAATGACCAATCTTGTTATCTACAGGAGAAAGACAAACAAGTCAGTTAAAAGGAAAATAAGAAACTAGTAAAGCTGAATCATCTTTGTTTACCGTCCAGCTGCAGGGCAGTTAGGAGGCTGTAACATTGTAACAGGGGACACGTTTGGAAATCAATGTACTACACAGATATAGCACTTAGAACAACACAACTATTCAGTCCATGAATTATTGTTCCATTGTTGACACTAGCTAAAGAAAGCACCAGTGGGAGCGTTGGGCTGATTACAGCTAATGCAGCATCAGGGAATTAGGCTTTTTAAACCGCCAGATGGTTTGTTGCATAACAGCATTTCAAACACCAATTTGGTAAAGATCCAAAAGAAACTTCGGAAAATGGCTCTTACGTCCTGGAGAGTGACTGAACAAATGCTTTACATCGAGAAAGTTATTTACTCCAAGCTTGGTGGTTCAGTGTCAAATAGGACCTTGGTTTCAATCTCAACTTGGGGTCTTTGTTATTAAGCTTGCATTTCCTCCCCATGCCTGTGTGGGTTGTCTCCTGTTGCTCTGGTTTCCTCAATAATCCAAACCATCTTTAAATGTTTCAAGTACGTCAAAGTACGGATCTGCTTGGTCAATACATGGTTCTTTAGATATTTTTTTGAATGGAAAGAGAGACTATCTGTGAAGTTCCTTTAGCTAAATTTCATTTGACTACAGCGGTACCTCAGCTTTTGAGCACAATTCATACCAGGACCGAGCTTGTAACTCAAAACACTCGTATCTCAAATCAGCTCCACCAATTGAAAAAATTTTTTTATCAATTTAATCCGTGCTTATCCCCTCAAAGCAGCACAATTTTAACATATAACATGCCTTTAAAAAGAAACACAAACTATTAGATACTGTTTGAAAATCAATACAACAGGAAATAAAGTATTTTACAGAATTTATCTTGGGGATCAGACTAATTCAACACTAATGCATGCTTTTATTACAAGCCGTATAGATTATTGTAACGCCCTGCTTTGTGGTCTTCCTAAAAAGGTTATTGCACCTTTACAATTACTCCAAAATTCAGCGGCACATGTCCTGACGAAGACCAGAAGGCGGGCTCACATTACACCAGTTTTAAAATCTCTGCATTGGCTTCCCGTGTGTTTCAGGATCAATTGTAAGGTTCTTCTTATGGTTTATAAATGTTTTTATGGTTTTATGCCTTCTTATTTTTCAGATTTGCTTTTACCCTATGAACCTTTGAATCGAGAATCGGCACTCATCTCCTAATTATTCCCAAGGTCAGGACACAAAGTCACGGATGGCATCTTTCCATCATTATTCCCGTCTATGGAACAGCTTGCCGAAGGATTTCAGGGCTGCGGCGAACGTTCATGTTTTTAAAAGCAGGCGTAAGACCCACCTTTTTGATTTGGCTTTTACCTGATATTAATTATGTTATTGAAGTAATTTGTATTTTACGTTTTATCCTATTAATTATGCAAGATTTTATTTAGTTATATTTATTTTTTATTTTTTTACTGTATATGTATCTTTTTTTTCCCTATTAATCTTCATATGTCTTACTTGTATTTTATTCTACACATGGTTCTTACTATTTTACAAGTTTTATTATTTTTATTTGCCAACGTTCCTCAGATGAGCCATCTGCCTCAGGGGTTATCGGCCGTGCTTGTGGGGACGCCTTTGTGTCAGCGTCCTGCTGGACATGGTCTGATGACTTCCTGGTGCAGATGGCTCCTGTGATAGTGTTTACTCACATGTCTCCTCTGCACTCAGCCATGCAATCATTGGTCCATATAGTTGCAAATGTGTGTATGTTGTGTGTGTGTGTTTGTGTATGGTATCTGTGATCGTATGTGTATGCGTATGTGATAATGGGGGATATGGGTCATCGGGGTATTGTTTTTAACTTTGTAAAGCACTTTGCGTTGCATTTCTTTTATGTATGAAAATCGCTTTATAAATAAAGCTTGATTTGATTTGATTTGATAATGAAGGGGTCCTTCGGGTTGTTTCTCCATCCAGTATTGCCAAGCCTGCTCATCGTAAGTGACTTTGGGCTTGTTTTTATTGAGCTGGTTGCTTGTTCCTCTCATGAGATCTGGCAACACTGTCTCCGTCTTGTAACAATAAGAACTAGAAAATAGCTGTTCATGTTTCACATCGAACTCTCCGAGTGACAGATCGGAAAGGTCAGAGTTGACAGCAAGCGACACATACTGTATGTCTGCGTAAGTGAGCAAGGTCAATGCTCGCTCTTCGAGTTTGTGGAGTCAGGATAAAATAACAAACTAAAACATGTCGGGCAGACCTATCGGCCGCTTCTCTACATTTTCATGGATTAATGTCCGCTGTGGGGATGTATTTGGCGCGGAAGCTGAATTTTGCTTCAGAGTGCTGCAGTTCAAGTCTGCTACACGGTAGAACAGGTTTTTAATTGTTTGATTTTCTGATTCGTTCTGTGTCGTCATTTGCACTCACATTCCCAGTTCCGGTAGTTGGAGGGCAGTATTGTGTCGATTTCTGGCTGTGTTTGTTTATTTGATAGGGACATTACTACTTCAAATGGCGGCGGAAATTATCTTAACTCAAATTATGCTTGCAACCTCAAGCATGACAAAATCCGAGACAGCTCGTATTTCAAATTACTCAAAGGTTTAACTAACTAAAGTACCACGGTATTTTAGTTATTAGATTCATTTAAATTCGGAGCTACTAAATATTTCCAGCCCAAAAACCCAATAAACCTGTTGCTATTTAAGGGTAGCCTCTATTTTCTCAAATTATGCTGATTGGTTTGACTATTTATTCAGCTCATAACTTGACAAGATGGATTTGTGAGAGTTGTTTTCTTGTGTGTCGAGACGCCTCGCAGGTTTAGCCAAGGTCTTGTGAAAACAATTTACGACGTGAAGCCTTCAGCTGCCACAGTTCATGACTGAGTGGCTACAAGGTGTCATTAAAAGACACTTGCCTCACAGAAGAGGACATCCAGGTAATTTTTAAAGCTTTCTTTTTCCGCACCACAGTGCCACATTCCTTGGAATGAATAGCACCACTCCTGACACTATACCAACATCTCTTTAATCCACTGTAAATGGGGAGCTTTATCAGAAATACACGGTGTTACTTCACTTACCACACAAAGGCTGCATGTTGATACATGCTTGAAGTCATGGTCACAGTTTTAAGAAGTCATAACAAACAACCGTAGCTTCAGTCACTCAAAATTGGCTAATACACATTCCTACAATCACAGCCTCTGGAATTTGGGCGATCGTATTATTGAATCACTTTTTTATTGCAACAGTTATGTTCCAGGGATTGCACCGCTAACTAAAAAGGTATGTGTGCCATTAACCCAAGGAAACACTATTTCATCCCTTCTCTATTTAGCGTAGAATGACAAAGATGGTTGAGTTAAAGTGATAGCTGTGTTCCGATGCTGACTGGCAAGAGTCTGCAATTCAATCCAAATTCAGGGTTGTTCAATTCACATATTTGGAATACCAAAACTGCTGTTTTGGTATTCTCTCCCGCCCTGCAGGATGTACCAATACACTAGCAGTACAGTTAAACAGAATATTAAGAAGGGCTTGGGCTTGTTGTGTTAAAATGTGAGATGGTTTGTGGTAAACCAAAACCTATGACTCACAGAGGAACAGAGTCACTGACCTAGTGGCCATTGACAATTATTTCCTCTTGTCCTTGCACAATATAGATACAGTATGCATACAACAGTGCACACTGAAAAATATTTGCCACTTGCCAAGATTTTAAATATCCATCCATCCATCCATTTTCTACCGCTTGTCGCTTTTGGGGAATATACTTTTTATAATTTTCCCTTGATTTTAAAGTGAAAAACTAATTTTTTGAAATGTTGCCTTTACATTCACAGTCCTTATGTACGACATGCACACTTGTTTATTTTTTTAATGCATTCTAACTAGTAAATAAATGCGATCAAAGTAGGCTTACAATGGAGCCAATTTTGGCTATAAAGCACTTAAAAAACATCTAAACAGCTCCATCAAGACTTTATATACATGATGTAAGTATATACTGTATGTAAAGTAGTAAATGGCACATTGATAATAACATTAAATATGTACATATTATCCTCATTTTAATTATATGCAGAACATTTATTTCAAAAACGCATCACACATACTCACTGCAGACTTCGTGAAAGCCAACAGACATAATAAAACATCACTTACTGTACAATGTCTACTGTCACTTGGATGCCAACGGATGGGATGTTGATGATGTCATGTACTGTTTTGTCATGTCCAACCACCGTAGCTGGTGTTCAGTGTGTGACGTCAGGAGAGCGAGGGAGAGTTTGGACTCTGGAGGTTGTTAATAAACGGGAGCGATCCGAGGCATTAAGTTGAAACGTGTTGCCTGATTATTATTAAATTAAGACACCTAAATAAGCATATAGGTGAAACCGAGGACATAACAATGGCGACGAGTGATGCACAGAGCCTACAAGCCAAGTGACATAACGCCAGCATACCGAAGTTTAATTTGAAGTGTAACAAAGTTGCTGCTAGCGTTAGCATAGCATTAGCATGGAGAAGACGAGCCTGTCTGCGTTTGATTGCTACTCCGACCCGGCGACGTTGGGACCGCGGTGGACAAGATGGCTAATGGCATTTGAACTGTTTGCTGATGGAAAAGGTCTGATCATCACAGAAGACGCAGATGATTTCGTGAAACAGCGGCGGAGAGCACTTCTTTTGCATCATGCAGGACTGGACACACAGGACATCTTCTCGACGCTGGATAACACGGGAGGTGCAGCAGACTATGATGATGCTGTTGCTGCTTTAAACGGATACTTCTTGCCACAAGTAAACGCCATTTTCGCCCGCCAGACATTTCACAAAATTACACAAAACCCAAGTGAGATTGTACAACAATTTTCCACACGTTTAAGGCGTGCTGCAAAGGACTGTAGTTTTGGTGCAGGTGCAGTCGACCAGATTAGAGATGCTATTATTAGCAAATGCACATCGAGCTATATTCGCCGTAAACTGCTGGAAGAAGGACATGGGTTGGTGCTCGCTCGCACACTCGAATTGGCGGCACAATGTGAGCTAATTGAGGGACAAATGGCGGAAATGTCTGGGAAAGGGGAGAGAGCAGAGGCGTCTGTGTACCGCGTTACACAGAAAGGAGGGAAATATCAGAAGAAAGGACAAGGAAAATGTGGCATGGACAGAGAGAAAACAGACAAAACTTGCTATCGGTGCGGACATGCTGACCACTTTAGGAGGGATCCTAAATGTCCCGCACGCGGTCAAACATGCCACAAGTGCAACGGTAAAGACCATTTTGCCAAACAATGCAAAACAAAAGGCGCAACAGGAAAAGAAAAAGTGCATAACATAGGGATAGAGCAACATGATTATGCTTTTATGCTAAATGACACTAACAGGTCAGAGAGACTTAACATAAATGTGGGAGGAGTTAGCTTGAAGATGCTTATTGACTCCGGGGCTACATGTAATGTGATAGATGAAAAGACATGGGAGGGGTTAAAAACAGAGAAAATAAAATGCCACTCCTATATTCTAAAATCAGAGAGGAAACTATTTTCTTACTCATCCAACCAACCTTTACCTATTAAAGGGGCGTTCACATGCCAAGTAAAAATAGGAGAGCGCAGTGAACAAGCAGAGTTCATAGTAATCAGAGGTGATGGAGAACCTCTACTGGGAAAAGAGTTAGCCATGAAACTAGGTATACTGAAAATAGGGGTCAACATATCAGCAGTCACAGACCTGAAACAGTCACTTCAACACCAGTACCCGATTGTATTTCAGGGGGTAGGGAAGCTGAAAACAAAACAGATAACGCTACACATAGACCCAGAGGTGACACCAGTAGCACAGCCACTCAGGCGTATACCCTTTAACTTACGGGCGCCTGTGGAGGCTAATATTAAAGAACTCTTAGATCTAAACATCATAAAACCGGTCGATGGACCAACACCATGGGTAAACCCAGTGGTCATCGTACCCAAGGCAAACTCCGAAATCAGACTGTGCCTAGATATGCGACAGGCAAACCTTGCAATCATCAGAGAGAGATACCCTATTCCAACAGTGGATGAACTGCTACAGGGGATGAATGGATCAGTGGTGTTCAGCAAACTGGACTTAAAGTGGGGATACCACCAACTCGAAATGACCCCAGAATCGCGTGGTATTACCACATTCGCCATCCACAATGGAGTATACAGATACAAAAGACTTATCTTTGGCGTGTCTTCAGCCAGCGAACAGTACCAGCATGAAATCGCTGCCGCACTTGCTGGTATAGAAGGGGTGGAGAACATCTCAGATGATGTTATAGTTCATGCGAAGGATGAGAAAACGCACAACGAGCGACTACATGCAGTTTTGAGAAGACTGGAGGAATGTGGACTGATGCTGAATTCTGACAAGTGCCAGTTCAACATGGATCGGCTAATTTTCATGGGAATCCTGCTGTCTGAAAAGGGAATCGGTCCAACAGAAGAGAGAGTGAGTGAGGCAAGAGAGCCGGAAAATGCATCAGAAGTGAGAAGCTTCCTCGGACTTGTGAGTTACAGCAGCATATTTATTCCACAGTTCGCAACATTGTCAGAGCCACTGCGACGTCTGACAAGACAAGACACTACTTTTGAATTTGGTCCCGAACAGAAAAAAGCGTTTGAGGCGCTGAAAGAGGGCTTAGCCAAAGCAGGGACACTAGCCTACTTTAAAAAAGATGCACCAACCAAGATTATAGCAGACGCTAGTCCCGTGGGGCTAGGAGCAGTGTTAATACAGAGCCAGAAGGGAGAGAATGTTCCCATATGTTACGTCAGTCGTGGTCTAACTGACTGCGAACGTAGGTACTCTCAGACAGAAAAAGAGGCCTTGGCTCTTGTATGGGCCTGTGAGAGGTTACACCCATACGTATATGGTAGACAGTTTGATTTGGTTACAGACCATAAGCCTTTAGAATCTATCTACAGTCCACGTTCAAAACCATGTGCTCGTATAGAGCGATGGGTTCTAAGGCTACAATCTTATGATTTTAAAGTAATACCTATCTCGGGCAATAAGAACATAGCAGACCCGTTATCACGTCTACTAGGAAACAGTGTACTGAAACAGGAACATGCACACGGATCAGACGAATACGTGAGATTCGTGGCAGTGAGCGCGACACCCAGCGCACTGACAACCCGTGAGGTTGAGGAAGCATCAGCCCACGATGAAGAGCTGAGTGAGGTGCGTAAAGCCATCGCTAGTGGACACTTTGAAAAGTGCACAGCATATGCTGTTGTAGCTAGTGAGTTATGTGTGATAGGACAACTGGTTCTACACGGGACGCTGAGGACTGCACAATGAACAGAGAGACACAACCTGCTCAACGCGTAGAGCAGAGTATCACCAGCCACGATACCCGAGAGACACAGAGACCTTCTAGAGAGATACGTTTGCCACAGAAGCTGGCAGACTATGTGATGACATAGACGTTTATCTTGTTACGATCTGGTGATGTAGGTGTAACATTTAAAAAAAAAAGGGGGAAATGTTTGAGTCAAGTTGAGTGACAATATTGTGTGATGTTGTAATGTGAAATGAACAAGTTCAAAGTAAGGTCAAAGCAAGTTTAAAGTATAATATATTCATTGACTATTCAAGAGTTAAAATGTGTGTTAATAGTGAATTGAGGCATGGTTGAGAATACAGAGAAAACATACAGAATATTTGAGTGTGTGTTTAATAAGAAATGTTTTGATTACTGCCTAATGTTTATATTTGATATTTAAAAATAACCTGAAGTTTATTTCTAAGGAAAGGAGGGATGTCATGTACTGTTTTGTCATGTCCGAGCCACCGTAGCCGGTGTTCAGTGTGTGACGTCAGGAGAGCGAGGGAGAGTTTGGACTCTGGAGGTTGTTAATAAACGGGAGCGATCCGAGGCATTAAGTTGAAACGTGTTGCCTGATTATTATTAAATTAAGACACCTAAATAAGCATATAGGTGAAACCGAGGACATAACAGATATATTACCATTTAGATGAAGAATGACAAACAATCGTCGCAAAGAAAAAACAAACGTCTGTCCGTGTCTTTCTCGCCATTTCCGGGTCAAAATTGGCTGTCAAAGTTGACCAACTTGTCGGATTACGTCCTCATCCTTCTACTATCTCGGCGAGAGGCATTATTTATGATCTAGAATAAACTTCCACGAGCTGTGAGGCAAGAGAGGAGCTCACCAGCCGATGATGTCAACATAGCCGCACAAATTACTTAGCTCTCCTTGATCACGGCACCACTATGAATAGTTGGTCTGCATCAGCACTTGTAATAACAATATCACTAATACTTGGTTAATATTCAAGTCAGGAAATGTAAATTAACTATTGTTAGTTATTTATTGGGTTTTTTGGGCAGAATAGAGGACCGCCCATTGGCTTCTTTGTAAGCAGACTTTTATTTATATTTTCTTTTTATTTATCTATTTGCAAGTGAGAATGCATCTTGTCTCTCCTAGTGATCGTGAACAAATTCCAAAAAAAGTGCACTTCCCTTTAAAGAGCTTTTTACTTATTTTTAGTCATTGACTTTATATCATTATCTTAATTTTAACATTAATAATTATATTTTGTCTATTGTAGTTTAAAAATGTTTAAAAAAAATATTTAGTTTTTCCCCCGATAGAAAATCTTGTTTAAAGATTCTGCAACATGCCGAGGATGCTTAATTAAGAATTGCAAGTTGAATGATTCCTTTTTTTCATAATAAAATACCTATTTCTAGCTTAAAAGTCCTGTTAATTTATATATATACAAATCTTAATCTAGGATGTCTCATTAAGTAAAAAAACTAGCTGCCCGGACAGATAATTTCAATAGTTTTTAGTATTTTTATCCTAAAATCTAGTCTTTTTATCTTTATCGTACACACACACATGCAAATAAATACACACACTTCTACTACTACTATTACAAGGGAATAATGAACAACAAATCAATGATTGAAGTGACAAGCTTGCAATTTTAAAAATACCACGTTTGTAGACATCAGACAAGACAGCCATCAAAGCACATTCAATCTTTTTAGTAACTAGCGCTACCACAATCCAGAGAAAATATTTAACAGAGCTGCCATCACTGGCGGTGTTCTGGCGAAACGTGCAGGCAAACTGCAGCTGCTCAGCTAACAAACACAGCTGAGTTAAAATGCTGCTCTGAGCTTGCTCTTGCTGACATCACAAGTTACTTGGCAACAGGCACCACCTTTTTTAATTTAAAAGTACAAGCACACACATACACACACAGCTCTCATGAAACGTCTCTCAACTGCATATGCCAGATATTTCAATTTGTTTTTGTTTTAAGTAATGCATTAATTACTTTCCCGGGTAATTAATAATAATAAAAGAGTAGAAAAGAGTAAAAGAGTACTTAATAAAAGAGTATTTTCATTACTTTTTTGGTAATGTAACGAGTAACTCTAATTGATTACTTCTTAAACGTCATTTTCTGAACACTGTCAATAACACATCACCACATTGGTGAGCCTTGTGTGTGAGGGATATCAAAAGATGAGATGCGAGAAGAACCAGGACTCGATTTGACTCAAGGGCGGGCGCGACACTTAATGTTACCAGCTATCGACAGCTTTCCGCTAAGTGAACTCTTGTTAATTCACTTCAGCTTTGACATTAACAGCTCTAATTTACAGGAATTACCCAGGATTTGAGGAAGTATTTCTAAGTCGTGACCATGTTTTAGCAATGAGGCTTGGAGGATCCTCTGATCTACAGGTGAGCACTCAAGGCTACTATATTGGGTGAAACAAGTGTAAAAGTGACAATATGGGTGTTATTTATTTCCGGTTTAAGGGCTCTAATATATGATCATCTAAAAAAGGTTTTTATGCTATATGAAAATATTTAACAACAATCCTACTTTGCAAAAATGTATTTACCGTGGTAAACGAGGGACGACTGTTCACCAAAATGATCAACTGCAATTTCAATTATACTTCCTTCCATTGGAAATTAAATTCCAATTCTAGATCCTGTTTGCAACCTCAATTAAAATTCAATTCAAATTCATGGAATGGATTAGGCAGTTGGGAGACATTCTCAATTCAACCAGAATTTCTCGCATGTCTGGTTCCAACTGTATTCTCCTGAATAAAATCGCAATCCCACTGCTTCATTAAAGTGCATACTTACATTTCTTTAGTGGGAAACAAGTATATGAAATGAGTTGGGACTACAATCCAGGCAAGGATGGAGCAGTTATGTAGATTGCATGAGGATCGTTCAGCTACCAGGACAATCAGGTAGATCATCATTAAATGTGAACATAGAAAAACCCAGACACATATTAATTAGCTTTATGGCTCAGAGTAAAAATGATCTGGCAATTATGCTTCGTGAAAATGAAATGCAGAACACTGGCACAGTGTTCACTGTAAATAATCATCATAAAAATACTTAGCCTTCTCATGTATTTAAACTGCTCCTGCCTGTTTGCCCCTATGACTCTAACAATATCCTATTTACAGTGTGTCTAATATATTTAATATATGCACAACTAGAACTTAAAGCATCAAAGATGTGCATCCATCGTCTTTATGCCCGGCTTTTAGTGTCAATGATACTGCAACTGTTTTGCATGTAAATGAATGCAGTGCAACACACCGACTGTATATTGATACAACATCATTGCATTGGCCTTAAACATGGAATTCAATACGCAGCCTTTATTAACATCACCCACTTAGTCTGCTGGTAAGAGTAGGCAGTGCCATGCTCCCCTGTGTTCTCCACTGATAAAGGCTGCTGCCCACTGGTGTCCTGCAAGGAAGGGGCAGCTGTCTGTGGAGAAGAGTCTGTCACCACACCCTAATACAGCGACACAAACAAAAATATAATAGAATTACTATTAATCAACACAGACTGATAATAATGCGCTGCAACAACATCTACTGCCTTTGGAAATCCAGTATACATTCTTGGGTAGAGCTCTTATTGGCCTACAGTACATGCGCATACTACATTATGAATCCCATGGCGCTCAGTGTGTGTCCTTACTTCCACTGTGATGGCAGAAGCAGGCACTGCAGTGTAATGGGGAATGTAGGTTCCTTGCATAGGAGCAGCTGCTGCAGCAGGCATGTACTGCAGATAGAGGAAAATGAAGGAGATTATCATAAGCTAGTAGTGTTGTCCCAATACCAATATTTTGGTACGGTACCAAAATTATTTTGATACTTTTTGGTACTTTTCTAAATAAAGGGGACCACAAAAAATTGCATTATTGGCTTTATTTTAACAAAAAACCTTAGGGTACATTAAACATATGTTTATTATTGCAAGTTTGTCCTTAAATAAAATAGTGAACATACAAACAAAGGCTCCTGATTTAGCTGCTGATGTATGCGATACGATATTGTGTCATTTTCCATTCTATTATTCTGTCAAAATTATTAAGGACAAGTGGTAGAAAATACATTCTTAATCTACTTGTTCATTTACTGTTATTATCTGATTACTTTCTCTTTTAACATGTTCTATCTACACTTCTGTTAAAATTTTATAATAACTTATTTTTCTGTTGTTTGATACTTTACTTTAGTTATGGATGATACCACAAATTTGGGTATCAATCCGTTACCAAAGTAGTTACAGGATCATACATTGGTCATATTTAAAGTCCTCATGTGTCCAGGGACATATTTCCTGAGTTTATAAACATAACATACTTTTAAAAAAAACGAAAGAAGATGTTGTGATGCCAAAAAAATCATAGTTTTATCGACTAGATACGCTACTGTACTTGGTATCATTTAGTGGATGTTAGGTGTAGATCCACTAATGGCGTTTGTTTACACTGTGACGCCAGTGGGCTACGGTGTGTAGTGAAGCATGTTTAGCTATTCCTCGTCCTGCAGGGATTATACTTGTAAGAAACTTCCTGTATTAGTCACCATGGAGACGAGGATTAGTGATTTAGAAGTAGCTAAAACACTGCCAACTGGGCCTGGACTTTAGCCGCTAGCTAGCTAGCCATGTCTTAAAGCACCTCTTCCTGAGTGTTATAACTTCACCTTTATCGTTAGTTTTTAAGCCAAAATGCGTCCGTTCTCCCTTTTCTGTCTACACACTGTGTCTGTTCGTAAGTACTCCGTGATTGTGCGCTGCCGAAAATGCTCGTCTGCTCGTAAACCAGCAATGACACGACGTGACGACGATGGCGGACCGGTACTATTCAGAGGCGGTATAGCACCGTATACGATTCATTAGTATCGCGGTACTATACTAATACCGGTATACCGTACAACCATATAAGCTAGTATCTTTAAAATAAAAACTCAACACAGCAAAATCATGTCTAACACGGCAACTACGTCATTTTCAAGCATTATTATTACGGGGGCTGTCAAAATTAACACGTTTGAAAAGGTTTTGTTATAACTACTATATCAAATAATACATTGCGAGAATCTGGTTTATTCCAGAATCGATTCTGAATTTAATTGTCACCCCAAGAATAAGAATCGGATTGAATCATGAGGTCTCCAAATATTCCAACCTCTCTTAATGACCCACTAAAATATCAGGACAACACAGTAAGAGGTCATCTTGTCTAACTGTATTTACACAGACAACATGCACTGTGGTATCAGTTCTAGTATAGCAAAATCACATTAGATGATATTAATTAATTATTTTATTTATTATATATTTTTATTCTATTTATTATTACTATTTTTATCAATTTGTATTTTATTTATTGTTAATTAATTAATTAACAACCTATCCCCAGCGTTTACCTCACCTTTTTTGTAAGGGGCGCCGGAAGTTGGCAGACCCGTCAGTGATCCTGTTCTGTCTCCCTGTAATGTTTGTCTGCTCTTGAATGGGATTGTGCTAAAAATCTTAATTTATCCTCGGGGATTAATAAAGTATTTCTGATCCTGATTCTGATATTAAAAACCCCACAAACATGCACCAGTGCATATAGAGTCTGGCAAAGGAAGCAAACTTGAGGAGACTCACAGTGCCTGTAGTGCCCAAGGACAGGTGGTTCATCTGTTGGGTGAGAGGCGCCATGACACCAGAGGGATGAAGTGACAAGCTGGGCTCTATAGCTGCAGACGGGGCAATCACAGCACCCTGTGGCAGAGAACAAGAGCACATCCCCATCTGAATTAACACACATTGAGGTGAAAGGTCAACAAGCATGCAATTATTGGAAAATCCTTGCTCATAAAAAGTTGATTAAAAAAAAATTCTAAACAGTACTGGTAAAATATCTTATTCCCTGTTTGCAGCTATTTTACCTTCTATTCTTCCGGGAATAATTGCCTTGTGAGAGTGTATGTGGGGACAATTCTGAGATCACTGATGTTGAACCTGTGTCTCTTGCAGCTCACACTAAAGGTGTTTGATTGGCTCGTTCCTCAACACCAAACTCATCCAAGTATGCCTTTGGATGTGCACTGCGCCAGAGACATGCTGTATCACACAGGGGTCTTCCCCACACTGTTCTCACAATGTTATAATCAAAACAGTTGTCCAAAGAGTCTTACTAAGCTGCATAATTAGTATTCTTGGAAGAACTTTGGATTCTTGCCTAACTTCTCATTGATTAACGCATAAATAGATGTGTCGTCAGACCTTTGAATTAACAGTAGCATTTCCTTCAGAGGTTTTGCTTTAAAGGTGCCATTTTCAGCAGATAGGTCTGTGTTGAGACAGCCATGACGACAGTCATTTTCAACGGCAAGTTTTACAAAGTTTGTGATGACACATGCCGTATAGACATTTTAGGAGATTGACTATATAAGTGATAGAGCACATCCAGTACGTTACTGACACATAGGGAACAGTCACTATACACTACTACAGTGGTCCTCAAACATTTTTCATCAAATACCACCTCAGTAAAAACTTGGCACACCAAGTACCACCATAATGACCAACCCCCCAAAAAAAGGATTAACTCGCTGGAATATAAAGACAATATAACATACATCCATAAATGTGGATGCATATGCAAAAGTGCAATATATTTATCTGTGCAGTAATCTATTTATTTATATCTGCACCTTATTGCTCTTTTATCCTGCACTACAACGAGCTAATGCAAGGAAATTTCGTTCTAATCTGTACTGTAAAGTTCAAATTTGAATGACAATAAAAGGAAGTCTAAATTAAAATGCAGTAGGGTAATAGACCTAAGTATTAAAAAACAAGGCATATTTTTTAAAAATAATTATATTTATTATTTTTGACCAGTGTAAAATTACACCCAGTTTAAACAGTAACACTGTTTGAATATAGGAAAATAAAACACTGTGCATTAATCAAGTGATTCTTTGGAGTACCGCTAGTGGCAGAGTCGTGTATAAAGAGAGTATGGCCAACTCAGTTTCATGCGATCTCCTCACTGATTGGTCAAAAGGCACTGTGCGATGCTGCCTTGTTAGTTATTCGACGTGTAAATGTGCCCTGTTGTGCAGCATGGGGCTGCTCCACCCACAAGAATTGTGGAACGCTTTTACATTGCTTTCCCCACAACCCAGAATAAAGACAAATATGGGAGGTGAAGGTTCACCGCCAAATACTGCAGAGCCACCAACTACAATGTCTTGTGCAACACATGACACAGAAAACACACAGAAGCTAAAACAAATAACGGAAAAAATTATAAACTTAAGAGATGGTTTGACAAAAAAGACTTTTTGAATCTCAGTAAAACTAAAATGCAATTCGGTAAAAGCAGAAGAGAATGTCAAACACAAATACAAAAGGACGGTGTAGACATTAAAAGAGTAAAATAAACCCATTTTGGGTGTAATAATAGATAATACAATTTACTAGAAATCTCAAAGAATAATATACAAATTAACGTGGCAAGAGATAAGTAAAAAATGAATAAAGCAAAATATGTTCTGGACCAAAAATCACTCTATATTTCCTACTGCTCGCCAGTGTTACCATATCTGAGTTTTTGTGCAGAAATATGGGAAAATAACTACAAAAGTACACTTGTTTACTTCGCACAACTAATACACACTGAGTGATACATACAAGCCAAAATGTATTTATTCTGATCATCATTCGGATTAGAATGTTACTGTGTACATGGACCCTAAAAAACATGATCTGATTATGATGTGTATTTTCATACATCACACCTTAAATCAGAATACTTTACTTTGACATGCGCAGAACCTAACGACTAGAAAGGTTATTGTTTGTGCTCTGGCGCCATCTTTTGAACGAGTTTGCTCACTGCAGGTGCTGAAGAAGCAGCAGTGACTGCCGCTGTGAACAAACATGGATGGCTTTGTGCATTTCTGCTTGTCCAACCTTGTCACAATATTTATTTATAAATCTTTTTCTTCTGTTCAATACTTTTGTTTTACCTCTCTTTTTGAAATGGAGCTGTTCTGTGCCTTTTATGTTGTGATTATGTACGGGTTAAACTGTGATGAGGTGGCGACTTGTCCACAGTGTACCCCGCCTTTCGCCCGAAGGCAGTAAATAAGTAAGTAAGTAGTTATAGGATCATACATTGATCATATTCAAAGTCCTCATGGGTCCAGGGACATATTTCCTGAGTTTATAAACATAACATAAATTAAAAAAAAAACGAAAGAAGATGTTGTGATGCCAAAAAATATCGACGTAATCATAGTAGTATCGACTAGATACGCTCCTGCACTTGGTGTCATTACAGTGGATGTCAGGTGTAGATCCACCCATTGCGTTTGTTTACATTTTGACGCCGGTGAGCTACGGTGTGTAGTGACGCATGTTTAGGTATTCTTCGTCCTGCAGGGATGATACTTGTAAGAAAGGGTAAGAAGGGTTTGGGGCGGGTGGTGAACCGGTAATTTTCAGAGACGGTATAGTACCGAATATGATTCATTAGTGTTGCGGCACTATACCAATACCGGTATACCGTACAACCCTGCATTACAGTTACAATTACTCCCTATGGTTTAAATACGGCTCTTTATAGTGAATGCTGGAGTTTAGACCTGGACCACAAAACACTGTCAGCTATAGGAGGACTCGCAACAACATGCACTTAAAAAGGCATGCAAGTTCAAGAGACATACATATTTTTGCTGTTGACAGCACACCCAATCCATCACGAGTGGATTTTTTTTTAGCGACTGAAAGTGCTCTACCTACTGACAGCTGTCCTCACATTGAGAACTGTTTGAAGAACACAGCAGGCTGCTTATAAGAACAGCTCCATCAACTGTCCTCATAACTGAAGAGGAGCATTATCTGCACGTGCGCACACACACACACACACACACACACGCACGCACGCGCACACACACACACACACACGCACATGCATGCACAAGCACACACGCACCTCCCCCGCATGCACGCACGCACACACAAAGCTGCCTTAGTAGATCTTCCCACAATCCAGTGCACAGGTGTTTTGGCAAATGCAGTTCAGGTTTAGCAGCCAGAATCCAGATAATACCCGAGCTTTTTATCCATCATTGTAACACATTGCCTCATTTGATGATTTCTTATCCTCCAATTCACTCTCTCTCTTTCTCTTCTGGTTTCATCTTTGCACCCAGCAGGCTCCAGAGAAGCGAGACCGCAGCATAAATCGTAAAAAAAACAACAACAACATAAAGCACAACAGATAATTGTGTGCTGTGATTTATCCGTACAAGTGTTAAACGCGTGTACTCTGCACATTAGCGCACTGTTGGTGTGTGATTACTGGTATGACTCTGCACAGTTTATTTTTTTCAAGAGGAAGACAATATTTGAATGTGCAATACAGACAGTTGTTATTTCCCCCGAGGACATCGTCGCTCATTCTCAACTTTGAACTCCATCTGCCTCCAAATTAGTCGTCCTCTCCTTACACTGTCATCTTTCCCACACAGCAGAAGACTGCTATACGGATCCGCCTTCAAGTCGCCCAACCCGCGTTACTGTCACATTCGTTTTGGCTCCGCCTAGAGGATACAGCTCCGCCTCTGAAAATTGTACGGTCAGACAGCTGATCCTGAGCGGACTCGTGTCTGATTCGCATACGCGGACGCGACAAACTAAACCGGCGCGCGCCGCCTAGAGTTATAGGCTCCGCCTACGCGCGCTGAGCCGACCAATGTCTGCACCCGCAGACGTGGACGCGCCTACTAGCGTGTACGCGCATGAGCCAAGACCTCTGGACTTTCTTTGCTGGAACACGAACGTAAGTATAGATTTATTGATTTATTGCTACATTCGCAGTAAAGATCGGCCTTTGTGTTTCCATCATCATTTATGTATGACTGTAATGACGTTGTTTGATATTAGGACTAGCAGTAAAACTTTATATTCTGTAAAAAAAGGCTTTTATTTCCAGCGCCGCCTCCCAGAATGCTTTGCATGGGGACGTGCGTCTGACATCACATATTCAGAAAATTCGAAATGGCTGCACGCGGGAGGTGAGGCCCGAGCGAAGAAAAGTGGAAAAGAGTGTTATTCGTCAAAAAACCCACACAACGACGGTAATTTTTTCGCCGTGCTATTTTAAAATTGTCTTTTATCTGTGTTTTGTGAAGCCGGTGAGTAACGTTCAATACAGTTAACTTAGGCTATCTTTTGTTAGACGCTGTGAATGTGTGTAGGTTACATGCTACGATATTCCACATATTTCCAACTGGTTGAAACGAAAGCGTATTACTTTATTGTCAGTGTTGTTTAGGCCCAGGTCGCTATTACTTCGTTATTACTTCGTTATAACAACGTAACGTTAACAGAGTGGAAACAGCCGTTCTTTGCTATTAATATGAGTGTATATTATTTCTTTCTTTGTTCTTTAGTGGAGCTCGAGATCCTGTTTACTGTGGACTATCTGTGTGTGACGCCATGTTGTTTTTGTTTCCATTACAAAAAAAAAGGTATGTCTATGTGTTTTTTGGCATAGTTAATTGTAGAAAAAAATATAAAATGAGGTGATGTGAGTGGGAAAAATTGCTGCACATATTAAGGATCCTTTTTCTTGATCTATATTTTTGTTATATGCTGATGTATATATTTTATATGCTGTTTTTTATTTAATTAATTTATTAGAGACTATTTTATGCTTTATTTACCTTTTATTATTATTATTATTATTTTATTTACTATTATTATTATTATTTCCACATGTAAGCATAAATAATTGATCATATTAGTACATTGTTTGATTGCTTTGCTTAATGCATTCCATAATTTAATTCCACACACTGATATACTGAAGGTCTTAAGTGTTGTACGTGCGTACAAATGTTTTAAATTACATTTCTCTCTAAGATGATTTTTCTCCTCTTTTTTTGAGAAGAATTGTTGTATATTCTTGGGTAGCAGGTTATAGTTTGCTTTGTTTATAATTTTAGCTGTTTGCAAATTCACTATGTCATGGAATTTCAGTATCTTTGATTCAATAAATAAAGGATTTGTGTGTTCTCTATATCCAACATTATATATTATTCTAACTGATCTTTTTTGTAACACCGTTAATGAATGAAGTGTACTTTTGTAATTATTTCCCCATATTTCTACACAATAACTCAGATATGTAACACTAGTGAACAATAGAGAATATGAAGTGATTTTTTGTCTAGAACATGTTTTGCTTTATTCATTATTGACGTGTTTCTTGCTACTTTATGTTGTATATTTTTTACTTGAGATTTCCAGTTCAATTTATCATCAATCATTATACCTAGAAATTTGGTTTCATTTACTCTTTCAATTTCTATTCCGTCTATTTGTGTTTGACTTTCTCTTCTACTGTTACCAAATAGCATTATTTTAGTTTTACTGAGATTCAAAGATAGTCTGTTTTTGTCAAACCATCTTTTTAATTTGTTAATTTCTTCTGTTATTATTTGTATTATCTTCTGTGTGTTCTCTCCTGAACAAAACGCTGTTGTATCATCCGCAAATAATACTAACTTTAAATCTTATGTAACTTTACAAATGTCATTTATCTAGACATTGAATAATTTAGGTCCTATATTGATCCCTGAGGTACACCACAGGATATATTTAGCGATGTAGACGAAACCACCACATTAATATTAAAGATATGGTTAACATTCTTAGTGCTGAAGATATTCCCCTCTCCTTGTATCCCTTCTCCCAGCTCCACCGTCTCGCCGAGTGCCAGCAAGAGTCATGAGTACTTGTCAACTCGACTCCTCAACTGGAGATAACTTTCTAGGTAAAGACTGATCTCCAAAATAATATCTCAGCATCCAGTAACCATGGTTAACAGATCACAACCATTTAATACCAATTTATCTCCCTTAGCACCTCACCATGGGGAAGGATGTATTCATATGCCTTCACCAGCACCTGCATTAAACATGCAGAGAGTTACACAAGGTAGGGACTGATCTCTGTATACACTACACCCATAATTTCAAACCCTACTTTACGATTGAGCTGAAGTTCTGACTATTATGACCTGTACTTTTACCTTTCTTATAGTTCTTACCACCTTGGGGCACCATTCAGGTAAAATCTCAGCTCATCTTACTTGCTTATTTGTATACACTAACACCTGTGCATGCTTTTGTCCACGTTGTTCCTTTGACAATGAATAAATACCCCTTTTCTTTCTTTCTACATTAAGGGTGCCTTTTCATCTGATTAAATTTATAATGAACAGGGACATTGCGGTTGTCCCAAGTGGATGGTATGATGATAGGATGGTTTTCTGGCCCAGCTATAAAAACACCGACAGAATTGAAAGGGCAGCTTTAAATGAGGAGCAGCATGAGCCAAACTGGCCAAGATTTGACGTTTCTGTTGTCCGAACTTGTGGTATGCAAATTCATAATCTTCTTGTTTAAAAATAACGTCATAGTTGCTTCTCTTTATGCTTGGAATAACCTATTGTGTCTATGTTCTGACCAGGTCTCTTGTAAGAGAGAGACCTGATTTATCATCATCAATAATAATAATATTCTGTTCAGCTCTACAGCTAATTTGAAACTCATGTTCATTTTAACATATTCAATTTTAGACAACTACAAAGACGCATTAAAAATAATGCAACAATATGGAAAGGGCTGCGACACCTCAGACCTGCAATCTGAGGCAGAGAACGAGGAGCTGCCAGAAAAAAGGAACAGGAAGCCAGTGTAAGTGTGTTCCGTCTTGTTTTTGTCATGTTTCTACAGTAATAGGAAGGTTATTTCCGGTAGCATTCAAAAATAGACCAGAGATGCTTGTACTATATGTATATTTGGCAATTTTGGTATTGCAATAATCCTAATGATATGGTTACCCAACAGCCATCGTCTCGGGGACTCAGATGATAGCGAAGAAGACCCGGGAAATAGTGACCTCACATCTCTGGGGTTGACAAGCCAATTGCACAGGCAGAGTAAGGAATAATCTCTTAACATCGAAAACAACAAAACCACCAAAAGATATGGTTAACATTCTTAGTGCTAAAGATATTCCCCTCTCCTTGTATCCCTTCTCCCAGCTCCACCGTCTCGCCGAGTGCCAGCAAGAGTCATGAGTACTTGTCAACTCGACTCCTCAACTGGAGATAACTTTCTAGGTAAAGATTGATCTCTGAAAAAATATCTCAGCATCCAGTAACCATGGTTAACAGATCACAACCATTTAATACCAATTTATCTCCCTTAGCACCTCACCATGGGGAAGGACACATTCATATGCCTTCACCAGTACCTGCATTAAACATGCAGAGAGTTACACAAGGTGGGGACTGATCTCTGAAATATTAGTGTATAGATAGGCCCCTTGGGTATTACCAGTCATGGTTAACTGATGGCTCTCTCACAATGCCCACCTCACTAGGAACGGCAGTCCCTCCTCGACTCCCTCCACCCCCCTCACCAGCAGCCCTCAACATGTGGCAGACAGAGGAGCCTGGATCCAGCCTGGCCTACAGGCCAACATGGCGAGGGGGGAGAATGGCCGACAACATTTCCTGCTCTGGTGAGCAATAACTGACAAATACTGGATGGTCATTCTGTGCCACAAATTTTGGAAAAAATTCAAATTCACAAGCAATCACATATTTTCTTCAAACTTTGTCAATAACTTTTGTCATTAACTAAGGTCAATAGCTAATGTCAGGATTATGAGTAATGAGGATAAACACTGAAACATGTTCATTTTATACTGCTGTTTGTCAACAGCGCCTGAGGTAATCCACATCCTTAGCCTGCTGGAAACTATTACGCACAACCAAGACCAGCTGATTGCGAAGGTAAACTTCTTAAGCCTTGAATAGGTCAATATTTCATAATGACATTGATTTTGATTCATTATTATTTTTTAAAGAAAGAAACAGCCTACATGGCAGCTTTGTGTGATTAGAGTAAACATTGCTACATTTTCTTGTTACATTTCACCTGTTTGCTCTTTAAATACCACTTTTAATGTTTTTTATTTATTTCGATCATATTTTTTAAAAATGTGCCCTGGGGCCGTTAAAAAATGACCTGCAGGCCGCAAATGGCCCCCGGGCCGCACTTTGGATACCCCTGGCCTACACGAATACAAACATAGAATGATAGTACAAATATAATAAGAAAACAATGTCAACCTCCCAAAGTTGGGTTATGGATATTTATTTATGCCCCCCACCCCCAACCCCCCGCCGCCGTCATCCAACAGAGCCAAACAAGTACTCTGATCAAGGAACCAAATAACGATATTGTTTAAACATTTTGGATGTCTTGCACACCTATACCCTGATCACAAATTCATAGTTTACGCACCTTATTTTAACCACCTCCAGTAACTTTAAGTCATGTTTTTTTTTTCAAATGCAATCTCCTTAATACCTATCACATATTTTGTATTGTGTAAGCATACTTGGTTTTGGATGCTACATACCATAAACATAAACGTATCTGTCTTGTAATCTTGTTTGATTACAGGTGCTGTGAGTAAAAATGTGTTGACAAGGTCAGCCACGGACGCTGAGGTCACCAAACACGCCATCAGGTGGTTCAACTTGGCGGGGGATCGGGCAACGAGGAGACGAGTCCCGCTTCCACCTCCTCAGGAGGAATAGAGATGTATATGTATAAATAAACAACCTTTTATTGGACTTCTTGTCATTCACCAGTTATTCATTTTCTGATATGTTAGCTGTGCAAGGCGCAGCGTTTCCTTGAAGTTGTAGCCTAATAGATTAAATATGTATATTTACTTTTTAAATATATATTATATATATTTACTTTATAGAGTGAATTGACCATTTTCTGTTTCTGCCTATTGACAATATTGTTGGTTTAAAAATACAAGGCAATGCATATGTAAGCTTATATTGCTGTAGTAGGGCTTAGTGATTTTTTTAGTTGCCTATTTTATCCTACAGCAAGAACAGAAGGGATTTGGAAAATAAGATAAAGGGGTCCAAAACGGCCAGATGAGCCAGGGTTTTTATGAGTCCGTTGCTGGTCCGCGGCGGGAGGCTAGGCTTTGATCTTGGGTGCGGAGCGGATGCAGCGCGCCGTCACGGCGGATCCGCTACCTGCCGCCGTGGCGGATACGTTCCTGAGTGCAAATGGACGCCGATGCTGCTCCGTTTCGCGGTTCCGTTCCGGAAAGCGCGATACCTGCGCGGGGGATCCGCCGCGGAGTGTTTTTGCTGTGTGGGTTGCTGCCTAGGAATGCGCTTGTTGAGAATAAAAAAACATTATTAATGCGGGACGTGACACCTTTGTGTTTTTTTTATACCAAAATGCAAAAGACTGCCATACACACATAGGTTTAAGGGACCCAGCATATTTCCCCCCCATGCATGAATGAATGAATGGATGAATGCAGGGCGTTTCTACACGACACAATATTTGTCACTATCCATACTGTGTCGGCTGATTTCTTTACCTCCTAAAGATCTAATTTCTTTGGAAGTCTCGTTACTGTCCTCCCCTATTACGCCACCTTCCTTGCCTTGCTTGTTATGCATGGTTAGGTAATGCATTCATTTCCGGCAGGGGGATGTATGAGCAATTACGCACAAATAAATCCTCTTACTAATTAAGAGCCAGACGGGTGAGTTCAAGTAATCTGGGCAAAGGCTGCAAAGCACTTCTCAATGCACTCTGCTGTTTAAAGTGGATGGCATGTAAGCATGCTCTGATGTAATATGATCATAGACGGAATTTTTGGGGAGGGGGGTCAGGAGAAATATGTGCAATACGCTTTTTCAAAATGCAGTTTTTATGGCCTGCACTTTTTAACATCCAAAAATAATGTTACACTATTAAATGGTATTAAACTGGTCATTTGAGGCCGCCCACAAGCTCATCGAGTGCCTTTCTGGGGCTTCATACTTGCCAATGTGACAAATGATTTGACAGCATGCAGCAAGCTGACCAATCATCAGTTAGATGGTTCGATTCCCAACCAGGACATACAATATTAATAATAAGACGAATACAAATAATAATAATGGATTGGATTTATTTAGCACTTTTAGACACCCAAAGCGCTTTACAGAGAGCACTGAGAACCCATCATTCATTCACTCCCCAGTGCTGGTGGTAAGCTTCATTTGTAGCCACTGCTGCCCACCAAACACTTTGACACATTCGGACACCAGTGTGAGCGGTACTTGGTGAAAGGTAGGTGAAGTGTCTTGCCCAAGGACACAACGGCCGTGACTCTATGGCGAAAGCTGGATTCAAGTTGCTTGGCGGCCACTCTACCATCAAAGTAGTCATTTGTTTCATTCTGTTAATTTTGTTATTACGTTAAAAAATACATTATTGAATAATTTGTATCCAATTCATATTACTCTAAAACATGCATCTAATCCCTTCAAGTCATACATACCCCCTGTATGCAATCCAGTTGTACCCCTCCCCCACACTTCTGAAATGTATATGTTGTTACATTTCTGTCATTTTTATTGGCCCAATTTATATTCCAAAAATGAATGCACTGAATACCTTTTACAGTTTTGTTATTGCATGAAGTGAAAACCTTACAACACGTAGGTTCTGGTCTACTAAGTTCCAAATACCACACCTAAACAGCTTGTGTAAAAATTGTGTGTACTATTAGTGGACGTGTTGCGTTTGATCTTCTAAGACTGCATGTACAATTTATAACTGGTGCATACCGTCTTATTTAAGTGTACTACCTGCTGTCACCATGGAAACACTCATTTACTGCACTTACATGCTATCATGCTCCTACCTCTGGTGGTTTGCTATGTTTCGAAACGTGCAACAGACATGTACCACTTTTTATGGGCAATTTAGAAGTCGTCCTGCAGTGCATCTACAATGGAACCCACTGAATGCAAGTGTGCACTTCAGACGCAAGAAATGGATATTACAAGAAGTGTTTTTCATATACCTGTATATGAATAAAACAACATCATTAAAAATAAAACGGCAGCTGTCAGCAAAACGTATCAATTGAATTCGTTTGAATCAGCCCCTTAAAGCTGGGGTACTTGAATCTTGTGTCACGAGGCAAAATTCAAACTGTAAATCTTGCCCCCCCACTTTGCGCACCACACTGATAGTCCCTTCCAGTCTCCTCCACTCTGGAAGTGCACACAATCGTGCACGAGAGCTGTACGTGCGTACGCATAGGTTGCTGACAGTATGTAGTTGCATCGAAGTTAAAGTTAAAAGTACCAATGATTGTCACACACACACAAGGTGTGGTGAAATTTGTCCTCTGCATTTGACCCACCGAAGGATCCCCTTATTTGTATTTTGCTGCAGAAAATAAATGTCCTCGTCACAGGTACGGGTTTTTTACTCTAATTATGAAATTGTCACTTATGTTGCTATGCTGTAATATTTCCATATGTTATACAAATATTTAGCAAATCCAAATGCAAAAACCACAAAGTATCTCGGCTTACAATACACAGAACAGCAAACGTGTGACTATCTGTAACACACGTCGCCACGCAAAAAGGATACATTGTTCTAAATCCTGTGATTGGATCTGGAGGGGTTGACCGCCAGGAAGACAAATTATTTTTTTTTTCATTTTTTTTTCTGACTAAAATACTTGATTATAAGGCACATACTGTCACAGTGAGGGGGTGCGCTTGCTGCGCGGTTGTTCTCCCAATGCAAAGGAACGGCTCTGGACAAAGGCGTAAGGTAGGAAGTGATTTATTTCTCATAAATCATCCAATAAACAAAACAACAAGGATGCGTGCCGAGCGCACGGGAAGCTAAGGAACTATTTACTTAGCATAGGCAAAAGACAAGGAACTCAAAAACTCACGTGACAATTGCAAGAAGCAAACACAACGAAAGCAGGAAGAGTGACTGGCAAAGGCAACTTAAACAATGCCTCTGATTAGCGCTCGGGAAGCAGGTGAGCGGGCGAGCACTAATCAGAGACAGGTGCACACAAAGAGTGACCATGACAACCAAAACAAACTCCTGAAGTGCACAAAACAACTTAGGAAGTCCAAAACTAACAGAACATAACTAAACAAAACATGATCCGGACCACGGATCATGACACAGACAGCCCGCAGACGTACGATTTTTACAGAAATGATTACTGTTACGATATACTTTATGAGGCTAATATGAATTTTTTTAGTTAAATAATATAATCTTGGCACCCCAGCTTTAATTTATCCAGCTGCTACAAAATTCTAATAAGATATCGTTGAACAGACAATATGTCTAATATTTGTATTTTTGACAGTCCATATATGTTGACAAGCATACGTAGGACGCAGCGCAACTTCCTCCTTTCTTACAGCTATATCTGCACTACTGCCAGTATTGCATGTTAAAGTTAAAGTACCAATGACTGTCACACACACACTAGGTGTGGCGAAATTATTCTCTGCATTTGACCCATCACCCTTGATCACCTCCTGGGAGGTGAGGGGAGCAGTGGGCAGGAGTCCTTTATAGACATACTAAATATGTCTATAAATAACAGCGACCACAGAATAGTTTCAGCCTTGATAAATCACACTGTGCGTGCCAAATGAATATATTTGCATTTTGTAGTGGACATTCTGACCATCAGCATATATACTGCATGTTCATGAAGACAGACAAGCTAAATAGAATGCACACTCTATTTTGCTCACTTAAGAGACACAACCTAGTACAGTGTTTTTCAACCTTTTTTTAGGCAAGGCACATTTTTTTCATTAAAAAATCCAGAGGCACACCACCAGCAGAAAACATTACAAAAATGAAACTCCACTAGGTCGTCGTGCCTTATTTTGAGTTTGTTGGCGTTTTCCTGTGTGTAGTGCTTTGGTTCTTGTCTTGCACTGTTATTTTGGTGGCCCTTCCTGTTTTGTTGGTGTTTTCCTTTAGCAGTTTCATGTCTTCCTTTGAGCGCTATTCCGCGCACCTGCTTTGTATTAGCAAGCAAGGCTATTTACGTTGTTGCTATCCTTCTTTGTGTGGACATTGTTGATTGTCATGTCATGTACGGATGTACTTTGTGGACGCCGTAGGTTTTTGCTGTCGTCCAGCATTCTGTTTCTGTTTACTTTGTAGCCACTTCAGTTTTACTTTTGTTTTGCATAGCCATTGCCTTTTCCTTTCCCTTTCACTTTCCCTTTTGTTAATTTTTGGTTTAAGCATTACATACCTTTTTACGTGCACGCTGCCTCCCGCTGTGGTCTGCATATTGGGATCACAACAAACCATCCTCGTCTCACCCGACACATTCTGACTTTTACAAAGCAATAAACTAGCTGCTGCCACCTACTGACATGGGTTAGTATTACGTGGTTACCCTGCCGAGTTTTACACAACACAGACACTAAGCAACGGCACATTATTTGCAGATTATAATTATTGATTAGCAGAAAATATTTTTTGGACCAATTAGGTGAAGTTGCATAATTTCCTGTGTGGTTGAAAAACACTGACCTAGTAGATCAGCTTTGCGTTTGCTATCCAGTTTGCACATGCTTTAATACACGCAAACATTCAATAGATCAGGTCCATAGTTGACAGTGGTTAGCAAGGTGTGCTCAGGGGTATTAACCCAAATCAGTCAATAAGCGTACAGCATTAATTCATGTTTTGAGTCATTGGTTGTTGCTGAAAGAGACTCTGCTACTATAGGAACAGAATTGAGCAGCAGACTCTCTAAGTCTTCCTCCCTGATGAAGCTTTAATTTGCCAAGTTCGTGTATATCCAGAATATACAGGGACTGGCCTTCGCCTTTGTTGTCTAACAGGGATTTCGAGACAAGGCAGCGGAACCAGACCAGACATGCTTTTGCAGCAGTTGCTCTCTCGTTGTTGCTGATTTATGCTTTGTAATCCCTTCTTTTCTTTCCTTCCCCTGTTCCTGGCCTCCTCCTTCCCATTTTCTCTCCTCTCCCTGTCAAATGCACACAATTGCTTTTGTTTCGTTTGTCTTACACATACCTACATTTGCTCATCTCCTCTTAGGAAGTTCTGACAAGCAACCTGACGTATAATAAGACGGGACATGTGTTGGAAAACATACAAAATAGGGTAGTCATCCTCTCTTTTACAGGCATAATTAGTGTCAGACCGTTTGTAGTTTGAATTTGGCAGACAGAGGAAGTCCAAATTAGAAGCAAGAACACAAAGAAAATTCAGCACAGGCTTGCGATGATAATTTGAAGCAGTATTTACTTTAAATTCCTTAGCATATTATCTACAATTCAAAATACTAATTTACACAGTCTCTCAGTGCCACTCAAAATGTCAAATTGAATGGTAAAAAAAGTGTTAAAGGATATCTTATGTCAATATATATACAGTATATATATATATATATATATATATATATATATATATATATATATATATATATATATATATATATATATATATATATATATATACACACACACACACATACATATAAATATATATATATATATATATATATATATATATCAAAATACCTTTTCTTTGATTGTAATACGAAATCATTTTGATAGTATTAATTTGCACACATTCTAAAAGACGTAAGACAACTACATTATTTTTCAGCAATCAGTTGCATGCAGCACTAAGATCATATACTGTAGCCAAGGGGAAAAAGAGGTCTTACTCTGTCACGAGACTTGGCCGAGTGAAGTGTGTGATGTTAGTGGCTTTGAAAAGTGGAGCTAGGACAAATTATATCCAACAAAAAGTGTAAAATGTTCATAATAAACTTAAAGACATGTCAGAAATAAGTTTATGGTATGGTATGTTTAAATGTTGTCCTGTTTTTAGTGTAGAGTACACGATGCTTTTCTTTGTGTAACATGCATCTGTATTACGTGAACTATGGAGAAATGGCGTCATGCAAATCCGGATGTGTCTTTCCCAACATATATCATGTGTGCATCAATATAGTGATGTTCAAAGATGAACCTTTGTGCATGTAACGTATACAACAATAGCTTTAATTATGATAACATACATATTAACTTTAAATCTATGAGCAAAATGATATTTGTAAAATAATATTGGCAGTATGTATTACAGCGTAACATACTGTACAGTAGGAAGGGATTTCATATGGCCCCATTTATCATGGTTTACCTGGCACACGAAACGTGACAAATTGGGCAGAGCACTATATACTTTAGCAGCCAGATGGCAGTAGAGTGTTGGATATCTTAAAATGTGTTTTGTGATATTTTAACCAGTTGCTATGTAGAGTGGCGCTTTCCATCATTTTTAGCAGACTGCATTGCAAAATGAATAACACCCCTTTTCCTCTCATGCGAGATCCACACAGGAATGGGGCCATGTGAATCCCTTCCCTACTATACATGGAGCATGTCATCTGAACCAGTTCTGTCATGTTCAACCCCTAACAAAAAATATATTTTTTGATCAAAAATAACCTGATGTCTTCACATCTCACTTACTAGCAATCTAACATTTTAACATGACAGAAGTAGTGATTTGAGTTATATATCGTGATCCATATCGATATTGACTGATATGAAAAACAATATTGTGTTATGTTTTTTTCCCATATTGCACAGCTCTACGTCCAAGCACTATTTTTTAATACGTTCTCTCACCTGCTAGCCAACTTAAACAGATGTGTAAATAAATGTGTTTTCCTGTGTTGCTTGTTTCAAAGCTTTATTATTACGCAGTAAAAACTGGGGCCACTTTGGTGTCATGGTGAACTACTTGCCAATGATAACACAGCATAAATGGACTACCTGTAATCACCCCTTTCAGTCTTTAATACTACTCGTATGACACGGCTGGTTATATAGCGGACAGCAGTCTAGTGAGTAACGTAATAGAGTCTTCCTGCCACAATAGTACAGCTCCAATATAAACTTGAGTAGCATGGTCGTTTTAGAAATACAGTTGTAAATCTGCCACGATGACAGTGTTCCAAGCATTGCTAAATTAGCAATTATCTCCATGGGCTTTTGAATGGATGCGGCCGCAACAAATACATACATGCTGAATCACCGCTGAATAAAAGTTCAGCAGAAACAAAGTATGATTGTATTCATGAGGTAAGTCAGTCCATCAGAGTAGAACAAGCAAACACCTGGGGCCTCATGCACAACGAGTTGGGTGGCTATCCTGCTAAATATGGACGTAAGATCAAATCCAAAAAGTGGCCTACTCCAGTAAAAAGTCAGATGTACTAAAGTGTTGACACGCACATATCCAAGCACAATTCTTTGTTATATTGTAATCTACTTGAAATCGACCGCGGTTCTGTGCGTGGTTTGGCACGCCCAGACCATACTCAGGCCACACCCCCTTATTAATACGCATATCGTATTAAAAGTTTGGTGTGTAATTGTTCGTATGCCTCTGATGGGCACATCAGTCAGTCTGAGGAGTTGAAGATGGCACTTTTTTATCTGTGAACTGTTACCCGGCATCACTTGTGTGTGTTGCCAAAGCATCCACACTGAAGAAATGTGCATCCAAAGCTTTGAAGTTGCCGTAAGGCATCGCACATTTCCACGTCAACGTCAAGTTTTGATACATCTCAACTTTGCCGTAAAAAGGGCGTACGGCAGGTTTTTGTGCGTAAGCCAGCTTGTTACATGAGGCCCCTGCAGAGCACCATGACCACGTTGATGATCAGCTACTGAAGTGACCGGTCGCCATATTCATGTGGCCCCCCTTTATTGTTGTGGCCCTAAAAAAATACATAAAGTGTTTATGCCAGGGGCTGGTCCTGGTTACAACACTTATTTTTATGGTTGTGATATACCAGATATGGCTTTAGCAAAGTTCTGTACATTTCTAAACACCTGCAGAGTCTTTTTCCAGCCAGCAGGGTGTAGACCAAGGGTGTCAAACTCATTTTAGCTCAGGGGCCGCATGGAGGAAAATCTATTCCCAAGTGTGCCGGAATGGTAAAATCATGGCATGATAACTTAAAAATAAAGACAACTCCAGGTTGTTTTCTTTGTTTTACTTTGGGCAAAAATAAAACAAGCACCTTCTGAAAACGTACAAATCACAAATAATCCTCTGGACAAAACACTTGAAGTTTGTTGAAAATTCTGAGGAAATTGGTGCAGTTTAAAAAACACAATGTCTTTGTCTCAGTGTATCTACAAAGCCAGGATTAAACATTAAGTCACAGTCCTTCTGGGATTGAACAAAAAACACAACATGTAAAGCACTTTGAGTACCTTGAAGGTAGAAAAACGCTTTACAAGTATAACCCATTTACCATAACTCTTCTAGGTATCAAATACCTCCTTTGTCATGTCCACGTATCAATCCGGTGCTAACTCAACAAACCGTAAAAAACGGAGGTAAAAACTATTCAAAAGGGTCAAGTTTTCTCATTTTTGACAGAGACATTACGGGGTAGTAAGGGTGCCAAATAATGATGTGTTCGAAGCAAAAGACATAAAACGGCAGGTTTTAAGTTTAATTTGGGTCGAAGGAGAGTAGCCGTAGCCACACTTTACTTTGTACCTCTTGCTAGTCCTAACAGAATTGCTATTGTGACATCCAGTGGACACATTTAGAACAGCAGTTTCGGTAACATTTTAGTATAGGGAACATATTCACCCTTAACTAGTTGCTTATTAAAGTAACACAAACTTAATTTAGAGTTATTTGGACACTAGGGGAACGTATAAGGGTTTGGGTTAGGGTTACTAATAAGCAATAATTCTGAGGTTATTGAGGGAAGACTCTTAGTTAATGGCTTACTGGTTGTATAATAAGGCCATGCATACTTAGGCATTGATAAGTTCTTAATAATGACTAATTAAGAGCCAATATGTTCCTAATTTGCATGTTAATAAGTAACTAATTAATGGTGAATATGTTCCCTATACTAAAGTGTTACCGCAGTTTCTTTCATTCCAAAAAAATGAAGCTCATATTAATACTTGGCAAACTCATAACAGGGGGCCGGATAAAACCTGTCAGGCCCTCGGGCCGTAGGTTTGACACCCCTGGTGTAGACCTTTATTACATATCTCAAGGCTCAGCAACGTTGAGTCCTTCAAGCCGATATGCAGAGGTCAGGCGTCGGCTGATTCAACAATGAAGAAGCCAGCCTTAAGCAACATATTTTTATGTCTGTCATATTTAGCAGTAATCTTAAAGTCATATTTTGTATCCTCTTGTTTGATCAGTATAACATGTCATTCGCGGTTTGGGATGCAATTGAACAAACTCTACAGAGCTGTCAAAAAATTAATGTCTTGTTGACCTTAAAAAAATGTGCAGTATGAAAAGAAAATAATGCAGTGGTTCTTAACCTTGTTGGAGGTACCGAACCCCACCAGTTTCATATGCGCATTCACTGAACCCTTCTTTAGTGACAAATAAAATGTTGTTTTTATTTCAAATTCAAGACAAAGTTATGTTTTTTTTACTGGTGCACAAAATGAACCGTGCATGAACATCACCTTGTTCAAAGAACAAAACCAACACAGTGCATTAACTCATAACAAATTACACACCTGCAAATCAGTGTAACTTCTGCTGTTGCCGTATTCATAATACGCCGATCGGGAGAAGTTTTTATTTACACGATGAGTCTGGTGTGTCTTAGCCTCCGCCGAACCCCTGAGGCCGACTCACCGAACCCATAGGGTTCGATCGAACCCAGGTTAAGAACCACTGACATAATGCAAAACATGCATTATAAATGATTATAGTATTATGCAAAACAATAACATATACCCCCATTATTTATTATTTACTTTTTACTTTTGAAATTTGATCTCAATTCTGTACACTGCTACTGGAATTTTTATTTGTATTTTCCTGAGGGAACGCTCCTGAAGGAATCAATAAAGTACTATCTATCTATCTATCCATCCATCTATCTATAACATAATTAAAATAATAATGATACAAGATGCACTTACTGTAGGTTGCATAACATACTGTTGATGTGGCATCCAAGATGTACTCTGGACCTGAGGAGAGATGACATAGATAAAGATTAAGGACTAAGTGATGGCAATATGGACACAATACATTTTTTTAGGTGGGCTATTGGATAAAAACGCCAAGAAAGAAGGAGGGGATGGCAGGAGGATACAGATGGGGGTTGGTGGAGGGTGTCACATAGATGATCATTGTGTGTGGGTAGGAATGGTGGAAGGAGGAAATAAAAAGGGACAATTGGAAGGACAGAAACGGAGAGAAAATGACCAAAGAAGAAAAAAAAAAGGAGAGAAAATGAATCATTAACCCGAGCCTCCACAGACACATTGCAGAGGTTCAGTCCCTGCGGCAGTGTGTCTTGAAGAATACTACAGCTGCAACCGAGGGTCCACTGCGCTATGTTGTAATTATAAGAGGATATGGAGACCATAGAGAGCCATACAGTCTAATAATTACTGTTTCACACTGCAGGTTTCATCATCAAAGCCCGTCTTAAAAAACTTAAATCACCACTTTCATCTTTTAGCTGTCTACTTCCTAACTATAACATAACAAGTAATATGTCCCGGAGGACATCTTTGTTACATGTAATATATACTGTACTCCTGATGTTTACTGTAAATAAAACTACCTACAGTATGTGATTGTCTTGGTTCTCTGTGAACACCGTTTAAGAGCACAACCTACGAAACGTAGTGAAGAGCTGAAACATCGGCCAAATAGCTTTGTATATGTATAATAATACTTTACTTTTAATGGGGGCGTGGGTCAACAATGGTTGGAATATTATTTGCCTCATCATGTACTTTCTCATCAAAGAATGGAGAGTTGCAATTTTTCACAAAGGATGACTGATGTTTAAAAAGAAAAAAAAATCAGTTTTAAAAGGAAGGCTCAAAGGCTAAATCAATTTCTGAAAAGAAGCAACTTTGAAAGGAACTGCTATCATTCACCCATGGGAACTGATTTGGCGGATTTGGGCCGAGCAACAAAAGCATCTAACATAGGAGAGCCGAAATGTACTTAGTTGAGTTTAACTAGTGCACAAACTTTAATGAAGCACATGGATTAGTTGCTATGATAAGTACTCAGGCCCACCCCTGGCTAAATTGGAACCCTAAGCAGAAGTTTATTCGGAGGCCCCCCATTGCAAAATCTTTTACACTTTTTTTTATTATGTGAAATTATTTTTTTTAAATACTTTTTTTAATCAAACTTGAATTTAATTTGATGCATGTTTTGTACTGAAATGTATTAATGGGAAGTAAATTGTTCCATGTTTGCTTTGGAGTGCAAAGTAACACCCATCCCATCCATCCGTTTTCTACCGCTTGTCCTGTTTGGGATTGCGGGGGTGCTGGAGCCTATCTCAGCTGCATTCGGGCGGTAGGCGGGGTACACCCTGGACAAGTCGCCACCTCATCGCAGGGCCAACACAGATAGACAGACAACTATCAACCTCACATTCACACACTAGGGCCAATTTAGTTTTGCAAATCAACCTATCCCCAGGTGCATGTCTTTGGAGGTGGGAGGAAGCCGGAGTACCCGGAGGGAACCCACGCAGTCACAGGGAGAACATGCAAACTCCACACAGAAAGATCCCGAGCCCAGGATTGAACCAAGGACCTTCGTATTGTGAGGCACATGCACTAACCCCTGTAACACCGTTCTGCCCTGCAAAGTAACACATTTAGCATAATTAAAACATCAATTTGCAAATCGACCGTGGAATATACAGGGGAATTTACAACTATATAATTATCAGTACCAACAGGATGGGGCTAGGAATAAGTTTGCAGTAAAATTTCATATGCTGTGACGTGTCATGACTGACATTTTACATGCACTTCTTCATGCAAAAGAGAGCCCCACCCGCCCCCGGATCACGAGATGGTCTCTGTCATCCTTTACTTGTATATCCAGTGTACGAACACCACTCACTAAATTAAGGATGTGTCCTGCATAACAGTTTCAGTCAGATGTTTCTGTGGTTCACTTCAAACATATAGGCCATAAGTTTGGCTGTAAATCTTAACCACTGTCCCACAATTGTGGGTAAACTACAAGAAGTGACAGATCGTCACACAATTGTACAGTGCAGTACATATTCGGTTCCGGTTCGCCGTGAGTGGCTGCTCGCTGTTGCGAAAAAGCTAAGTATCGTTCTATCTGTGTGCTTTTAATTGTTTTACATCTTTCTTTACTACTTCCCAAACATATTTAGTAGTCCTATTTAATTTGCAAATCACCCGATCTCTGTCTCACCACCCCTCCCTCAGCTAGCTAGCTGCTAAGCTAACGAAGCTAGCGCGGAGAAAGGCGGCGCCGGTCGGAAGGAATCTACTCCCCGCACTCTGTGACCACTTCCATGGAGACAGCAGGAACTTCACTCGGTGACAGAAAATACCGTGAGTATGGCTTTCTGCGTTTCGTGCACCTTACTCATGGATAGGTTGGCTCTGCTAGAGGGCCGTGTCCGCCAGTTAGAGCAGAGTAACTTCGTAACTTTAGATGTTGCGGACACATCTGCTAGCGTTAGCTGTAGCGAGCTAACTAGCCCAGTTTATAGCAGTCCTAAGCGACCTATAAACTACGATGTACCGGTTGAGACGCATAATAGATTTAGCCCTTTAGCTAGTCCTACACCCCAGTCTACCGGGCACCACACTTTAGTAATAGTCTTCGACCCAACTCTCTCGTTTGAGTCTTACATTAAGAGTGTTACTAAAACGGCCTTCTTTCATCTCCGTAATATCGCTAAAATTCGTTCCATTTTGTCCACTAGCGACGCTGAGATCATTATTCATGCGTTCGTTACGTCTCGTCTCGATTACTGTAACGTATTATTTTCGGGTCTCCCTATGTCTAGCATTAAAAGATTACAATTGGTACAAAATGCGGCTGCTAGACTTTTGACAATAACAAGAAAGTTTGATCATATTACGCCTATACTGGCTCACCTGCACTGGCTTCCTGTGCACTTAAGATGTGACTTTAAGGTTTTACTACTTACGTATAAAATACTACACGGTCTAGCTCCAGCATATCTTGCCGATTGTATTGTACCATATGTCCCGGCAAGAAATCTGCGTTCAAAGAACTCCGGCTTATTGGTGATTCCCAGAGCCCAAAAAAAGTCTGCGGCCTATAGAGCGTTTTCTATTCGGGCTCCATTACTATGGAATGCCCTCCCGGTAACAGTTAAAGATGCTATCTCAGTAGAAGCATTTAAGTACCATCTTAAAACTAATTTGTATACTCTAGCCTTTAAATAGACCCCTTTTTAGACCAGTTGATCTGCCGTTTCTTTTCTTTTCTCTTCTGCCCCCCTCTTGCTTGAGGAGGGGGGGGGCACAGGTCCGGTGGCCATGGATGGACCCGAGGTGGACCGCTCGCCTGTGCATCGGTTGGGGACATCTCTGCGCTGCTGACCCATCTCCGCTCGGGATGGTTTCCTGCTGGCCCCACTTTGGACTGGACTCTCACTATTGTGTTAGATCCATTATGGACTGGACTTTCACTAATATGTTAGATCCACTATGGACTGGACTTTCACAATATTATGTCAGACCCACTCAACATCCATTGCTTTCGGTCTCCCCTAGAGGGGGGGGGGGGGTTGCCCACATATGCGGTCCTCTCCAAGGTTTCTGATAGTCATTCACATCGATGTCCCACTGGGGTGAGTTTTCCTTGCCCGTAGGTGGGCTCTGTACCGAGGATGTCGTTGTGGCTTGTGCAGCCCTTTGAGACACTTGTGATTTAGGGCTATATAAATAAACATTGATTGATTGATTGATTGAAGAAGTACATTAGGAGTATTTGACTTTGAAGCTAGCGACTCGGCGGTCATAGTTACATGACCCAGTTTGTTTCCAGTCTAAAGAAAGGCAGCAGACCTCGAACTTCTCTGGGTTGTGACACCATTTATCATTTGAGATCAGGAGTGAATATTCTTCTCCCTCACTTTCTCCTATCAAAGGTCACCACAGCGACTCATATTTCTCCTTTGCGCCATTTTTGCAACTCAGTTTTTTATACCGCATACCCTTCTGAGAGCAACCCTCCTATTTATTTGGACTTGGGGCCAAGTAGAGCTCCCAAGTGGCTGCTGGGTGTGGGGACATTGGCTAGGAAGCAAAAGCATGCTTTTGTGGAAGGTAGCTGTATTGCAAACCGATATTCTACAAGTAGTATGGATCTGTTAATAACTCCAAATGATAAAGTGTCCAGTCAGTTTGGACATTAATGTGATAGCAAACATGTTAGAACCACCTTCGTATAGAATTCAGAATTCAAGTTGAATTCATTTGAATAATTTAAATTGAATTGAAGTGGTCCCCCCCCCACGGGATGTTGAATTGGATTTGAAATTATTTAAATTCACTTCAATTTAGAATGATTTCTTAAGCCATACCATACCGGACCAACTTTATTTTTAAAGCCCTTTAAAAACAACCAAGTAACCAGGAATCATTTGTCACATTCAACAAAGGCTTTGACTTAGAGGGGCTGTTTGCATCATTACATGAATGCCCAGAGAGCATTATATCTAACCAAGTACGTTTACATGCGCACTAACTTTGTATGTTGTCTACTAATGTTAACGATTTGGCTGGCGAACCTTAGCTATCACTAAATGTATAGCAGGCCCATCGTAACAACAAGACAAGACAAGCGAGCCAGTGGTATTCTTGTTATATTTTGTGGTTTGAAAAATGCAACTGTGAGAAAGTTGAAAACAGCCCCTTTGAACACTAATCATACTTAACAAACACTCAAATTAAACAGAAAATCGCTCCATTTTGAATACTTAAATAAAATAAAGCATTCTGAGAAATGCAATATTTTTGTACCATTTTTTCATAATTTGAAAGTAGCAATAGTCATGACTTTTAGTTTTATACCTACAAATTGGCTAAAATGCTAAAAGTTAGCCATAATGGTGCGTTACATTTACCTCGGAAGTTGAAAGTTGGAGCTGGGAGTGACGTCACATCCATAGAGCTATTTTTGTGCTTGCCTTATTTAAATATAAACAACTTCTGAACAAATATGGGGTCCTTCCGCAACCTACACGACGAAATGATATGAACAATAGTTATATAGCGCTTTTTCACAACTGTCTCAAAGCGTTCTACAATGAGAAACCCATACATTGAAACTTGGTGGTAGGCTCATTTATATCAGTGTGGGTTGCAAGGTGGGTGCAGTGTCTTGCCAAGAGACAAAAAGGCAGTGAGCAGGTTGGCGGAAGCCATACTTGCCAAACCTCCCGAATTTTCGGGGAGACTCCCGAATTTCAGTGCCTCTCCTGAAAATCTCCCGGGACAACCATTCTCCCGAATTTCTCCTGATTTCCAGCCAAACTTAAGGCACGCCCCCTCCAGGTCTGTGCGGACCTGAGTGAGGACAGCCTGTCATCACGTCCGCTTTTCCTTCATATAAACAGCCTGCCGGCCCAGTCACGTTATAATATCTACGGCTTTTGGCGAGTGCACAACTGCACACACAACAAGAAGGAGACACAGCAGAAGAACAAATAAGACACAGTCATGGCGACGACGAGTGACAGAGAATAGAACGAGGATGGACAATTCAACCCTAAACTCACTCCTTTCCTGCAAATTAAATTTCACAGATGCTGCCTGTAATAGAGTGATCTAAGTTGTTTGTTGTCATCTCCTGGTGAATGTTGGGTATAGTGTTCTGTGGTTACATTTTGGTTGGCCAACGGTTTACGTTGTATTGCGCACCTTGACGGTAAGTGTGGGAGTCGGTTCTGAAGTATGAAGTAAAGAGACGTAACTTCATCATCTCGCCAGGTTATTGACTCCAACCCAGAATATTACACTTCCCATACCTACGCTCCTCCAAAGGCTGTGCTACTGGCTGCAAAGCATTGCACTTTTAAATACAACAATGAGTAGAGAGGAGTGTTATGTGTGTGTATATGTGTAAATAAATTAACAGTGAAATTCAAGTATTTATTTTGTTTATATGTATACATATATATATATATATATATATATATATATATATATATATATATATATATATATATATATATATATATATATATATATATATATATAGCGCTATATATATATAGTAAAATACATATATATATATATATAGCTAGAATTAACTGGAAGTCAAGTATGTATTTTATTTATATATATATATATATATATATATATATATAAGAAATACTTGGATTTCAGTGAATTCTAGCTATTAATATACCCCCCCCCCCCCATAATCCCGCCCCCCGGCCCCGCCCACATCAACACCCCCCCAAATCTCCCGAATTCGGAGGTCTCAAGGTTGGCAAGTATGGCGGAAGCTAGAATCGAACCAGGAACCCTCAAGTTTCTGGACAGTTTCTCTACCCGGTGAGCCATGATATGATGGATCAAAAGGGAACACAAAGACACCATTGCTAGCAAGGTAGTATGTATACCCAATGAAAAAAGGTAATTTGCACTACACTAACATTTCCATGTAAATAATGATATATATATATATATATATATATATATATATATATATATATATATATATATATATATATATATATATATATATATATATATATCAGACAATACAACGTATATGCCTGATTTAGTGCGACACAAACAAGTCAGAAGTGTTAGAAAACGGCCTTTACACAAGCTTCTATTATTGTTAACACTCAAAGCTGCTATCTTTGAAAGCCAACTCGGAAGACTCTCCAACTTTCCGAGTAGGAAATCCAACCTCAGGGGTTATTCCATTTGACACTTCCGACTAGAAACTCAGAAATTCCGACTTTCCAGTACAATTTGAATGCATCATAAGTACACTGTGTACTGTGACTGCCTGATTTACTGAGCTATCCGATCCATTTGCACATGCGCCACAAGTCAGTAACTTCTAGTATCTACTTGACCACAGTTTTTCCAAAATGTAGGCGTTTGGCAATCTTTTTAAAAGCAACTGTTTGCAAAAGTATTAACTAATAATCTCAAATAATCAACGTCTACACTTTAAACATTAAAGCCAATTTTATCCATCCATATTGTTCATAACTAATTTTAAGCTACTGTTTTCATCATAGCTTTGGCTCCAGGTGACATATTTGTGGTTACATTGGCTTACAATGTGCCCTAATAATTTAATTGCTAAATTAATAAAAATGAGATGGCTGTCACCCAGCCACTAAAACAAGACCAATATGTTGAAATATGTTGTCACATCCTGGGTAATTCCTCTAAGTCAGAACTAGGCTTCAATGTGCTGAAACCACAGGTTTGTGTTGTTCTGCAAAAATGTGGTCAACAGTCGTAGTTATGGTCATTAGCTTTGTTATTACATTTCATCCTGTTAGAAATGCATGTCTTGCATTGCTCAAACCAAACCTATGGTATTAATGTCGAAGATGAAGTGCACCTTGAACCAAGAAAGTTAATCTCCACTTTGCCCGGTCTCAGTGAGCCTGATGTGCTGTGCCGAATGTCCAATGCTACGTCTCTCTGTTGTTTGTTGACATCACTCACTACAAAGTCTCACCAATGTGGAGATGTGTTATTGACAAGGTTTACGGCGTTAAAGACGAAGTGCATCAAAAAGTTGTTCAAACAAAAGGTAGTCAACCTGAGATTGTCGCAGTAAAGATACACTAGCGCCAAGATTAGCCGGTTGTGTTGTTTAGAAGTGTTCAACTTTAACCCGAAAACAGAAGTCCCGCTATCATTATCAATCGGCACAATATAATGATAGACAATAAGACAAATACTGCACTATAATACATGAATACAACTTAATTTAAGCATGCGCAAACTGATCGGGCAGCTCAGTAAATCTGGCAGTGACGTGCATAATATCCTGAAAAAATGTAACTTTTTTACTTTGGAACAGTTTTAATTGGTTGACAAATGTGTGAATCAAGTAGTTTGTTTCTGGAATTCATCAAAATAATCAATTGTAATTTTATGGTATTTCAATTCTACTTTTTTAAATTTTTATTGAAATTGCAATTCTACTTTCTGTTTGCAACTTAAATTTAAATTCAGTTCGATGGAATTGGAATTCAAGAGAGATTCTCAATTCAATTTCTGAATTTTGCACAAGTCTGGTTATGTCCCGAATATGTGAGCAAACTGGTATTTCCCAAAGTTTATGATGCAAAAACAAGCATTATTTCAAAGGGATCATATCATGATTTTTTACTTCTTTGTCGTCTACATAACATGTAATGGTGGTGCTTCGCTTGTACTGCGTCCTCACCCCGTCAGCCATGCTATAGTTTTTAGTGCTTCCATATCGAGTCGACTGACAGATGTAAGTTAGCACTATGTGCTACTTTGTATTAGAAATGGCAACAGCGGAGGATTTTTGCATCCATGTGCATGTACGAGCCAGTCTTCCCCACAACAGGAGGATAGAGAAAAATAAAGAACTTATTGACAACAACTTTGGATTACAACTAAATAAAAATGGCGGACCCATGCAATGGTCTTCCATTAATCCTCTACCATATATAGAAATATACACTGACAAGGGTTAAGGCAAAATACGTCACTTAAGTCTCAAGTTCTAAACAGTTCGTTTTGAGCAAGTTTGGAAGACGGCAAGATTGTTTTATAAATATCTCTCGGCCATGCCTCCATTGTTTGAGTTCACATGTCCAGGACTTATGGGGATACCAAAAACACAAAACAGGTACTAACAGGTAAGAAAATTGGGATTTGTATATTAGGACTGTACACTGATGTACTCACCTACTAGTTACTTGAGATGTGCACTTTTATGAGAAGCCTTACATAATTCAAGATAGCTCTGCCAGTTTGTGTAAATGTTTTAAAACCTTTTATTAAGCAGTAAAAGTCAAAGAGGCTACACCCACCTGATATGTGGAAACAGGAGAGGCAGCAATGAAGGGTGTGATTGACGTCTGGGCAATCATCCGATTGGTGGAGATGCTGTACGGTGATGAATAGAACCTGCAGAGGCAAAGAATAACAAAAACAACACCATCAGTATTGCAGTCTTGATTGAAGTGTCACTTCATGTAAGTCATCTAGCTTTGAAACAAAGATGCAAGCAAGAATTGTGGCTTTATTTTGATGCTAACAAAAGTTGAATACTGCAGACGAAGGGAATCGGTTGTCCATCATTAGAGCTGTCGTGGAAACCGTAATATTGCAGGTTTAGTCTGAGCCGCACCATCAAGAAGACTCAAGTGAGACATGACATCGAAAATGCTGTGCACATCATTTATCAACTCCACTGCTATGCATAATAATACATTATTACCCTAATGTGTGAGTGGGAGACATTTTTCAATATTGCCCTTTAGGTTTTCGCCTACGCATATTCCACTTCATGTAGAAGAGACATATGCATTTCAACTTGTTTACTTGGCTCCCTATATAATTGCCTGCCCTTAGGATTTAACTTTCTTTCACTCCTACACCTTGTCAGTCCTGTATAGGTGGAAGGCTGGAGCTCCAAGTGCTTTATTTATCATTGTGTACGTTGATAGGACATATTTCATCTGCCAGGCCATGTTTCTGTGCCCAATCGATGCCTAAGTGTCTGTTGACTGAATAATGGAGCAAAGCTGCAGAGGAGGAGAAAGAAAGCGGTCCTACCCTCTTCTGTAACATTATATGTGTTGCTTATATCTTACGGACAAGTTGCTGACTGGGTATTAATGTATTTTTAGGTTTCATGTTAAGTCATCATAACGTGTGTTGCATTATTTTTAGCCCTGGCATACTTATTTATACACCACAAACACAGGCAGAAGCTAAAGGAAACATGGGGATATAATGCCGGTACATCAAATTACACCTTAAATTGATTATTTTGGGGTGGATTACAAACACTGCACACAACTCTGACGTTAGATAACCCCTGCATTAAAGCTCAGTCAGGGTTTGGTTGCACATTCAAGACCAACATATAGCGAGTGATTGCCAGTGTGGTTCCTGAGCACTCTGGAGTTGTAATGTGGAATATCACTGACTTTCTTCAGGCTGGTATCGGCGATACCGATCTGATACTTTGTGCAAATATACCTAATGTGTTGGGTAAAATCTAAAAAGTAGTGTATTCCATGTGCTTTTGGGGAATCATCTTCAAATAATATGAATCACATGTAAAAACAAAGGATGGCCTTAGTCTGCATTGAATGCATAATATTATTTATATTCAATTCTGTATTAATGTCTCCAAATTGCTTGTATTCTGCCAAGTGACTTCTTCCCGGAAGTGAAAACAGTGGTGGTCAACCAAACCAAGATGGCTGTTGTGCAGCAAGCAGTGCGCAAACTATCTGAGTACGCAAGGGGTCTAGATCTTCCTGCAAAAAGCAGATACAAGCAAAAGAAATCTGACTATGCAATGGAATAGATACCTATACTTTATAAAACTTTTTTTTTTCTTCGAGTGATATAAAGGATTATCCGTCGGTTGAGTTTTCAGACATGCCGAAATATCTGGTGCTCCGGACATCATTCTACACGACAAAACAGATGAAAACTTGGAAAAGCATGGAGGTTTACAACTTCTCTGTGTGTGGCTGGGTCAAGAAAATAGGTATCAAGACTCTCCTGGATAAATATGCATCGTTTTGGCTTATGTAAGGTTGCTTTTCATGATTCAACCTGGTGTCTGCAAAGGATGCCGTCCATGTAAACAGAGACTACTGGCACCTGACAGCTGACACCCGTGACTGCATATCCATTTAACAGACTAACAATTACTGACTCGTCAATATATTTGATTTTTGTCCTGTTGTCATATGTATTCTGACACATTTGTGTACAAAATAAACAAGAGGAGAGATGTAGAAGTACATTTCCTGATAAAGTATCATTGGCTCTGACTTTCTGGTTTCTGTTTGTTAAAAATGATGTGCGTTCTTCGACTCTACTCCCTTGGACTAGAGTGCGTGCCTCTTTTCTCGTCGTCTTTCATAAAATGGTGTACTCTTCCACCCTTCTCGATTAGGAACTCTGAAGAAACGTTTATCCTTTTCGTGATTTGAACGATTCGTACAGCCAATAACAACGCAAGAATAGGGCATTTTTTTCTGAGAAGGACCAAATGCCGCCTAGTGTCCATTGAGAACTGACAGTGGCTTAACCACCACGCATATTTAATGAGCCGGATGTGACAACACATAAATCCAAGCAACAGCCTATTCTAAATGATACATGAACTTCACTGTTTTATCACACTAAGTGACTCATTTTGAATTCCAGTAATTCTCTTTATCAAACAAATGGCAGACTGAATGACTGAGCACAGCACATTGTGCTCCTGCGCTTGCGCATTACATACATACCAAGGCAGAAGAAAAAGTAGTCCCCACCAATCGTGTTTCATTTAGACAAGATCACAATCACTTAGTTACTTTACATTGTGTTCCTGTTAATGAATACATTATCTCAATTTACTAAAATAATAAAAGTATCGGCATTTTGATTTGATAATCAATATTAGAGCGTAAAGATCTCGTATTGGTGGTATCTATATTTCAGTATTGATCCGCACATCACTACTCTGGAGTTTTCTTTATACTGGATAACGCCCTTCCGAATGTTGGGATATGAACTAATTTTGCATTTTTACTACTTCCAAATTTCTGCCCCGACTTGAGTGTTTTGAGAAAAGAGCTGTCTCTTGGCTAATTGTTATGCTTTATGTTGCAAACAGAAATTTGAGTTACAAGCATCTCCGCCATTTGTTGGAGTAGCGGATGTCACAGTGAGCCACGCAAGATCTGACCAAACATTTCGTCTTACTCGCTAACATTAGCTCATAGCTAGAGGTCAACATAATGTTGTTTTTCCAACCATGAGAAGGAAGAAAGTGAATGTGAAAGACAGTACTGACAAAAATATGACTGAGTGTGTAGCTACCTAACTTGGCGAAGCAATGCTAATGCCAGCCAAGAATCCATCCATCCATCCATTCATTTTATACCGCTTGTCCTTTTCTGTTAAAATGATATCTAAACGGCAGACATTTATCCATAAAAATAAAGGAAAAGCTGATGATAGGGTGTTTGACAGAGAAGCAGCTGGAAGGAGATACCATAGAAGTGCCCTATCCAAGGTAAATGCTGTACATTTTCACATGATTTCATACAACTACTGTAGTTGATTGTAGTACATTCTATTGTATTAGTTTTATGAGGGCTGTTAAACAATTAAAATATTTAATCACGCTCAATCGCATCGTAATAGTTACCTACGCAGATAGATATAATTTTTCATCATTCAGTAGTGTACCCTACACAGATAATTTTAACATATTAAACACCCATGATTGGACAATTTACTTTAATGAAATGTGTTTTAAACATTGTGCTTTTTTAAACAGCTCAACACAAAAAGGACATAAACATGCTTTTAATGGTAATAAAAAAATTGCCTGCAGCGTTGGTGTCTTGCCAGGATTTGTATTTTGTAGAAAAACAGAATTTGTATTCCTGATTTAGGAGCACTTGCATTCAGGAGCTACACCATGGTTCGATACCAGTTTTATGCATTAATGACATAAAATGCGGATTGTTACGATCATGCTTTGATTGCCAAATATGTTTGGTAAGGTAAAATGCGATATTTCTATCTAAATAGATGCTTCTGATATCATGTACATTACATGTTGTACAAAATACTCATATTTGTTTCACTGCATGACAACGTCTTAACCTTCTCTACTTATTAACAAAATGTCATATTGAGCCTGTTAATCATTCTGTAATTAAAACTCGATCAGAATATGTTATAAAATAATTTACACAATATGTTATACATCCCCCTACCCCCATATTCCTCAACTGATCTACTAGCATTTTTTTGGGTGCAAATATCATACAATAGCATTATAAAACATCTATGAAAAAGCATGATTGTAATGTAAGACATTTTTATTTTTTGTTAATGTAGTTAAACCGGATGTATAGAGTAGCGCTTTTTTTCCTTTAAGCCGGAAAATTGTTTTGATGTCCTTTCAACACCCTGCTTACCTTCTTTCATTTCTGTTGAGCTTTTATGCCAACTTACTAAAGCAGTCACAGTAAAGATCTACATTATGTGTTATCACTGCACCTCAACTGTACTAAACACGAAAGTGAAGAACCACCCACCTCTGAACGACGCATACACTAGGCATTTGCTAAGGGTGGTGGCGTCTTATGGCGAAAATAGTCTTCTTTTGTCCTGCCTCACCTCAAGGACATCACCGCCCCCCTCCTGGACCCACTGCAGTTCGCCTACAGAGCCAACAGGTCTGTGGATGATGCAGTGAACCTGGCCCTCCACTTCATCCTGGAGCATCTGGACTCCCCAGGAACCTACGCTAGGATCCTGTTTGTGGACTTCAGCTCTGCCTTCAACACCATCCTCCCTGGACTGCTACGAGACAAGCTCTACCAGCTCAGCGTGCCCGACTCCCTCTGCAGTTGGATTAATGACTTCCTGACAGACCGAAGACAGCACGTAAGGCTGGGGAAGATTGTCACGGACAGTCGAACCTCAAACACTGGTACTCCTCAGGGCTGTGTACTCTCCCCCTGGCTCTTCTCCCTGTATACAAACTGCTGCACCTCCAGTCACCAATCTGTAAAACTGCTCAAGTTTGCGGATGACACCACCCTCATCGGGCTCATCTCGAATGGCGATGAGTCCGCCTACAGGAGAGAGGTAGACCGGCTGACGTCCTGGTGCAGCCTCAATAACCTGGAGCTGAACGCCCAGAAAACAGTGGAGATGATCATGGACTTCAGGAAAGTCACAGCCCCACCATCCCCCCTCACCCTGATTGACTCTCCCACCCCCGTCCCCATTGTGGACTCCTTCCGTTTCTTGGGCACCACCATCACCCAGGACCTCAAGTGGGAGCTGACCATCAGCTCCCTCATCAAGAAGGCCCAGCAGAGGATGTACTTCCTGCGGCAGCTGAGGAAACTTAAGGTGCCGACCGAGATGCTGGTGCAGTTTTACTCAGCCATCATAGAGTCCATCCTGACCTCCTCCATCACAGTGTGGTTCCCCGGCGCCACAGTCCAGGATAACAATAGACTGCAACGCATCGTACGTGCTGCGGAGAATGTGATTGGCTGCAAGTTCCCATCCCTCCAGGACTTGTTCTCCTCCAGGACCAGGAGGCGTGTGGGTCGGATCACAGCTGACTCTTCTCACCCTGGACACACACTATTCTCCCCTCTCCCCTCAGGCAGGAGACTACGCTCCATCCAGACCCACACCTCCCGCCACCTGAACAGTTTTTTCCCCTCGGCCATCAGGCAAATGAACAAGAACTCCTAACAGCAGCTCCTTGAATTCCTTGAATCCCTTCTAAGTCTATCTGATAGCTCAGTCACAGCTCTTTTTATACCAAATATGTGTTATATGTGTTTTATGTCGCACATTTGCACCAAGAAAAATTCCTAGTTTGTGAACCCGTTCTCAAAAAATGGCAATAAAACTATTCTGATTCTGATTCTGATTCTGATTCTGAGAACAACTTGCCATGGGTTTGTACCTGATATTTCCAGAATGTAGCCTTTTCTTTGTCCATTTCTGCTCGCTATTTTCCCGCTAGTGGCTCATCAGAACCTAGTGAATGCAGTACAGTTTTCCCTGCTACGGAACAGCCCGAGAGTCAAAAAGGACGTGTGTGTGTTAATCACGCTTTAAACAAATCAGTGCCTTTACAGGAACTTAAAGTTAACGCGTTATTATCGCTTGAACTTTGACAGCCTCAGTTTTTATACAAAAGTTGTTATGTAAAACATATGCATTTATTTATGTTAAAATTTTGCTTTTTTTAGAGGGGCAAGCGCCAATTAAATTGATTTCAATTCATTTCAATAGGAGACATTGATTTGAGATACAAGTTGTGGAGGTCTTGCTCCTACGGGTTCTCTGGACCACCCATGATGGACATTACAGCCGTGTCCATCTTTTCGAACAATTATTTATTTTTCAATAAATGATGCTTTTCAGCCATGTCTCGGTTTCTCCACCATCAATAACCTTTCTCCTTCCCGACCGCTGCCTTTTACAGAGCGGCAGGTGATCAGACAACCACTCACGGCTGTGTCATCTACGCACCTGCCGCTAATCTCGAAGCCGGTCCTTACACGCCTCGCTTCTCCGCAGACCCGCAGGCCACGCCCCACCACACAAGTGTTTTGATAAGAGCTCTGTCACGTAACCATTTAAGCTCGTAAGTTGAGGTACTACTCTAATATATGATAGCAAACTTGTGTGTGTAGAAAATATAATAAAGTTTACCTGCCATTAATGTATTGTTCATAATGTATGCTCAGGACCAACACTCAAGCTACATTTATTGAAACATATTGAAATGATTTCTAAAGTTGAAGCTTTATCCAAACTGAAGGGACTTAAAGGTTCTGATTGACATATCTAAATACAAACCCTGTTTCCATATGAGTTGGGAAATTGTGTCGGATGTAAATATAAACGGAATACTATGATTTGCAAATCCTTTTCAACCCAAATTCAATTGAATGCACTACAAAGACAAGATATTTGATGTTCAAACTCAATGGGAGACAGGTCTGGACTACAGGCAGGCCAGTCTAGTACCCGCACTCTTTTACTATGAAGCCACGTTGATGTAACACGTGGCTTGGCATTTTCTTGCTGAAATAAGCAGGGGCGTCCATGGTAACGTTGCTTGGATGGCAACATATGTTGCTCCAAAACCTGTATGTACCTTTCAGCATTAATGGCGCCTTCACAGATGTGTAAGTTACCCATGTCTTGGGCACTAATACACCCCCATACCATCACAGATGCTGGCTTTTCAACTTTGCGCCTATAACAATCCGGATGGTTCTTTTCCTCTTTGGTCCGGAGGACACGACGTCCACAGTTTCCAAAAACAATTTGAAATGTGGACTCGTCAGACCACAGAACACTTTTCCACTTTGTATCAGTCCATCTTAGATGAGCTCAGGCCCAGCGAAGCCGACTGCATTTCTGGGTGTTGTTGATAAACGGTTTTCGCCTTGCATAGGAGAGTTTTAACTTGCACTTACAGATGTAGCGACCAACTGTAGTTACTGACAGTGGGTTTCTGAAGTGTTCCTGAGCCCATGTGGTGATATCCTTTACACACTGATGTCGCTTGTTGATGCAGTACAACCTGAGGGATCGAAGATCACAGGCTTAGCTGCTTGCGTGCAGTGATTTCTCCAGATTCTCTGAACCCTTTGATGATATTACGGACCGTAGATGGTGAAATCCCTAAATTCCTTGCATTAGCTGGTTGAGAAAGGTTTTTCTTAAACTGTTCAACAATTTGCTCACGCATTTGTTGACAAAGTGGTGACCCTCGCCCCATCCTTGTTTGTGAATGACTGAGTATTTCAGGGGAATCTACTTTTATACCCAATCATGGCACCCACCTGTTCCCAATTTGCCTGTTCACCTGTTGGATGTTCCAAATAAGTGTTTGATGAGCATTCCTCAACTTTATCAGTATTTATTGCCACCTTTCCCAACTTCTTTGTCACATGTTGCTGGCATCAAATTCTAAAGTTAATGATTATTTGCAAAAAAAATAAATGTTTATCAGTTTGAACATCAAATATGTTGTCTTTGTAGCATATTCAACTGAATATGGGTTGAAAATTATTTGCAAATCATTGTATTCCGTTTATATTTACATCTAACACAATTTCCCAACTCATATGGAAACGGGGTTTGTAGTTCTGGTCCACTGCCGCACCAGCACACATGATTTCAAGGATGGAATGGTTTCCCGAATCCTGATTGTGTTCTGTCTGTTTCACATTATATTTGTTTGCATAGCGATAGTGCAAGCGCCTTGAAATCCTGTGCTGTGAGATGCAAACCTTTAGATATCTCTCAAGTGTGGCTGTTCAGGCCTGCTGGATGCAGTTTGTTCCTCACAGGCTGCGATAAGCACCAGACTGTGATGGGGCCTCACACGGACATCACCCCCCTCCCAACACCCCAGGTTTTTGTGCTTTACTGGTTGTGTTGAAGCCACAAAAACACAGCACAAGAATCCAACCTTCTACCCCAAAATACAATGTGGTTCACCTCCTTGGCAGCAGGAATAGAAATCTCATGAATTATTAGAACAACACAATTTCTCTTGTCAAGGCTCGGCTCTGGTTCATGTAGCGGCCAATTTCGTTTTCTAACTTACAGTAGGTGTTCTCACCCCACTTTACCTTTGTGGAGTTTATGGAGTTTTAAGGAGGCGTGTGAATGAAACACATGTATTTGTAAATAGAATAGATAACTGTGTTGGGAAATTGCCTTTATGCTTGCCATAACATTGGATTGGCACAGTTCGCTTCTCTTTCTTCCTCTCCATTTATCTGCTTTTTTTTTTTGTAATTCAAGTTATAATTACATACATGTATTGTTGCATTTGAAACAAATGTATTGTTGATAATAGAGGAAATTATTGTTATTATACATTATAAATAGTGTTATTTCTAATGGTATTTGTATTGCTCCATTTGTAGTGTAATAATGTTCATTGTCATTTCTGTGTTATTACTATTTACTTCACTAACTGCTTCTTTGCCATCACTTTTCGTATCATTTTTGTACATATCATATTTGCTGATGTGTTCTGTTGTTATTGTGGTTGATATTGCTGTCTCTTTGTCTTATCCCCCTCTTCTCCCCAAAATTTCCCCCTTTGTCTTCCTTTTTTCCCCTATTTCTTTCCCCTCCTGCTTTGGTACGGCTGCGCCAAATAATAATAAAAATCCATTTAAAAAAGTCAAATACAAATAAGACAGCAAGAGAAGTATCCCACATTTCTCTTTGGTAAAGTAAATTTGTACAGCAAATATGGACATCTACATCAACAATATGATTTGCCTGAGTAGCTCTGGACAGGACAAACAAAATACGGAGGAGCCTTGTCGACATTATGAATATTTAAATGTAATACATTTAGAATATGAAATAATGATATACTCGAGTTTTCTGTGGTTTATCCGTTATACAGTGCTCAATACCGGGGTAGAGTGTTAGGTAAGGAAAAAACACAGAGGCTATTTCACCCCTACAAGCCTGTTTTGCAGGTTTCCCTACTGGGAAACAAGCTTGTAGGGATGAAATAGCCTCTGTGTTTTTTCCTGACCTAACATATATTCCACTCTACCCCGGTGGAAGCTCTACCGGCCTACAAATAGCGTGTAGGCTATTTCATCCCTACAAGCCTGTTTTGCAGGTTTCCCTGCTGTGAAACAGGTTTGTAGGGATGAAATAGCCTCTGTGTTTTTTCCTCACCTCATGTATAATAATGATATACAATATATTACCAGTATAATAATCATAGATGTATACGTAATCGATTTATAGTCAAATCGTAAGGTGCCCAAAGATTCCCAGCTCTAGTATAAACCCACCAACCCTTGTACTGATTAAATATGACAACCATTTTTCAGTTCAAAGTTCCAATTTGGAATTGGAAATGTGAGTTGAGCTGGCCATTAATTTTTGAGAACAATTCAAGCGGCTCTGAAATAAATCTGTTCAGTCCGAATGCAAGTGCAAGCATACTGATTTGGAGAGGAGCTTTGCAATCTGTGCACAAGCAGTGAGGAAAAACACAGCAAGTATTAAATAGAGAAATGACCAATAGAGAAAATGCTCTTGAATACTGTGAACATTGTATGAGTTACATTTACAGTACTGTAATTTATCACTGATGAATATGAATGACTCAACGCTGCCAAGTTGGCCAAAAAACGGTCCTGCCGTTGTGTTTATTGTATTTTTCATTAGAGTGATGTGTACGGTGAGGGAGAGAAATACTAGATAGAGGACAGACCCAAGGTTATTGATGGAGGCTATTAGCCCCGAGCAGCACTCTGTCAATAAGGACTCGAGTATGGCTGTTTAAAAAACACGCCGAACATGTAATTGCATACGCAACATTGATACAGGATTCCATTTAAAACCTACTTATGAAACCCTGGTTTGACCTAGCTGCACTGTCAGGAGTACGCCCTGAAAAATGAGTTAATGATTTAGTGCCAACCGCAGAGACACTTGCACAGTGGAATAAGTGTGCAAGAGCATGCTGGGATTTGCTCGTGTGTGGGCAGGGAAGATGGATGGAATAGAGGAGGCACAGATAAGAGAGAGAAAGAAAAGAACAAAAAAGGTAATGGTTGGCAAAAAAGAAAGAAAGAAAGAAACAGGTCGTGTGCCAAAGTGGTCTGGGACAAATGCTTCCCATAACATTAGATTGGCATCAGACCCTAAAGCCTGGTCGTTCGCACAAAGACCTGTAATGGATTCCTCTCCTCTCCTTGGGCTGACTTTATCTGCCTTCTGACCCACTCCCTTCTTTATTCAAACCCTCTCCTCCTTACTTTTCGCCTCTCTAATTAGCTGCATTAGCATTTCATAATCACGTGGTGCTGTGCCGAAAGGGGCCCGCATCACCTCTGAGGAGAGGTCACAGTGGGTTTAAGCACATAAGCGCACAAATGTCTGACTGAGAGCAGACACACACAAAGACATCAATGAAGACCTAAAAAAAGCAGCTACTTTGGAAACAGATATAGACCAGAACATTAATCAAACAAGCCAGATCAATTCGGAAGTAGAATAATGAGGACAGGTTAAAGCAACTGAAGGCACAAGGAGGATATGATGGAACTTTGCAATCAGTAAAAGTACTGTGAAGAGATGCCGCAGTGCCTGAAAGCACAACAGGGTGACAGTACGAGAGCTGATGAAAGGGGAACATTGGGACACAAAGTGGAAGGAAGGCAGAGACAACAAGGAGGAGGAGAGAACGGGAGCTGGAGGGAAGCGTCTCCTGGGATCGCACCACCAGAAGCATTCATAACAGACAGGTCCAAACTCCAATTTCCCCTTGAAGCAAGCAAACCTCTCGTCTCGCTGGAGGAACTGCAGTGGGCCTCGGCTGATGGAAATCTTACAGTGACACTGCAACAACACCCATCTACCCACTTGTGCATGTGTGACACCCATTATGCAAATGAGCTGTCCACCAACATAGAAATACATATCACTCAGTGTCACCCAGTGCTTGTAAAACGTATTATAGTGGAACCTCCAAGTCCAACACGCCAAGGTCTTGCTTGTCAAATACAATTAGACTACCATTTTTGTTTTAAAGTAGCAGTTGTTTTTCTGTGTTTCCCATAAGGCAGGGTTGTCAAACGTACGGCCCACGGGCCGGATCAGGCCCGCGAACAGGTTTTATCTGGCCCATGGGATGAGTTTGCTAAGTATAAAAATGAGCCAACATTTTTAAATGAAAGAAACTGCTGTTATGAATGTGTCCACTAGATGTCGCAACAACAAATCTTTGTATCTTTGTAGATTATGTTACATATGTAAAAAAATAAAATAAACCACATGATGTTAGTACACTAGTCGAGGAAAATGAGACAACTACATAAATAACATCCTGTAAATTGAGTTTGATATTATTTTTTTTATCTTGATAGATTGAAAATTAACACCAATGAGTTGACTGATGAACATTATTACATGATTTATTCACAAAGTATAAATAATGACACATAAAGTTAAAGTTAAAGTGCCAATGATTGTCACACACACACTAAGTGCGGTGAAATTATTCTCTGCATTTGACCCATCCCCAAAGGGGAGCAGTGAGACGCAGCGGTGGCCACGCACGGGAATCATTTTGGTGATTTAACCCCCAATTCCAACCCTTGATGCTGAATGCCAAGCAGGGAGGTAATGGGTCCCATTTTTATAGTCTTTGGTATGACTCGGCCGAGGTTTGAACTCACGACCTACCGATCTCAGGGCGGACACTCTAACCACAAGGCCACTGAGCATAAAGATAGAATACTATTAACCGCAACATGCAACATATAAGTGTAAAAAAACAACAACAACATTATGATTTGTACATTTTCAGAATGTGCTTGTTCTATTTTTAAACAATGAAAACAATCTGAAGTTGTCTTTATTTTTAAGTTATCGTTCCGTGATTTTACCAGTCTGGCCCACTTCGGAGTAGATTTTCCTCAATGTGGCCCCCCATCTAAAATGAGTTTGACACCCCTGCCATAAGGGGTCGCCACTGCATATCACTCACATGATTTGTTTCACATTTGATGTCCTTTTTTCTATATGCAACCCCCATTTATATGAGCCTGGAGCCTGATTTGTTCGATTTTTCCCTCGACGATCAGTTATATCTATGGTGTTTTAAAAAAAAAATAGAAATAAACATATGTATACTATGTATATGTAAACTATATTGTAGTGAAAACTGATTGTGTTAGTAACGTCACATGGGTGTTCTCCAGCACTTATATGTGAATTGTCCAAGTTAATTAAATATATTTATAAAAGGAATATAGTCTTTCATTGAAGTAAACAAAGCAAAGATCTGATTTGCAACTTTTCCCACATCATATATATATATTTTTTTTTATTAAATCAACATAAAACACACAATATATATATTATTATATCAATATAGATCAATACAGTCTACAGGGATACAGTCCATAAGCACACATGATTGTATTTCTTTATAAAACAATTTTTTTTTTTAAATACCACCCCCCCAGTTCTGGGACCCTGTTTCTACCATCTGTTGAGGTAAGAGAAGGGAACTGAACTTATTGTGGAAGACTACAATAAAAAGATGAGACAGTCAATTGCTCATCTTAACTTTGATCCTCAAAATACCCTCATTAGTCATCACGTGACTGTGAAAGGGACAACATATAAGAGCAACATGTTTGTTGTTATAGGTCGTAATGATGATGGCCTTGTTGTAGGAAAAATTAAAAAGGTTGTCATTCATAAAAATGTAACAGTGTATTTTATCACTGAGGTATATCAGGCTGTTCGTCAACCTTACATTAATGCCTATTACAATACACGTATGCAGGAAACCTACTTCTCTATTAGTCAAGCAGAGCTGTTTGATTACTACCCACTGCCTGAATATTTTATTTGGGGCGTGTCCTCACTAATTCTCCACCATTCAGTCCCTATATTCTAGATTCATGTCATCCATCTGTGAGGAAATAAAAGTCATCATCCTCAGAACTTTACCCAACCTGTCTGAGGATATTGTACAACTGGTCATCTCAACACTGAAAAGCTCAGGTGTGGAATCAAAAGCAGACCTCAAGTATGTAGAGCAGGATGAGATCAAAGACCTCTTGCCTGTTATCCAGCAAAGGAAACTTCTGGAGGCATTCAAAATGGGTAACTATCAATCTTGTGTTTGTAGTTCTCCCATCTAGTTAAAGCTACAGTAATTGTTGAGAAATAATAACACTCATTTGACATAGAATGAATACATTCGAGTAGAGATTTGCACCTGTCAGATATTCTACAGTTCTCCCAAAAGCCTTAATGCAGTTGTATTCCAAACAATTGTTTGAATTGCCATGCATGCATATGGGAGAAATTTTGAATGTAGTGATGTATACATTTTGCTTTATTTCTATGCGTTTTAGAAACTACAACAGTCGTGCTTGATCTCCACCCCTTGCCAGATGACTTGGTACATCAAAAGTCTGCAGGCGGAAGTCTGTCTTTGTTCTCCAGTCCATTGCCTTGCTCCTCTTCATCTTCACTGCCTGGCTTTTCGCCCTTGTCAAGCTCTTCACCAGCTTCAGCACCTCCTGAGATCGGTAGGTTGTGAGTTCAAACCCCGGCCGAGTCATACCAAAGACTATAAAAATGGGAGCCATTACCTCCCTGCTTGGCACTCAGCATCACGGGTTGGAATTGGGGGTTAAATCACCAAAAATGATTACCAGGCGCAGCCACCGCTGCTGCCCACTGCTCCCCACTGCTCCCCTCACCTCCCAGGGGGTGATCAAGGGTGATGGGTCAAATGCAGAGAATAATTTCGCCACACCTAGTGTGTGTGTGACAATCATTGGTACTTTAACTTGAACTTAACTTTGTTCTCAGAGTGGAGTAAGCCAGCCCGCCATAATATCCAGTAAATGGCATGAAACCTTTCAAGTCCCATTGGATAAAATGCCTGCTGAAGTGCAATCAGCTATCGCCAACAGCAGGAGACCTGCTCCTGACAAGCGACGCCAAATGATTAGAATCCTTGTGGATGAAATGAGAAGGTATAAGGCTAATCCAACGCGCAGTGAGTGTCTCGTAATCTGCCAAAAAATTGTTAAGCAGTACCCATGTAGTTTTGCTGATATGACACCAGAAGGTGCCATCATTAGTGGAGGTTTTACTTCATTCCTCACTCAAATGAAAACACGCATTGAGAACATCAATCGTGAAGGAACAACTAAACCACTCAGAACAAAAAGACGGTTTGGACAAATGCAGAAATATTGTATTCTTACATTTGAATTAAATGATGCTCCCAAATGCCATGTTATATTTTGTCACAAGTCATCATGGTGACCTATTTTTTCTACAGATGTCTGTCACTGCAGCCGATGTGGAGCGGACACTGACCCTCCCGACCAGTCCACGACTGATACTGCTGGGTAAGTGTCTCATGGAGCGCAGAACATAAGTCTGTGTGTCCTAAAGCTAAGAACCATAATGCTCAGTCTACCCTTCCTGTGGATGAAGATGGGGAGTTGACTCTTCGTATCATCCAGCTGTTGATGGCCTATTTTGATGAAAGAAGAGATGCACTGATACTCCTTGCAGATGTAAGTTTAGCACTATTAAGCTACAAAAGCATACAAACATCTAAATTAATATTATAAATATTCTAAAATTCAATGTTTTTTTGTTATTGTTTTTCAATCTCTTACCCACCAAATTATGCAGAAATATTGTATTCTTACACTTTAATTAAATTATGCTCCCAACTGTCATGTTATATTTTGTCACAAGTCATCATGGTGACCTATTTTTTCTCCAGATGTCTGCCACTGCAGCCGATGTGGAGCGGACACCGACCCTCCCGACCAGTCCACGACTGATACTGCTGGGTAAGTGTCTCATGGAGCGCAGAACATAAGTCTGTTTGTCCTAAACGTATTTATACTATGCTCTCCTGCTGCTGTATTTGTATCATTGTTGTTTTTGTCATTCCGAACATTGGAAAGTAATGATTTGCAGCAGTACACCTTAGGAGACTAGATGTAAACAGAGTAAAGAGAGAGCGATATATTCTTGGGTGTGAGGTGGCCATTCCAAATACCTTTAAAATGTTACCCATATTGGATACTGTTTAGAAACATAAACTGCATTTCTTGACTGTACCAGTTGCTGGTGACAAAGTCACAATAAAACGTTGGATGATCAGCATGGAAGGTGATGTCATCTGCGAAGGCGTCCAACCTGGCTTCATCTCAGGGCTTGCTGCCCTTCTTGCCACCTACTATGTGTTCAACTTGGAATACCAAGAGGAAGGTGCTCGGACATTGGAATTTGTTCAAAGGTAAATCCTCTTGATACTGTTAAAAACTGTTAGGATATTTTGCCCCCTTTCTCACCTCTGTTCAGGAATTTGACTTGTCATTTCCCCAATTTTGTGCTTTAAATCAATGACTCTTCTGTTCCTTTGTGGACCTTCTTATTAGGAACCGAAGCACCAGTTTGACTCTAGGATACAGAGAAGGTAGGTAATGTGCCGGTAAAGATATGTTGACTGGGTCAAAGAAGGAAGCACCTGTTTGACCCCAGGATGCAGAAAAAGTAGGTCATTTGCAGGTAAAGATATGTTGACTGGGTGATGGCAGGAAGCACCAGCGTGACCCGAGGATGCAGAGCAAGTAGGTAATGTGCGGGTGAATATATGTTGAATGGGTAAAGGCAGGAAGCACAAGCGTGACCCCACTATACAGAGAAGGTAGGTAATGTGCGGGTGAGGGTATGTTGAATGGGTGAAAGAAGGAAGCGCCGGTGTGGTCGAGGCAATGCAGACAAGGTAGGTAATGTGCAGGTGAAGATATGTTGTATGGTGAAAGAAAGAAGCACCAGTGTGATCCCAGGATGCAGGGAAGGTAGGTAATGTGCAGGTAAAGATATGTTGAATGGGTAAAGGCAGGAAACACCAGCTAGACTCCAGGATACAGAGAAGGTAGGTAATGTGCAGGTAAAGATATGTTGAATGGGTAAAGGCAGAAAGCACCAGCGTGACCACACTATGCAGAGAAGGTAGGTAATGTGCAGGTAAAGATATGTTGAATGGGTAAAGGCAGGATGCACCAGTGTGACCCCAGGATGCAGAGAAGATAGGTAATGAGCAGATAACGATATGTTAAATGGGTGAAAGCAGGAAACATCAGCGTAAATACACGGTCCCGTAGATGGAGAGAAAACACATAAATAGAGAGAGGGATTGGGGAGGCTTTAGCATTGTCTTCCTCTCTGAATTTGTCTTAATGGGTTTTAGAGCATTCACTCATCTACAGCTGTGGTTATGGTATAGGCTCACATACATCCTAAAATTGATATTAATATTTGTGCAGTGCATATTCCTAAATTAACAATGGGAGGGGAGTTCTGTATCGACTGCAAGTAATCTTCAATCACAACAGAATATCTAATATGCTTTCTCTCTTTTTTAGGCGATTCATTGGCGTTAACCCTGAGAGGGGAACAAAGGCTAGCCAGGGAAAGGTGGTGTCCAAGAAGACTGGGAAGCTGGTCCAGAAAAAGGCAGCAACTGTAAATCCTCACTTAGCCACCCTTATAAAAAAATCTCACAGACTTTGAGTGGGGCTTTATGTAGCCGACAACTAAACACTGGACTCGTGTTCAGTTATTTGTCTCCAGTTTGAAATTAAGTTGACATGTTCTAAATGTTAAAATGATTTACTGAAAATAAGAAGAATGCACTAAATGTACATTGAATGTATTTGATGCATTTTAAAATAATTGGTTAATAAAAGCATAAACTTGCAAGGCCATTTCTCCAGTCATTTTTATGCCAGCAGATTGCAGGGGTTTTGATTTTGAAACATTTAAAGTTCAACTCATTTACTTCTAGTGGCATTATACTGTAAAGCTCAGTCTATAATGCTTACAATTATTTTACTGTAATTAACTGTTCATGGATATTACAGTAGATACACTAAAATAACAGTGTAATGCCGCTAAACAGATGACAGTATTATGCTGTGAAGCGTATATTTGATACAGCACAGTACTGTGATGCCTTTTACAGTAATAAACTGTAGTGATAAATCACAGTATGTGTGCTGTAGAAAAACAGTATTATATTGGAACCATTAGCTGCCAGTAGGTTACTGTAATTAAACGGTGAAAATTTTTACAGTGTAAAATACCACAACGGAGACCCCCGGACTGTTGAACAACTTAAGCTGTACATCAAGCAAGAATGGGAAAGAATTCCACCTGAGAAGCTTAAAAAATGTGTCTCCTCAGTTCCCAAACGTTTACTGAGTGTTGTTAAAAGGAAAGGCCATGTAACACAGTGGTGAACATGCCCTTTCCCAACTATTTTGGCACAAGTTGCAGCCATGAAATTCTAAGTTAATTATTTGCAAAAAAAAAAAGTTTATGAGTTTGAACATCAAATATCTTGTCTTTGTAGTGCATTCAGTTGCATATGGGTTGAAAAGGATTAGCAAATCATTGTATTCTGTTTGTATTTATTATTTACATCTAACACAATTTCCCAACTCATATGGAAACGGGGTTTGTATGTCTCTAATGGCTATGGTGATGTTAAATAGCAGACATCATCAAGAAATTATCTTGAATTGCGCTACGAACATGACGCTACTACCAAGAATGTATCTGGGCGGATGCAGGGCAGATGCATGTCGGTTGCAATGAAGAACCGATGGATACGTTTTTCAAATACATTTTCAGACGAAAATCATGGAAACAAAACTTTTGAATGTCTTAAAGTTAATCCGGAAGGCTCTTTGGATTGATGGAAGGAGTTTTAAATCTGAAGGAAAAGACCGTTCGTGGCCCGACAGATATCCAGAGGAAGGTTGCCATTGTTCTGAACTATCTTCCCAGTTGTGCGAAAAGTGGCTTGGCTTGCAAAAATGCAGCATGATGAGGTTTGTGTACGCTTCATTATTCACCTTAGATGTACCTGCTTCATTCTATTTCATCTCATTTATATTTCGTTCGTGAGTCCGAATTAAGCTAGCATTCTACATTTCCTTAGCTACTTTCTAAATAATTTTTTGTTTCTTTTTTTCTACCATCGATGCACTTCACAATGTTTTGTTCTTTTAATTTGTGAAGGAAATAAACTTTCACCTCTTCATTGCAATTGTTGCTATGTTTTCATTGAATGGGATCTGCTTCCGGGTTGTATCCCGCATGTTGAGACTGGCACATGCATGATACTAAGGGTCCTCTTCTGCCGCACACACACCCCTCGAGAGTTCTGGTTTCCAATCCCATAATCCATGTGTGTTAGTCTGACTTTTCAAAAACCGAACACGATCGGATTAAGGGGTGTCCACGGACTGTAGTAGGCTTATTTAGGGCCGAACTATTTGAGAAGTTGGACTAATTTAGTGCACGGACACGTACTGAGTGAGTATCCCAATCACAAGTTGTGAAAGCAGGAAGTGCTATGCAAATCAACCGAAGTTTACAGTTTCTGTTGGGAACTGCAAATTTTGAGTTCAAATATTTTATTTCTTTATTTTTTCAATTTGTTTTTACAATTACTTAAATTTTGACAGTACCACATAGAGATATGTTTTAATAGCTGATGCTGGTTTGTTGACTTTTACATTTTGTACACTATTGAGGTGTTTCAATACTCGGCAGTGCGCGAGTGTTTCTGTATAGCATTTCTCCAGCCATGGTCATGTGGTGACAGAAATGATAGTATTATGGGAGGTATTTATTAAAGTGGGATATCACTGAAGGCCGAGGTGTGAAATGCATGGCATATGCAACAGCCCAAATTGAAAGCAGATATGAATGACCTCTTACTCTCTAAAAACTATTTGTCTGCACACAAGAGTATTTAACTAATATTTGAAGAAGACTTGATGAACGCAATCAATCTATTCTCCCAACACACCTGCTGTATGCAGAAGGCCTCAGCAGGTATTTAACTTGCTGCAAGAATGATAGTCAAACCAGACTTCTTCGAATAGAATCGTCAACTCTTCAACTTGAAGACAGCCCTACTTAGTCGTAGTCGAATATTTGAAAATTCTGATTTGGAGGAGTTTGATTTGACTATCAATCTCGCCGTCTAATCGACATTAAACAACGCTCTTCCCTCCGTCGGAGAGAGTTCTATAAAGATGTCTGTGAGGCCAAGAACGGGGACAGGCTGAGTCCGGAGATTGGACAAGCATGAGGAAGGGAAGGAAAAGAAAATGTGTGTGTGTGTGTGTGTGTGTGTGTGTGTGTGTGTGTGTGTGTGTGTGTGTGTGTGTGTGTGTGTGTGTGTGTGTGTGTGTGTGTGTGTGTGTGTGTCTGGTAAGGATGACGAGAGGATGGATGCATAGATGGATGGAAGAGGATTAGTATATTCTCAGAAAAAAATAAAGCTTACATATTTATGGACGGATTCAATTGCCTGTAAAAAAACAAAAACAAAGATAAAATAAAACATTTTATTTTTGTGGCTACATACTATTTTTCTTCAGTGGGAGAGGTGGTAAAATGGCTCTTTTGATTACTCCAGCACTAGATAGTTTGATTGTCTTCTCAGCGCTCTGCCAGATATCACAAAACCATCCAATCTCTTACAAACCGTGTTTATTTGTTTACATGAGCCTTTTTTTGGGTCACAAATTAGATCTGGGGCAGCACGGTGGCAGAGGGGTTAGTGCGTCTGCCTCACAATACAAAGGTCCTGAGTAGTTTTGAGTTCAATCCCGGGCTCGGGATCTTTCTGTGTGGAGTTTGCATGTCCTCCCCGTGACTGCGTGGGTTCCCTCCGGGTACTCCGGCTTCCTCCCACCTCCAAAGACATGCACCTGGGGATAGGTTGATTGGCAACACTAAATTGGCCCTATTGTGTGAATGTGAGTGTGAATGTTGTCTGTCTATCTGTGTTGGCCCTGCGATGAGGTGGCGACTTGTCCAGGGTGTACCCCGCCTTCCGCCCGATTGTAGCTGAGATGGGCTCCAGCGCCCCCCGCGACCCCGAAGGGAATAAGCGGTAGAAAATGGATGGATGGATGGAAATTAGATCTGTTTATTTGTGGGAATCCGCATTAGCTCTGTCCTAAAAACAAAAAACAAATAAAACAACGTTCAACTATAGGTAAAATCTAACAAATCAAAGTTGACTATAAAAATCATTGGTCAAAGACCACCACACTACAAGTGCTAACACTAACACTTTGTTAATAGTTGCACCTAACATTTAAAGTGCCAACATTCATTATACCCAGGACTTTACCTGGGCAAATTGGGGCCCTAAACATAATTTTAATACAAGATAAAAAAAAGCCATTTTGGTTTACAACCTTTATTAGTAGGAACACATTAAAATGAACACATACTTTCAGCAATGGAACAAGCCTCTTACAGATGTCAAGCCTCATCTTGTTTACATCCTCGTGTGTTTTTCTATTCTGAGACCTTCTTTCCACCTGCATCCAACAGGCTGTCTGCCTGCATCTGATCGCTGATTAGTCAAATGCCGCATGTTGTCAATCATTGCAGAAACACGCAGGGTGTCAGATTACTTGTCTCCTTTTTCTCTCTCCTGCCTCAGGAAGATTTGTTGCCCAATTACCAATCCTTTACACCATTGCTAAGATAAAAAAAATTTAAAAAATAAATAAATAAGGAAATGGCTTATTTTTTCTCACTGCATATTTTTCGTCACTGTTTCCTTGCATGCGTGTAGTATGGATGTGAAGTATGAATGCAATATTGTTTTTTTTCTTAGTATTTATTCATTTGATATACTTCTTACGGGTGTCACCTTGTGCTTTAAATGACATTTCATTGTATATATTATTTACAATGACAATAAATCAGGGCTATTCAACTGGAGGTCCAGGAATGACACCATACCGGCCCCCGAGTTCAGACAAACATTTTTGCAGCAAATCCCTAAAAACCCAAGAGTGCTTCTGTTGTAGAGAGGAACTTAGACCACTGTAAACTCACAAGCAAAACCTTACATTGACATTTTAACCTTGCTAGGAAACAGAACACTTTGATCCAAACTTGTGATTTACATAACTGAGATGTTCCTCAAAGCACCCCTTTAAGTCCTCTCCTTTTTGGCAGTTGTGTTTTTTCTCCGTAATGTGATTTATGTCACGAAGGCGTTGCTGTAACTTGTTTACTTCAGATGCAGTCAGTAGTCATTTGTTCAACTTCTGTAGTTATACCAGTGGCGGGCCGTGCGTTTCCCACCTAGGCCTTCAGTGATCTCCGACTTAAATGATTACTTCTCAAAATACCGTAATTGATGTCACCACATGATCATTGCTGGAGAAATACTATACAAGAACACATTTACACCCTACTGCATACTTGCCAACCCTCCCGGATTTTCCGGGAGAGTCCCGAAATTCAGCGCCTCTCCCGAAAACCTCCCGGGACAAATTTTCTCCCAAAAATCTCCCGATTTTCAGGCGGAGCTGAGTGAGGACAGCCTATATAAACAGCGTGCCTGCCCAATCACGTTATAAAACGTGAAAAAAAGACCATATAACATACATCCATAAACGTGGATGCATGTGAAAAAGTGCAATATATTTATCTGTACAGTAACCTATTTATTTATTTATACATGCAACTTATTGCTTTTTTTATCCTGCACTACCATTAGCTTATGTAACGCAATTTTGTTCTTATCTGTACTGTACAGTTCAAATTTGAATGACAATAAAAAGGAAGTCTAAGTCTAAGTCTATAACATCTAGTCCCCCCCCTCTCTCGGTGAGCTGTGGAGTCCCACAAGGCAGTATATTGGGACCTTTAATGTTCCTAATATACATAAACGACTTGTCATCGGCATACGACTGTGAATTGTTTTTGTTTGCGGATGACTCTGCCCTGCTGGTATCCGACAAGGACAAGTAACAGGTGGAGAAAATCCTCAGTGCTGAGCTCTGTAGAACTTGCACCTGGCTCGCTGACAACAAGCTATCCATACACTTGGGTAAAACGGAATCCATCCTGTTTGGGTCCCACATCAACCTTAAGAAAGTCAATGACTTCACTATAAAAGTGGGTGACATGGTTATCACCAGAAAAGATGAGGTCACCTACCTAGGTTCCATTCTAGAGGCTAACCTTTCCTGTGATAAAATGGCAACCAAGGTAATCAAAAAGGTTAACCAACGAACGAGATTTCTCTACAGAATCTCCTCTCTGGTCAACAAAAGCACCATGAGGATTCTGGCGGGAACTCTCGTTCAACCCTTTTTCGATTATGCATGCACCTCCTGGTACCCTAGCACCTCCAAAACCCTCAAATCTAAACTCCAAACATCCCAGAACAAGCTAGTCAGGTTACTTCTAGACCTCCATCCCAGATCCCACCTCACTCCTACCCACTTCTCCAAAGTGGGCTGGCTCAAGGTGGAGGACAGAGTTAAACAACTTGCACTGAGCCTAGTCTATAAAATCCACTACACCTCCCTGATACTGAAGTACATGTCAAACTACTTCCTTAACGTAAATGACCGCCATAACCACAACACCAGGGGGAGCTCCACTAACCACGTTAAACCCAGATTCCGAACTAACAAAGGTCTTAACTCATTCTCTTTCTATGCCACATCAATGTGGAATGCGCTCCCAACAGGTATAAAAGAAAGGGCATCTCTATCCTCCTTCAAAACCGCAATAAAAGTTCACCTCCAGGCAGCTACAACCCTAAACTAACACCCTTCCCGGTTTGCTAATAATCAAATGTAAACAATCAAGTGCAGATACTTTTTCTTATGCCTTCTGATCTCTCTCTCTCTCTCTCTCTCTCTCTCTCTCTCTCTCTCTCTCTCTCTCTCTCTCTCTCTCTCTATGTCCACTACTTGCTGTCCATATCCTCCACCCCCCCCCCCACACCCCTGATTGTAAATAATGTAAATAATTCAATGTGATTATCTTGTGTGATGACTGTATTATGATGATAGTATATATCTGATAGTATATATCTGTATCATGAATCAATTTAAGTGGATCCCGACTTAAACAAGTTGAAAAACTTATTCGGGTGTTACCATTTAGTGGTCAATTGTATGGAATATGTACTTCACTGTGCAACCTACTAATAAAAGTCTCAATCAATCAATCAATACGACTGGATGACTTTCAGCAGTACAGGACCTCCCCGTGAACTCTGAAGCGTCGTGTGCTATCTGCACCACAAGGTGGCGCCAATGGGCATACCAGGTGACGTCAGACTGTTGCGCTAACTTGTAGTTGATCGTTTAAATGTGCTAAATTTACATTTAACAGCATATATATCTGTATGTAAATAGCATGAAAGCATAAAGGATGACGTTCGAAGTTTTGATTTTAATTGAACTAATAATTAATTTAATAATGCATGATTTTAAAAAAAAACAACGTTACACAGTGAAATTAGTGTTATTTCTACTTTTAAAAATAGTGACAGAGAATAGAACGAGGATGGACAATTCAACCCTTAACTCACTCCTTTCCTGCAAAATACATTTCACTGATGCTGCCCACACCTATGCTCCTTCAAAGGCTGTGCTTCTGGCTGCAAAGCATTGTACCTTTAAATACAACAATGAGTAGATGAGTGTTATGTGTGTGTATATGTGTAAATAAATGAACACTGAAATTGAAGTATTTCTTTTATTTATATATATATATATATATATATATATATATATATATAATAAAATAAATGAATATATATATATATATATATATATATATATATATATATATATATATATATATATATATATATATATATATATATATATATATATATATATATATATATATATATATAAATATAAATATATATATATATATATATATAGCTAGAATTCACTGAAAGTCAAGTATTTCATGTATATATATACACTGTATATATATATGAAATACTTGACCTGGTGAATTCTAGCTGTAAATATACTCCTCCCCTCTTAAGCACGCCCCCGCCCTTAACCACGCACCCGCCCCCCCCTCTGGTTATGTTAGGCCAGCAGAGAAGGCCTTGCTGGCCCTGACGGCACACCACTGAGTTATACTAGTAGTGTTCCTCAAGCTTCTATTTTAGGTCCTCTTGTTTTCATTATTTGGGCTATTCAACTGGTGGCCCGCAAGTTCTGTTAAAAAAACCTGAGAGATTTTGCAGAAGATTGTTAAAAACACTAGAGTGCTATACCATAGAGATGGTCTTTGACTATCTTTTTTGTAGAAGGTCCTTAAAAATATGAATAGAAACAAAAAAATGAATAGAACAAAATTAAATGTCCACTGTAAAATATGCTGGTGGAGGGAGATGTCCGGCCCCCCGTCGTTAGGTATCTGGTAATGTGCCCCCCCACCCAAAAAAACCCCCGAAACATTTAGATGAATATCCCTGCAATAAAGAAATCAATCTATGCGCGCCCTTGCCCAAAATGGGCCACCCATGATCAAACCTCAGTGAGATTCAAAGGGTTAACACTGTACCTTTTTATTCTTATTTTACAGTTTTATTCATTTTTATAGTCTTCCAAAATTCTTTTTGTTTGACCTTGGACTTTTCCACTACAGCAGAGTACTACAATACTACAGTACCGACCAAAGGACACACATGCTCATGCTTTTGAAGAGAAGGATTTAAGAGGTAGAAGATAAAAAAGATGGATGGATGGATTTTCTCGATTACGCATTTTCTTTCCTCTTTGCAGTTAGAGCTTACAATCAGTGTGAAGCAGCTTTGTAAAAAGGGCCAGATGGGGGAAATGTGCAGTGCACATGAGTGTCTTTATGATAATAGCAAAACAGTGTGCCTTAAGGGAGCCTGACGATGCTCGCACATTTGTGTTTCATACATTCGTATGCACGTGGAAGTGCGAGATGTGCTGACAAGAGGCTTATGTGCGATACGAGCATCTGGCCAGGTGTGCTATTGAAAAGCGCACAAGTTTCACAAAGCATCATTAGCAGGTACACGGGCAAAAAAGATGGCAACACATATGTAAATCTGAGGAGAAAATGTTCCACCTTACCCATTTTGCATCGAGGTGGGATCATATGCCAGCGCCATACCACTCTATGGAAAAAGAGAGAGACATTAAAGCTTGAAGGTTAAAATGCTCATTATGGTTGATGAATAATTTGTACAAAGATGTCCGCCACAGATGCTATCAGGACGGTGACCATGAATGTGGCTTCCAGTAATACGATACATTCTTGCCTCATACTTCTGATCTGCAGCTACAAAAAAGCCACTAGCGCTAACTGCACAGTAGCATGATACAGAATGATCCATTGAGAATTCTTGGTTAAAAAAAAAAAAGGTCTGACAATTGCAATGTTACATAAAATACAGTAAATATTTACAATCTAAATATGTGGGGGGAAAACACTCTCACATGTAGGGTTGGGTACCGAGTTCAGTACTTTTATAGGTACCAACCGAATTCCATAGGTACTTCCGGGTATCGTAAAATGAAACAGTGTCATATTTCGATACCTTTGCTGCACGAGTGAACTCAGTCGGACTGCCTCTAGATAATATTACAATTGTCTATGTCAGTGATTCTCTAACTGTGGTACTGGTAACACTAGTGGTATGCGGGCTCGATGTAGTGGTACACCAAATAATCACTTAATTGAATATTGTAATGTGACTTGAGTCGTTATCACAGTGCTACTGTTCAAACTGTGTAATGTTACAGTGGGCAAAATAGTAAATACACCTGTCTTGTTTTTAATACCTAGGCCTACTACGCTACTGTATTTCAATGTTAAGTCATTATGGTGGCACTTGGAGAGCCAAGTGTTTTCTGTGGCGTTACTTGATGAAAAAAGTGTGAGAACCACTGGTCTATGCCAACAAAGCAAGAAGAATGCATTAGTAAACAATGTTAATTTACATTGGATATGGTATAGATATGCTATCGATTAGCAATTTTACATGGCAATTTCAACACCTCCAAATATGGTAATTAAAACTACAACGAGGATGTGACGAACAAACGGCTTGTTTGTAATAAGTACGGTACTTACAGTATGAACGCTTTTTAGGACTCCACAAAAGAAAATACTTGCAAAGACTACTTCCTACCTAGGCAACACACTGTAGCCTAAACACTACTGCCATCTAATGTCTTGGAATTGCAACTGCATGCAAAGTCTATAATACTTGCAAATACGACTCAGAAGTGTAATTAGAAAACAAGATACAACAACTGGACAGCACAGTTACCAGAATAACTTCATTTTTAAATATTTAATAAAAAAATAGATTTAATTATAAAACCGTTATCAAACACATTTAACAGGCACAAAAGTACCGCAAATGTGCAGGTATCTATTCTCAAGTACCGGGAATTGGTACTGTATCAATTCAAATGTATCAGGACCTAAAATTGGGTTGCAGACTTGTTCTGTTTGAGTTGTGGGTAGCTGGTAAAAAAAATATAAATGTAATAAAAATGTGTAAAAAATATTTTTTAGGCATATTTGTTTTAAATATGTGAACTATTAGTTTTACTTCATTGATTTTTTAAACATGAAGTTATCTTATTCCTCTTCATAGATTTCTTAAAATGGCCTTCTTACATTTTTGCATATACTGTATATGTATTTATGTTTAAAAATATGGCATAAATGTTTTAAAAGGCTGTTTTTATTTCAAAATTAAAATGTTCTTAGTTAGACTATAATAGTGGGTCACAGAATAAGTACAGTAGCAACATGACATACTGTATGACCATGGATGCAGGTACAAACACAACTTCCTTGTCAGTGCTCAAAGCAAGAAAAAAACCAAAAGAAAATAAATGAATCCTCAAGAATAAAATGTCTGAACTCAGTTGGAATATGTTTCTCCAAAAAAAAAAAAAAAATCCTGACTGCACAGTTAACACATTCCTAGAGTATGATGTACTGCCTCACCCAAAAGACTTAGCTTGAACCAAAAGAAAATGCCTGCTGAGCCTAGGAAGAATCAGTTTTCAGCCTACATTCAGCCTAAAATGACTCATTGAGCTAGGTATCAGAAAGGGAAACATCAGCATGCATGCTAGAATGCCAGTCAAGGGCGGCAGCATTGGAGAAGGCATCAGAGGACATGAGCTTGGCATAGAAACAAGGCCGCCCTTTCTTATGCGCAAATAATGATAGGGCGCTTCTTTTGACATTTTTACAGCAGACATATTCCAAGCCCTTTCCTGCTATGACATTGTTAAGAGTAATTCTCATTGCCCCCCTGGCGCACAGTGTTAGTGCTTGGCTGTTAAACAGACTGACATCAAAACCTAGCCAGTTATGTGCCAGGAACATTATTTAAATGTTCAATTTGTGATTTACTTTCCCATACATTTAAATTAGTACAAAACTTTTCAATTTCCGTTTTCATTCGAATCACTCAATACCAAAGAAAAATAATTGATATGACATTAAAATAAATTATGAATTAAAGGACCACCCTAGTCACACACATACAACATTAGCTATTTAACTCAGAAGACTATGAGCCCATATTTCTTATTTCTGTCTCAAAGTCAGATATTTTCTTCATAATATTTACATTTTCTAAATACAGAGAGATATTTACATTGTTTTGCTCAACTGGCAAGTTTGTTTCATAAATTGACATTTTGATTTCCATTATCACTGTTCTAAAACTAGTTGTTTATTTTTAAATCTCAGGTCCTTTTAAATTACAATTATGTTCTATTTTTACAAATCGGTTTTGAATGTTGTTTGGTAGACGTTTTCTATGTCCTATAAACATATATATTTTTTTATAATTTATTTACATTTTCAGAATATTGTACTCTGCCAGTTCAGTGAATTTCAATACGTTTCAATGGGTTTAACTGTTTACATGTTGGGTGTGTGCATCAAGTTTGTATTTAAAATATTATTATTTTAAAATTCACATGAATAATAAACTGTGTAAAAATGTAACGGGGTGGACACTAAATACAATTCTGCTAAGCCATCAATCTGTCAATCCTTTCGGTGTCCGGGCCAGGTAAGGTTCCCCGTGTTGAGTCAAATTAAGCCAAATTAAGGCTCAACTCAAATTCACATGAATAATAAACTGTGTAAAAATGTAACGGGGTGGACACTAAATACAATTCTGCTTCGGCCCTGCACAGAAACAACATATGACCACCATATTACAGCTGTTAAGTATGTGTTTAAGTGCATTATAATGTGCTTATTTAAGATGAGACTAAAGAGATGCTCATGTTTAACATGCAATCTCCACACCTTTTGCATCTCAGTACCGTGAACTATGCGGTTGTCTGTAACACCAACAGGTGCAGGTGTTTTAAGCGTAAATTAGATGGTAATTATAACAACTAAATCTTCACAGGAGTTTCAGTTGCATTAACATTCTTTTCTCCGTTCGATACAGTATTGTCATTATTATGTGTTGTTAGGGGTGTGAAACTCAATTGCTCAGGGGCCTGAAATTCAGTAGTCGCGGACTGAACATTATTATTTGAACTTTTCTGTATTAAAAATATCTGCGTTTGTGTTTATTCGTTCTTGCTTGGTAAGCACCAGAAAAACAGAGGGAGAGATACTGCGGGAGAAAGCTGCTTTGTGTGCACACTGAGACAGCTGTGGAGATTATTTAGGCTCGTTTCAATGAAGTAGTTCTTAGTCAATGACTTCCTCGTCATCCATTTAACACCTGAGTAAAAGCTATATTATTTTATATGCAGTCAAAAAGAGCAGAGTTTGGGAGATTTGTAACTTTAGTCAGGATGTACAAGGGACATTTCCGGGAGTCTTTCGCAGAAAATCCGTAAGATTTGGGAGGTTTGAACATGCGTCTGAAGAGCAAGTGTTTCCTATCATGCATTGTTGTGATTACAATTATCATTTTTGACTGTATATTAGGGGTGGGCAATTAATTTTTACCGGGGGCCGCAAGAGCAACCCGAGCACTGCTGGAGGGCCACACCAACAATATTTCAATTCAATTTTGCTCAAATTATTTTTGATATACCATAAGATAAATACTAATAATAACAATATTTTCATTTAACCTAACTTGTCTTTATACAAAAGCAGATGGCTATTGATGGTTTTATTTTTAACACTTTCTTACACAACACTTCCTGATGTATAATACAATGCAAACATTTCAATTTCTGTCACTTAATCCTGCATCCTCTTTGTTGTGAACGTAGCACGCCTGTAAGGTGATTGGCGAAGAAGGAGGAAGCGTTGCTGTTGTGGAAATGAGGAGTGAGGATAGACATGCGTGTGGAAAGAACGAGATAAGTTGAGCTGTGTTAGTATAGGTTGCTCAATAAAAGTTTAAAAAGAGCATCAGACTTGGTGTGCACTTCTTCCGGACGCTACAATTGGTGTCGGAAGTGGGATGAAATGCCTCCCAGTTCGCCTTGCCATCAAACCTGGGAGTCTTCATTGAGGGCGGAATTCTTCCATGCCAAGCAGCGTGCGCTGCACCTGTAGACGCTGCCTCTGTCCTTCCTCCCTTTCTCTCTCTCTCTCTTTGTGGCGATCTCCTCACGTCCTGGATTCACACAGACATCTGCAGTGCTGCCGGAAACTTAAGTCCCCACTCAATGTCCTTTCCCTCCCGTTCCATCTTGACAAAGTCACCAGGAAACAACGTGGCACGTACCTCCCGATGACGTAGCAGGCTGAGCACACAGGCAGCGACAATATGCGCAAATATTTACTTCTGACACCAATTGTAGCGTCCAAAAGAAGTGCACACCAAGTCTGACGCTCTTTTTAAACTTTTATTGAGCAACCTAGACTAACACAGCTCAACTTATCTGTTCCTTCCAAACACACGTCTATCCTCACTCCTTCCGCAACTCAAGAACACAACATCAACTTCAGCAGGTCGTTACACTGTATTCTTTAAACACAGCAACATGTGTACCACAAATTAAGCACACGGCTTTACCTTTACTTGGCAGTCCATGTCTTGTTGAAAACACGCCATTCATCATCAACTTTTCTCTTTTTAGCGTCTCGGGGGTAACCGGGCATCACTTGTCGCTGTGCGCCTTCACTCACAGGTTACACACGGACATACGCCCATTAATAACACTTTTTAAAATAAAAGCAGCACAGTTGTATTGCACGCACGACATAGATGTTTTTTTACATTTATTTTGTAATTTGTGATTGCCACTGCGCGCATGAGCATACGTCCACACGGAAGTAATACAAATAACGCTTTTCAAAACAAAAGCAGCACCGTTGTATTGCACACTTGAGATAGATACTTTTTGAAATTTATTTTGTAATTTTTGATTGGCCTCACGCGGGCCGGACAGGGACGCACAAAGGGCCGGATGCGGCCCACGGGCCGCAGAATGCCCAGGTCTGCTGTATATAAATATGCATCTTTTATGGGTTATTTTATTTAGATAAGGTTTAATAGGTAAAGCCTTGTCGTTTTTAGTCATGTACAATAAATTACAGTGTATTCCGGACTATGGCGCGCACCGGTGTGTAAGCCGCGGCCATTGAATTGTTTTTGTTTTTTTATGTAAAGCCTATTAGCCGGACCAAATTATAAGGTGTACATTTATACGTTGTGAAATAAGTTGTTTACACAAAAAGATTTTGGAAATATTTACATACCTTAATTGTTTTCAGACGATGCCTGTAACACCACAGTGAAACCGCCGATCAAACAAAACAGAAAAGTCCCTGTAATGGACCCCTTAAAGGCCTACTGAAACCCACTACTACCGACCACGCAGTCTGATAGATTATATATCAATGATGAAATCTTAACATTGCAACACATGCCAATAAGGCCGGGTTAACTTATAAAGTGCAATTTTAAATTTCCCGGGGAACTTCCTGTTGAAAACGTCTATGTATGATGACGTTTGCGCGTGACGTCAATGGTTGAAACGTACGTTTCATTGTATAACATTGTATCACAATACAAACAGCTCTGTTTTCATCGCAAAATTCCACAGTATTCTGGACATCTGTGTTGGTGAATCTTTTGCAATTTGTTTAATGAACAATGGAGACTGCAAAGAAGAAAGCTGTTGGTGGGATCGGTGTATATATGCTTTCTGCAGCAACACAACCAAGAGGACTTTGAGTGGGATAGCAGACGCGGTATCCGACGCTAGCCGCCGACCGCATCGATGATCGGGTGAAGTCCTTCGGCGCGCCGTCGATCGCTGGAACGCAGGTGAGCACGGGTGTTGATGAGCAGATGAGGGCTGGCGTAGGTGGAGCGCTAATGTTTTTATCATAGCTCTGACGAGGTCCCATAGCTAAGTTAGCTTCAATGGCGTCGTTAGCAACAGCATTGCTAGGCTTCGACAGGCGGCACAGCATTAACAATGTAGTTACATGTCCAGTGTTTGGTTCGGTGTCTCCTGATAGTAGTATTGTTGATCTTCTGTCTATCCTTCCAGTCAGGGGCTTATTTCTTTTGTTTCTATCTGCATTTAAGCACGATGCTATCACGTTAGCTCCGTAGCTAAAGTGCTTCACCGATGTATTGTCGTGGAGATAAAAGTCACTGTGAATGTCCATTTCGCATTCTCGACTCTCATTTTCAAGAGGATATAGTATCTGAGGTGGTTTAAAATACAAATCCGTGATCCACAATAGAAAATAGGAGAAAGTGTGGAATCCAATGAGCCCTTTTACCTAAGTTACGGTCAGAGCGAAAAAAAGATACGTCCTGCACTGCACTCTAGTCCTTCACTGTCACGTTCCTCATCCACGAACCTTTCATCCTCGCTCAAATTAATGGGGTAATCGTCACTTTCTCGGCCCGAATCGCTCTCGCTGCTGGTGTAAACAATGGGGAAATGTGAGGAGCCCTTCAACCTGCAACGTCACGCTACTTCCGGTACAGGCAAGGCTTTTTTTATCAGCGACCAAAAGTTGCGAACTTTATCGTCGATGTTCTCTACTAAATTCTTTCAGCAAAAATATGGCAATATCGCGAAATGATCAAGTAGAATGGATCTGCTATCCCCATTTAAATAAAAAAAAAAATCATTTCAGTAGGCCTTTGACTGTGGACGCTAGCTTGCTAAACAGACTCAATAACTCCACTGTGACATTTTGGTGAATTTACTGAGGAGTTTGTGAAACGGAAACAATACAAAAAGAATGCCATTGTAAGTTTATAATACTAACACAGACACTTGTTAACGTGTCAGCATTTTAGCTAAGGCTAACGACGCAAGCTTGATTACATTACGACAGCACACACAAATATGCATGAAAACACTTCTCTTAAAAAATGTGACGGTTTAGTAAGTATGACTAGTTTTAGTTATATTGTAAAACTTGCAAATGTTACTTGGAGTGATACATGGGTTATACTTGTATAGCGTTTTTTTACCTTAAGGTACTCACAGTGCTTTCACACTATTTCAACATACACTTTGCGTAATCTATGTAAGGCGCTAACCATAACCCATCAGGAGCAAGGGTGAAGTGTCTTGCCCAAGGACACAACGGAGATGACGAGGATGGGGAAAGCTGAAATCGAGCCTGGAACCCTCAAGTTGCTGGCATGACCGCTGTACCTTCTGCACCACACCGCCCTCCCGTGATGAACGAAGAAACAAAAGGAGTATAAACGCTATGGACGACTAGTAGATGGAATGGCACTTATACCACCGGCTCAAGGTACGAAATAGAAGGAAATGCTGGAGACTTCAAACACGCAGCACCTGCAGTGAGTGAAAGATGGCGCCATAGCACAAACAATAACCAGTGTTGGGACTGAGTAACGCGTTACTGTAACACCGTTAGTTTCAGCGGTAACTAGTAATCTAACGCGTCATTTTTTATATTCAGTAACTCAGTTACCGTTACTACATGATGCGTTACTGCGTTATTTTACGTTATTTTTTATGTAGTATCGGCTACAAACTGAAGATCTGAGTGTGTTTTATTGCAGCGCTCCGGTGGAAAAGAAGAGGCGCTTTGTGTGGGTGGGGGTGGGGGGGGGCTCTCATACCGTAGTCGAGGGGCGCAGGGGAGACGTATATGTACTAACAACCTTCACTTTACCCGGAAGAGGGTCTTTACAGCTGAGGGTGAATGACGAGCCCGGCGGTTTGTTGCAACTTTGTGACTTTATTGGACGCAGCCATCCACCAAGCTAGAGAACCTGCACGCACTCACTGTCGCCGCTCCCTCACTTCTCTCGCCCACTCACTCACTGACGTCACTCACCCACATGCTGTCATATTTTAAAGGGCCACACACACACACATACGCTACTCTCATAACAACTAACATGACATCATGGTGAAGATAGAAGTCGAGTCTTAACATTCTCACTACTTTTCTTTTGTCGAGCACAAATAAAATAACATTTTAGTTAAATGTAAGTTGTGTCTTGGATCAAAGATCCTATCTACTTAAAGTTAAAGTTAAAGTGCCATTATGTTGCAGCTATTTAAAATAGTTTTGTCAATTTGTTCTGGCCTGAAATAAATTGGCCCTTTGAAACATATCTTTGTCTTTGTGTGTTGTATGTAGAGCACATTGTTTGTGTGTTGTATGTAGACCACATTGTTTGTGTGTTGTATGTAGAGCACATTGTTTGTGTGTTGTATGTAGACCACATTGTTTGTGTGTTGTATGTAGACCACATTGTTTGTGTATTGTATGTAGACCACATTTTTTGTGTGTTGTATGTAGACCACATTGTTTGTGTGTTGTATGTAGACCACATTGTTTGTGTGTTGTATGTAGACTACATTGCTTAGCAGAGTTCAGTGATGCAAATGCATGTCAAGTTGATCAACACATTGTATTATTCTCCAGTGCAATAACAGTACTGAAATGAAGGCTAAAAGGGCATTAATGGGAGCCTTAAAAAAAAAAGGGGGAAAAAAAAGAAGTAACTAAATAGTTACTTTTCACAGTAACGCATTACTTTTTGGTGTAAGTAACTGAGTTAGTAACTGAGTTACTTTTGAAATAAAGTAACTAGTAATTGTAACTAGTTACTGGTTTTCAGTAACTAACCCAACACTGACAATAACACAGTCTCTGTGTCGATGTTAATACTATGTACGTTTTTTGTATACAAAACATAATGGCCGTTAGCGAAGACACATCCATAGATTAACCGCACCTTTGTATAAACAGCAGGGTTCAAATCTTGGGAAAATATTTGCGGATTATAGTCCAGAAAATTTGGTATTGCTACTTTTGTTGGTAATCTGACTCTATTATAGTAAGAATGGTTAGTACAATGCATCTATCAATATCACTGTGGGCCCCATTGTTAATTGTGTTTATGGAACTATATTTTCTGTGGATTACAAGGCGTAGTAATATGAGTGACGTCATCAAGATGCGCGATGAGTCGGGTGTCGTTTTTGGCTATGTTCAGTTGGAGGTCTCAGTGTCAAGTGTTATGCTGAAGCTGAATAATAAAGCTGATAAAATCCTAGCTACGTTTGGATACTTTACATAGCACCACACATTGTAGTAAATAAGGTGTATATTTCTGTATAAAGGTGTAGATCTGGAGTTTGACACCTGTGTTCTACCTCTTAATGCTGAGGTTTAAGAAACATCTTCAGCCACTTGCCTACGGCTCAGCAATGTATCAGACACACGTTTTGTAATGGCTCAAGAGCAGCTCTACAAGTCCTTCGCATTTGTCCTACATTTCACAAAAGGCCTGCCTCTCCAAAATGAATCCAGTTCCGTGACCTGATGCTGAACTCTGCTGCATTTGTTTGGTTATCTCTACACAATACAGACCGAAGAAGCAATACGAAGCTTGGCGTTTGCAAAGAAATCATGCAAATGTAGTTATTTGCCAAATCTGTTCAATCATTTCTTATAAAAATAGGACAGGCAGCAGAGCAATACAGTGGTTAGCACTGTCACCTAAGTATTTTCTGCATGTGTATTCATAGATCCATTAAATATCTATGTCAGTCTTGTGTTGGGTTGAAACACTCACATTAGGGATGTCGATATGGCCTAAAATCTATATCTCGATATATATATCGCAGTCTCTTGCGATAACGATATATATCAAAATATATTATTTGGTATTTAATGAGACTATAATTATTGTAAGAGGGGTTACAAGGGCTCCTAATTTGGCTGCTGATTTATGCAGTAACATATTGCATAATTTCTGGTTGTATTATTTTCCTCAAAACTATTATTAATCTACTTGCTAATTTATTGTTAATAGCTGCAATCTACATTTCTGTTAAAATGTAAAAGCCCTTATTCTTTTGTTGTTTGCATACTTTACATCAGTTTTGGGCAATACTACAAATGTGGGTATTGATCCAATGCCAAGTAGTAACATGGGGAGTATTGGTCATACCAATGCTGATACTTCAACTTTTCAAGATCATTGAATGCTTCAATTATTTATCAAAATCATACAAATAATATTAATTAGACAAAAACACAGGATGGCGAAATTTCGTTCTTATCTGTACTGTAAAGTTCAAATTTGAATGACAATAAAAAGGAAGTCTAAGTCTAAGTCTAAGTAACAATATCATTTAAATATTTTTGGCTGCTTCAAAAATCAATTCCTCCTGTGTCCAAGGACTTATTTCCTAAGTTAGTAAACAATAAAAAAAGCGACCATGGATTTTGTAATAATACAATAATCGAGCTAATTATTGAAGTATCGACCAAATACAGGTATTATACTTGCTATTGTTACTGTCCATGTCTGTTTCGAGCCACCCACTTTTGCTAACATTCAAGAGGTCTGCCTTAGCGGTTAGTGGTTAGCATGGCTTATTGTATCCTCCTACAATATGTAGTGTAGCATGTGTAGCTATTCCTCGTCCTCCAGTAATACTTGGAAGAAACCTAGTTTATTTGCCACCATGAAATCGAGGACTAGTGTGGCTTAAAAGTAGCTTTGCACTGATGTTAGCTGCTAGTTCGTTAGGGAAAATGCTACAGTGCATTGAGGACACATGTGTTTGCTTGTCGTTGTCAAATATGCAGAACACAAGTAAAATGTGTCACCAACTTGCATTATCACGATATACTTTATCAAAGTTGTTGCGTTTTTTTTCTTTATTACTTACATTGAACAAAGAGACAACAGTCTACCAAGTCAAATTCCTTGTGTGTTAAACATACCCCACCAATAAAGCGGATTCTGATAACGATAATATTAAAAGCTTTATCATCGGCCAAATGTGTATCATTTACATTGCTTATATCGCGCTACCCTTTAATACCATACCATACTATACCAACTTTATTTATAAAGCCTTAACGCACATGAAACCAACAGATGAGTTCGTCTAGCCGTGAAAGACCTCACTCTGAAACATCTAAAGATGTGCTGCTCTTCATCAACACAAAACCTGTGTGCATTTTGAACATTTTCGGTTCTGTATGATCCCCTGTTGGGAGGCGTCACTATGTACCAAAAAAAAATGCAAATGAAAAATGCAACCTGTGCCTATGAACGTCATGTCCACACAACACATTATTGTTTTGGTGTCCTCGTGCCACAGGACTGTATTGCTGTCTCTGCATCGTGTGGGTGGTGACATTCTTCGCTTCCCTTTGTTGGGGAAATAAGGGCTTTGGGTTTAACAATCTTCAACACTTTGCAACAATCCATTTTATGCAATACTGAATGAAGTTTCATTTCTTGTGCAGATGTCACGGTGGAAACGGGAAACAAAGGGGAAAAAAACAATTTGGCAATCAAGTCTTTCAGAGATAATCTGTTTTATTGTGTTTATTTTAATACCTTTATAAATGACAGCTTTCATACTGGCAGCAGCATCTCTAATTCACCCCCAAACTATATATTGAAATGAAATCCAATAATTACAAAACAAAGGGCCTGTCAAAGCTTTTCACATTCAAACTGCATTTAAATAATAATGAAATATAAAGTTTTCTCGCCGAGCACAGTGAACCATGACTCGTTTAAGGATGGGTACCAAATTCCGTACGTTTTAAGCAGCAACTGAATTATGTTGATACTACCAGTTATCGATTCACATAAAATTAAACGGTGCCATATTTCGATAAGGTTGTTGAATTTGATGTCAAGTCTTGTTGCAGACAATCACTACAGCAACACTCAATGCGGACTCAGTTGGACTGCCTCTAAGTAATGTTATAAATTTCAATGCCAACAGAACAAGTATGCCTGTTAGAAAACGCTCAAGTGTAAAGTCAGGCTCCACTTTTAAAAATGTGCTATTTCAATGCTAATTTACATTGGATATGCCATAACCATACTACTGATTAGAATTAGCGATTTTACATGGCCATTTCATCCATCCATCCATCCATCCATTTTCTTCCACTATCCAAGGTCTAAGCAGAGAAGCCCAGACTTCCCTCTCCCCAGCCACTTCGTCCAGCTCTTCCCGAGGGATCCCGAGGCGTTCCCAGGCCAGCCGGGAGACATAGTCTTCCCAACGTGTCCTGGGTCTTCCCCGTGGCCTCCTACCGGTCGGACGTGCCCTAAACACCTCCCTAGGGAGGCGTTCGGGTGGCATCCTGACCAGATGCCCGAACCATCTCATCTGGCTTCTCTCGATGTGGAGGAGCAGCGGCTTTACTCTGAGCTCCTCCCGGATGACAGAGCTTCTCACCCTATCTCTAAGGGAGAGCCCCACCACCCTGCGGAGGAAACTAATTTCGGCCACTTGTACCCTTGATCTTGTCCTTTCGGTCATAACAAAGCTCATGACCATAGGTGAGGATGGGAACGTAGATCGACGGGTAAATTAAGAGCTTTGCCTTCCGGCTCAGCTCCTTCTTCACCACAACGGATCGATACAGCGTCCGCATTACTAAAGACGCCGCACCGATCCGCCTGTCGATCTCACGATCCACTCTTCCCTCACTCGTCAACAAGACTCAGAGGTACATTAACTCCTCCACTTGGGGCAAGATCTCTTCCCCACCTTGGAGATGGCCATTTCAACACCTCCAAATGTAGTCATGAAAACTACAACGACGATGCACGTTCGAATCAAACAGCTGGTGTGTAATAAGTATAACACTCACAGTATAGACACTTTTTAGGGCACAACAAAAGACTAGATTTTCAGCTTAATGGCAAAGACTACTCACCCTAGTCTATACCAGTGTTGGACAGTAGCTTGTTACAAGTAGCGAAGCTACATAGCTTAACTACATTTGCCAGTATCTTGGCAGTAACTTTGCTACTTTTTAAAAGAGAAGCGTTTTCTGTAGCTTAGCTATTTTTAGACCCATGTAGCGGGTTGCTCAGCTACAAAGTACAAGCTACAAAAGAAGAGCGAGGGAGAAGAGAAAGAGAAAAGAAATATAGAGATGGACTAGTGCAACTCCACAGGCAGGGGACAAAAATATACGGGAAAAATCAATGATGATTGGTTTACGTGTAAGAAAATCCATGATGATTGGTTGGTTTACTATGATGAGTCACGATTGGTTAAGATTAAGGCAAAAAATGACGGACAGGCCAATTAGAGGCAAGATAGGGCAGTTCATAGAACCAGGAAAATAAATCACAGCAGACACGCACATCCCAAATGACGACAATGGAGTCGGAGAACAGAAGAGGGAATATTCAAGCGGGCAATTAGTAAAAAAAAAAAAAAAAATCCTAGTGGAAGATTGCACAGGGATTATCTTTCTTTGACTTTTTATTTAGCGATGTAGACAACGTCCTGGAACCCACAATGAGTCTAATTGGCCTCATTTGGACAAATGTGTGCGTTTGGATAAAACAATGCCCAAAACATTCATTTTAATTTGTTTACCTTGTAAGCCCAAATCAAAACTGCTCTCGACATGGGAGACGTGGAACACACATTTAAGAACACACATTAAGGTAAGTTGAGTTCAAAGTTTTACTGCACATAATAACTATTAACTATTCCCAAACAACACACAAGTCATTGTTTTATGTCAAGCTATATATAGACGCTGTTTTTATTTACTGTGGGCCGAGAAAATTAATAACATTATAAGGGTGGGCCAAAGAAAAGGCACACTAAAATAAATACATACAGTTGGGTGTAGGGACCCCCAGAGGGAGTTGTAGGCTGTCCCCTGCTAAATGATAGTTAATAGTAATGGACCCTTACTGGAGCCATTTGGTTACATGTGTACACTCTCAGTCACATTTACATTAACATCTATATAAGAACTTAAAGGCCTACTGAAAGCCACTACTACCGACCACGCAGTCTGATAGTTTATATATCAATGATGAAATCTTAACATTGCAACACATGCCAATACGGCCGGGTTAACTTATAAAGTGACATTTTAAAATTCCCGGGAAATATCCGGCTGAAACATCGCGGTATGATGACGTATGCGCGTGACGAAGTCCGAGTAACGGAAGTTATGGTACCCCGTAGAATCCTATACAAAAAGCTGTTTTCATTTCATAATTCCACAGTATTCTGGACATCTTTTGCAATTTTTTTAATGAACAATGAAGGCTGCAAAGAAGACAGTTGTAGGTGGGATCAGTGTATTAGCAGCGGACTACAGCAACACAACCAGGAGGACTTTGTTGGAGCGCTAGCCGCGCTAGCCGCGCTAGCCGCTGACTTCACCTTGACTTCCTATGTCTCCGGGCCGCCAAACGCATCGGGTGAAGTCCTTCGTCCTTCTGCCGATCGCTGGAACGCAGGTGAGCACGGGTGTTGATGAGCAAATGAGGGCTGGCTGGCGTAGGTGGAGAGCTAATGTTTTTAGCATAGCTCTGTGCAGTCTGGTTGCAAAGTTAGCTTCAATGGTGTCGTTAGCACAGCATTGTTAACCTTCGCCAGCCTAGAAAGCATTAACCGTGTATTTACATGTCCACGGTTTAATAGTATTGTTGATTTTCTATCTATACTTCCCGTCAGGGGTTTATTTCTTTTGTTTTTATATGCAGTTAAAGCAAGATGCTATCACGTTAGCTCGTAGCTAAAGCATTTCGCCGATGTATTGTCGTGGAGATAAAAGGCACTGAATGTCCATTTCGCGTTCTCGACTCTCATTTTCAAGAGGATATAGTATCCGAGGTGGTTTAAAATACAAATCTGTGATCTACAATAGAAAAAGGAGAGTGTGGAATCCAATGAGCCAGCTTGTACCTAAGTTACGGTCAGAGCGAAAAAAGATACGTCCATCGCTGCCTCTCAAGTCATTCACTGTAACGTTCCTCATCTACGAATCTTTCATCCTCGCTCAAATTAATGGGGTAATCATCACTTTCTCGTTCCGAATCTCTCTCGCTCCATTGTAAACAACGGGGAATTGTGAGGAATCCTAGCTCCTGTGACGTCACGCTACTTCCGGTACAGGCAAGGCTTTTTTTTATCAGCGAGCAAAAGTTGCGAACTTTATCGTCGATTTTCTCTACTAAATCCTTTCAGCAAAAATATGGCAATATCGCGAAATGATCAAGTATGACACATAGAATGGATCTGCTATTCCCGTTTAAATAAAAAAAAAATCATTTCAGTAGGCCTTTAAAATGTAGACTTTGGGTAGGAATTTCATTTTGTTTGACTCTGTTGCACTGTCAGGAAAATATGTTGACTTTAAATATGTTCAGTTTTATTGATTTCTGTTCATGTAAAGATGGAGTTTGTTAAAGGCAAAGTGCATTTTATTGGGAATTTTGCATATCGTTAACAATCATTATGAAAGTCATGCGTGACGACGAATGTATTTTTTTTAATGCATTCTAATTCTTAAATAAATGCGATCAAAAGTCTGCTTACAATGGAGCCTAAGGGAGCCGCTGTATTCTGCTGCAAAGCCCTTAAAAAAACATCTCCAATAAGGTTTTATATACATGATGTAAGTATATATCTTATATAGTAACAGGCAAATGTAAGATAAGATGTATTGTTTACATATTTTGATCATTTTAAGCATACGCGACACATTAATTTAAAAATGCATCACAACGTACGCTTTTTTTTCCCAACAACATAACTGATTACTGCTCACTGCAGACTCCGTGAGAGCCAAAAAACATAAAAAAAATCACTTACTGTACAAGGTCTGCTGTCATTAGGATGGGTTCAGATAGAATATTGTTATGTTCTCGTTTGGATAAAGAATGACTCATAATCTCCGTGAAGAAAAGGGAGGTGAAGCCAAGCGTCTTGTCGTGTCGTTCTCGCCATTACTGGGTCTAAATTGGCTGTCAGAATGTACCAACTTGTTGGAATTTGCCTGCGCCTTCTTCTATCCAGTTGAGATGCATGATTTCTGATCTAAAATAAACTTCCAAGGAGCAAGGAAGTGAGGAAACAGCTGACCACTCGATGATGTAAACATAGCAGCTGCTATAAATAGTTTGTCTGCGTTAGCGCTAACACTTGGTTAATACTCAAGTCACGACATGTAAATGGAGTATTGTTGGTGCTTTTTGGATGGTTATTAGGTTTTATGACCAGAATAAAGGAACTCTCATTGGCTCCGTTGTAAGCAGACTTTTATTTGTGTATTTACAAGTAAGAATGCATAAAAAAATAAAAAAATACATCCGTCATGTCTTTCATAATGATTGTGAACAATAGGCAAAATTCCAAAAAAAGTACAGTTTCCCTTAAATGTCATTTTGTGAGACATATATATATATATATATATATATATATATATATATATATATATATATATATATATATATATATATATATATATATATATATATATATATATATATACATACATACATACATACATACATACATACATACATACATACATACATACATACACACACACACACACACACACACACACACACACACACATATATATGTATATGTATATATATATATACATATATATGTATATATATATATATATATATATATATATATATATATATACACTACCGTTCAAAAGTTTGGGGTCACATTGAAATGTCCTTATTTTTGAAGGAAAAGCACTGTACTTTTCAATGAAGATAATTTTAAACTGGTCTTAACTTTAAAGAAATACACTCTATACATTGCTAATGTGGTAAATGACTATTCTAGCTGCAAATGTCTGGTTTTTGGTGCAATATCTACATAGGTGTATAGAGGCCCATTTCCAGCAACTATCACTCCAGTGTTCTAATGGTACAATGTGTTTGCTCATTGGCTCAGAAGGCTAATTGATGATTAGAAAACCCTTGTGCAATCATGTTCACACATCTGAAAACAGTTTAGCTCGTTACAGAAGCTACAAAACTGACCTTCCTTTGAGCAGATTGAGTTTCTGGAGCATCACATTTGTGGGGTCAATTAAGCGCTCAAAATGGCCAGAAAAAGAGAACTTTCATCTGAAACTCGACAGTCAATTCTTGTCCTTAGAAATGATGGCTATTCCACAAAATTGTTTGGGTGACCCCAAACTTTTGAACGGTAGTGTATACATACACACATATATGTACACACATACATATATGTGTGTATATGTATATACACACAGATACACACACACATGCAATACAATATATACATATATAATATAAAATATATTGAGGCTTCAAGTCAAAGAATTTAAAATGATGGTAGTAGTTTAGTTTATTTAGTTATTATTGAGTAAGAAGTAACCTCCAGATATTACGCAAATGATATTGATTCAGTTAATACATTCTGCTGTAAAATTGTGCTTCAGTCTTTATAAAAGCAGGCTGGGCAAATAACAGATATATTCATCATTATACAATTTCCCCTTTTGATCAGATTGTTTTATTTTTAAAACTTTGCTGCCGTCATTGGCAGTTTGACTAAAAGATGTCAAAAAAACTAAACTCACCTCTCCATCCCGCGTCCATGGTCGGCCGTTCTGGGGATATTTGATCTGGGTCTGTCTTTTTTTCTGGCCTCCGTCAGCAAACTTGCATAGCAGCGGCTCTGCGGGGGCTGCAGACGAGCGGAGAAGAGACATACAAGGACAAACACAGACAGAGGGGGATAATCTTCTTAAAAGCAGGGATGTTGAAATTGTTGTGCAAGCAATATTTTAGGAAAATGTATGATTGCAATGCTTTGACCAAAAATAACATTACAAGTGTGCTCTCTGTGTTTTATGTAAATTGTCCTGGTTAATTTTGTATAACAAGTCCAATCCTACCAAGCCAGAAATATGGCTTGAACCTTAAAACAGAATTCGACACAGAACTTACGAGAACATTCTACCATCTTAAACAACGCTATCCTTCCATCTCTCCAATTCCTTCAGATATGCTTGCACAAAAGTGGCGCTGACATGAAAGCAAAGCCACAGGCTAATCACGAATGCATCGCGAATGTGGTTCAACTACAGTACAAACTAGCATGCTTAATAAGCCAAATGAGACTGGTTTGACCCTTGGCAAATGACTGCCATTGTAATTTTCTGCAAAGACAGCGAGCTCCTTCTTTGGTTCTGAGAAGGATAAATGCCTGGTTTACAAAGAGGATCAAGTGTGACTTAAAAGTTCACCAAACTTTAACTAAAAGCTGGAGCAGGAATTTGGATTGGAGCACCAATGCAGATAAGGAGAATCACTTGTTTTTAAGCAAGGAAGTGGGAAGAAATAAGTATTATAATTTCTTAAATATTATAATTATTTAATATTTATTATCATCTGAACATGGAACAAGATATTCCAAGTTTTTCTTTTGGTTATCACAAATAAATACTTAAATGTCTGCTTTTCACCTTGACATACAATTTAATGCAAGTTATCATCAATCTTTTGGTAAAAAATCAATAATGTAAAAAGGCTGTTCAACGTTTATTTGTATATATATATATATAATATATATATATATATATATATATATATATATATATATATATATATATATATATATATAGTCATCGTTACAAGCGGCCATAATTTTGATGTTTGATTGATTGATTGAGACTTTTATTAGTAGGTTGCACAGTGAAGTACATATTCTGTACAATTGACCACTAAATGGTAACACCCGAATAAGTTTTTCAACTTGTTTAAGTCGGGGTCCAAACTTGTTTAAGTCGGGGTCCATGTGGCCCTCAAAAATAGTGAAGGGACTTTTATTTTGTACATTCCCAAGAACCAACATCCTCTGCATGAGACTTTTGAATTTGGTCGATTTATTTTGTCAGTTAAAGTAGCACTGTGCTGTTTTTAAGGACCTTTTGCAAAATAACTAGTGAAATATTGTTGTCTAATTCAGTGGTCCCCAACCTTTTTGTAGCTGCGGACCGGTCAAAGCTTGAAAATTTGTCCCACGGACCGGGGGGGGGGATTTTTTATTTGTATTTATTTTATTTTTTTTAATTTTCATAAAGAAATACAATCATGTGTGCTTACGGACTGTATCCCTGCAGACTGTATTGATCTATATTGATATATAATGTATATATTGTGTTTTTTATGTTGATTTAATAAACAATAAAAAATACATACCATTTTTTAAATTTTTTTTTTTAATTAAATTTCTTGTGCGGTCTGGTACCAATCGGCGGCCTGGTGGTTGGGGACCACTGGTCTAATTGACAGAACTCTAATGTTTTTAAGAATCTGCTGCAAAACTATGAGTCTCTCACAACTTTTTAAACTGAACTCAAGGGGTATCAGCTGCATAGCCTAAATAATGAAAAAGAGAAGACCTAAAATAGAACCTCGAGGAACTAAAGAAGTTGAAGACATGGCTACTGATTGCATCTGAAGTAAACATGCTAAAGCAACACCTTAGTTGCATGAATCACATTATGGGTAACAATACTGCCAAAAAGGAGAGAATGTAAAGAGGAACTGCACGTTTTTCGGAATTTTGCCCTTAAGTCGCAATCCTTATGAAAGACAAGAATACACATGCCTTTTTTTGAATGCATTCTAACTAGTAAATAAATGTAAATGAAAGTCTGCTGACAATGGGGCCAATGGGAACCATGAAGTCATTGTGTCTATTCTCACCATAAAACCCAACAAATAACCATCCAAAAAGCGTCAACAATACTTCATTCACATTTTGTGACCGAAATATTAGTATTAGAAGTATTAGCAATGTTGTTATTATAAGTGCTAACATTAAGGACCTGTTTTCCACATTGCATTGATCACAGAGAGGCAACTTCCCTGTGCTGCTGGATTGACATTATGAGCTGGTGAGCTGCTTTCTCGTCTCAAAACTCTTAAAAGTTTATTCTAGATTATGATTAATGCTTCTCATCTTGATAGTTTAATGATGTGAACATAAACTGAGAAGTTGGTCAACTTTGACATTCAACTTCAACCAGGAAATGGCTAAAAAGACCTGAAAAGTTGCTTTGTTCCAACCCAGTTTTCCTTCGCAATTATGAGTCATTTGTCTTTTAAACGGGAATATATCAACATCCCAGTGAGAGCAGTGAGGCCGGCTTTACGTAGGGGCAATAAATGTTTTGCCCCCTCAAAAAAAATGTTTTCAAGTTGAGAAAGTATATTTTAGTATACTCACAAAATAATATATTACAAGTTGACCAAATTATGGGCAGTAGCGTAGAAATCCGCTAAAAAAGGGACACAATACGCTATAGTATAGGGTTGTACGGTATACCGTTATTAGTATAGTACCGCGATACTAATGAATCATTTTCGGTACTATACCCCCGCGCGCCCCCGTCGTTGTCACGTCGTGTCATTGCTGGTTTACGAGCAGAGGAGCAAGTTCCGCAGCGCACAATCACGGAGTACTTACAAACAGACACAGTGTGTAGACAGAAAAGGGAGAACGGACGCATTTTGGCTTAAAAACTGACGATAAAGTTGAAGTTATAACACTGAAACGCCCACCGGAAAAGGTGCTAGAGGCTAAAGTCCAGTTCCAATCGGCAGTGGTGTAACTACTTCTAAAACACTAATCTTTGCCTCCATGGCAACAAATAAAGTAAGTTTCTTACAGGGATCATCCCTGCAGGACGAGGACTAGCTAAACGTGCTTCACTACACACCGTAGCTCACTGGCGTCAAAATGTAAACAAACGCCATTGGTGGATCGACATCTAACATCCACTGTAATGATACCAAGTACAGGAGCGTATCTAGTCGATACTACTATGATTATGTCAATATTTTTTGGCATCACAACATCTTCCTTCTGGTTTTTTAAATTTATATTATGTTTATAAACTCAGGAAATATGTCCCTGGACACATGAGGACTTTGAATATGACCAATGTATGATCCTGTAACGACTTGGTATCGGATTGATACCCAAATTTGTGGTATCATCCAAAACTAATGTAAAGTATCAAACAACAGAAAAATAAGTGATTATTACATTTTAACAGAAGTGTAGATAGAACATGTTAAAAGAGAAAGTAAGCAGATATTAACAGTAAATGAACAAGTAGATTAATAATTCATTTTCTACCACTTGTCCTTAATAATGTTGACAAAACAATAGAATGATAAATGACACAATATGTTACTGCATATGTCAGCAGCTAAATTAGGAGCCTTTATTTGTTTACTTACTACTAAAAGACAAGTTGTCTTGTATGTTCACTATTTTATTTAAGGACTTAACTGCAATAAGAAACATATGTTTAATGTAGCCTAAGATGTTTTTGTTCAAATAAAGCCAATAATGCAATTTTTTTGTGGTCCCCTTTATTTAGAAAAGTACCAAAATAATTTTAGTACCGGTACCGGTACCAAAATACTTCTATCGTTACAACAATATTACCCGCATGTTTTCACATCTGGCAGTTGTAGAAGAAGTCCAACCTTTAATTGAAAGAGAAAGAACAAATTGCTGTATATTGTTCCTAAAACCTGGCATCTTCCAGTCCCGCAAAAGACAACCCTTCACAGCCAAGTCTTTACAGAAATTGCTCATCCCCCTGAGCAGAGATTACCAAAATAATAGGGAGTTGCAAAGACTGTTGGTTTGACGCCATTAAAGACGTTTACCTGCATTTGTATCATGAGAATTGTGCCAAAACACAAAAGACTTATTGTTAAGCAATTACCTGTTTGAACCTTGACCGAGAATGACATTGTTGTTGAGGAGACAAACACAAAACATGCTGTAATTAGCTTGAAATCTTAACTAATTCTGTAGGCATGTCAGGAGATTCACATAATCGATGGTTATCTCTCTCACGGGGCACACACACAATCATCTCTGCTACTTAGAAGAGTAAATATGCAATTAATCAACATCAAAACTCACTGAAGTGAAGCATATGTTTTGTACACAATAATAACCTTTCAAAATGTGATGTTTTCTGTTGGGATAGTTTTGCCTGTTTTTGTGTCCCTTTGTGCTCATAGAAACTGTGTTGCATTGGCCCATGTAAGAACATCTAACACCTACTGAACAATACACATTTTAACTGGAAAAATACCACACTCACACTGTCCAAGTGTGCTTTGTGTTGCATTAAGTTATGAATGTGCCTACCTCAATTTTCCTTAAAAATAAAAAATAACAAAGTGATGTCCTATCAAAACTGCAGCAATTGCAAATTTTTGAGAAATAATAATAATTAATAAAGAGTCCAATCTGGATTCACACTGGTGCTAGAAACAAAGCAAGAACACAACATCCCTGCTGGTACTGATTCAGATATCATGACTGCCAAACTAAGCTATGCATTTACCTCCAAGACAAATGTTTATCTCTAAACAGAAGAAGTTTTTATTGCAGCAAAGCATTCAGAGTTCAAGGCTGAACGGAGAGTTATGTGCAACCCCTGAGGCCGATGTAGTAGATGGCTTTTCCAAAGTGGATGTAAAAAAAATAAAAATAGAGGTTGTATGATCAAATTGGAGCGATCTGTCATCGTGCTGCCTGAGGCCGCTTTTTCTTAATAACCCCACACCATGACCCCTGTTATCATCCTTACATTCTAATTATCATGCTTGCTGTCTTTTCATACAATGAGACACTTTACAGAGAATACACCGACACCTTTTATGTCCATCACCGCATGTTCTGAGATGTCAGTTACCCTGTGCTTTGTTGTTATTTTAATCAATCAATCAATCAATGTTTATTTATATGGCCCTAAATAACAAGTGTCTCAAAGGGCTGCACAAGCCACAACGACATCCTCGGTTCAGATCCCACATCAGGGCAAGGAAAAACTCAACCCAGTGGGATGACAATGAGAAACCTTGGAGAGGACCGCTCCCCCATCTCTAGGGCGACCGGTGCAATGGATGTCGAGTGGATCTTGCATAATATTCTGAAAGTCCAGTCCATAGTGGATCTTACATAATAGTGAGAGTCCAGTCCATAGTGGGGCCAGCAGGGGACCATCCCGAGTGGAGATGTCCCCAACCAATGCACAGGCAAGCGGTCCACCCAGGGGTCCATTAAAAATGTTACAAAAAAACCCCAATCAATTTCTCATAAGAAGAAGTAAATTATTCATTCCAGGGCCAAAATGTCGCCATCATAAAACATGTTTTACCTGTTGGAGCACTATAAGTCTACTGTCTTAAATGTAAATCAGCTTATCATCACCGCAGTTCTAAAGTTTGTTCTTTACTTTCTTCTACCAGGGTGTCAGACTCCTGTTCTTGAAGAATTGGATGCTAAAATATAGGAGTGTCCAGATACAGCTTTTACACATTATACATACTTATATTATTTTGTCATGTGGAATGTTAGACAAGGCTTGATCAAGTGACATTACTCAGAGAACAATTGGAGGTGTGAATAACACTAACCCTTTGACATGTTTATGCATTTGAAGCGGAGTGGTAATTAGTTTCTTGGCGGCACCTAGTGGTCACAGTTCATTAGATTAAGCGCGTGATGCAGTAAGTTGAACGATCCAGACACGTTTGTTACTGGAAACTTTCTAATACGCTTCAGCTTTGGAGACTTTGTATCTGTGAGTAATATTAAACTATAATTATTAAAACAATGTGTGTAGGGACAGGTACTACATATGTCTAGCTTGTGTGTTATTGTGTGCTTAGGTGTTGTGTAGCTGCTAGCTCTTAGTAGCTTATAGCCTACCATGTTTACTTTTTGTAAATGACTTCACTAAAATACAAGGAAAAATCAAACTAAAGTGCTTATTAGAGAACATTTAGATGTTAAATGGCTGTTGATATCCGATATCCTCCGGTACTTGTTTTTTTGCTGACATCAGACCGATATTTGATGTCAATATCAGATCGGGAAACCCCTACTAAAATACTCAGCTGTTGCCATTTGAGACAGTCAGAAAGGGTCTTGAACAAAGAAACATATTTGCAATGTTTTGATTAAAGAACCACTGTTACAGGTTATGTAGACCAAAACAAATTGTTAAATAGATTAGAATCATGATATGACCCCTTTAAAAGAGAAAGGTACAAACAAGCCATATGGGAAATGGGTCATTTTAGCAGAGGAGCACATAAAGTTGCACTGAGCTAAAGCCTAAATAAATGTTGGTTGTCCTTCATGTTATCTAAAGCTCCATCTGCCATTACCCAGCATTAAGGGTTAGGACCGAGCTAAATCTCTTGGGAAAAGTTCAGTTTGCACAAACGTACACAGAGCGAGGGGAAATAGACAGGCCCTAAATGGCCCTAGTGAATTCTTCCTTCATACTTGACAACTTAAGTCTTTGTATATGGCTGCCATATTCCTGGATGCAGAGCCCCTCTTTTCTAAAAGATATTACGTCTGAAGAGCAGATGTAGGGTTGGGCATACCAAAAGTTCCAATAGTACTGCAGTGCCAATATGATAAGTAAAGACAGACAGTAGCTGCAGGTGATGCCTGTGGTGACAAACTCCTGACTTTCCTCCATTGGAAGAAGGCCAAAATACATGTAACAACTATATTTATTTGCTTTTTATTTGTTCACATGCACAGTGAGACTACCAGTAGTTCTTCATTGTTCTTCACGCTTGTCCCTTTTGAGGTCGCGGGGGGTGCTGGAGCCTATCTCAGCTGCATTCGGGCGGAAGGCGGGGTACACCCTGGACAAGTCGCCACCATATATATATATACACTACCGTTCAAAAGTTTGGGGTCACCCAAACAATTTTGTGGAATAGCCTTCATTTCTAAGAACAAGAATAGACTGTCAAGTTTCAGATGAAAGTTCTCTTTTTCTGGCCATTTTGAGCGTTTAATTGACCCCACAAATGTGATGCTCCAGAAACTCAATCTGCTCAAAGGAAGGTCAGTTTTGTAGCTTCTGTAACGAGCTAAACTGTTTTCAGATGTGTGAACATGATTGCACAAGGGTTTTCTAATCATCAATTAGCCTTCTGAGCCAATGAGCAAACACATTGTACCATTAGAACACTGGAGTGATAGTTGCTGGAAATGGGCCTCTATACACCTATGTAGATATTGCACCAAAAACCAGACATTTGCAGCTAGAATAGTCATTTACCACATTAGCAATGTATAGAGTGTATTTCTTTAAAGTTAAGACTAGTTTAAAGTTATCTTCATTGAAAAGTACAGTGCTTTTCCTTCAAAAATAAGGACATTTCAATGTGACCCCAAACTTTTGAACGGTAGTGTATATACATATATATAATAGGGTTGTCCCGATACCAATAATTTGGTAAAGTACCAAAATGTATATCGATACTTTTGGCTACAAAAAAATGTCAATTTTGGCTTTATTTTAACAGAAAATCTTACAATACAATAAACATATGTTTCCTATTGCACTCAAAGAACAATTTTAAAAGGTTAAAATATAAATTAAAAGGCATTAAACACATTGTGTTTTTCTTGTTGCACTTAAAGAACAATTTACAATTTTCCATAATCAAGAATTAGATAATAATATAATAAAAAAAAAGCTGTATTAACATAATATTAGATTATTTAGGATTTATGGTTGCCAATCCTGGTCTATGCTTTAAGAAAAAAACAAAATTTTAGTAAGTACTAAAAACAAAATTATGGATAAACGTACACAGATAAGCCATGCAGCAGGTAAACCACCCATTTGTTAAAGATAAAACACAAATTGTAGCAATTTGTTACCAAAGTCAGTCATTTCACTTTCACAAGTTGACGTTAGATGGGCGGTCTTGACTCCACTAATATTTAGCATCAAGCCAAGCAGCTGTGTGCGTGTCTACGTAGCTACATGTTATATATCAACATGTTATGTATCTACATGTGCACAGCAGGGGAGCTGATTCATTTATTAGAGTAGTGTATGTGTGTTGACGGATGCAGATATCTACATATATCCACATTTATCCATAATTAAGAGTTACTTCTTTTATATGACTATAGTCATATTTTAAATAGCTAATGTTCCATCTTGTACTCTTTTCCTTCTTTTGATCGTCTCATGACAAAGTGCTTGCACTGTGGACGGCCTTGAAGTAGGAGGCAGAGAAGAGGAGTCCTCCCTGCTTCCCTTCTCGGGCCGACTTGAGATAACGGACACAATGGGCATCTGTGCGGGCGTGAGGGCGGGGGGAGAGATTGAGGAACAGAATGTTTTCGTGATGTGTTTCAGACCGAGCTAGACCGGGCGAGGGAACGCGGGTGTGCTAGATTGGTCTCACGTTTGTCCTCTAAGCTTGGAGAATAAACCACAAAATACCAACTACTGCCTGTTGATTGAATATAAACATCAGCTTATTGCCATAAAAAGAATCTGGGAGAGACTAGCAATTTGAATTCCCCATTGGAGGAATGCTGGTCGACGCAACAATTTGGGGGCTTCGTCCGAGATGGCACGCTGTTGATTGATGACTTCTTGCAATCTTCTGGACAGACTCAAATGGCCAATACAAGGTGAGCAGAGCCTTTTTATATACAATCTGCTTTAGGAGTCTGTCCTGAAGTCTGTAAATCAAACACTGTTTTTTAATCCCAGGCACAGATTGGTGATTTTGATGGATTGGTTGCATTTTTGCCGAGCCTGCCATTGCATTAAAATTGTAAATAAGTGGTCAACTCATGCCATTGTGTCTCGATTACCGTGACGGGCAGTTTCATTGACGAGTGAACTAATAGTTGGGTGTGGCTCACCCTGGGTAGTTGGTCGCCGCCTAAAAGAGTAACGGGTTAAAGGTCCTCGTATGATATGGAGGTTAGAGGCCTGCATATTGTACAATAAATTTAACGGGGTTAAAGGCCGCCGTATGGGTTGGGGTTTAAAGGCCTTCAGGGGTTCGAGGCCCCTGAAAAAAAAAAAAAAATGGACACAATGGCCAAGGAGTGTGACAGACAAGAATGTGATGGCGGCTGGGGAAAATGTGATGAATCATTACTGTTTAATGATCAATTGAATGCACTGTTGTCGACAATGGAATTAGCAGGTAGAGTTTAAAAAAAGAAAAAAAAAAAAGAGAACATTCCTTGAAAGGGTTAAGAGGGAGTTTACAATACTCGAAAAGTCGTGAACTCAAACTGTGGACTGGACTTTCACAATGTTATGTCAGACCCACTCGACATCCGTTGCTTTCGGTCTCCTCTAGAGGGGGGGGGGGGGGGGGGGGGTTACCCACATATGCGGTCCTCTCCAAGGTTTCTCATAGTCATTCACCGACGTCCCACTGGGGTGAGTTTTTCCTTGCCCGTATGTGGGCTCTGTACCGAGGATGTCGTTGTGGCTTGTACAGCCCTTTGAGACACTTGTGATTTAGGGCTATATAAATAAACATTGATTGATTGATTGATTGAAACGTCTGGTAAATTAAGAAAAGTAACTGGAAGTTTTATGGTAAAGTGAAACGCAGAGATAAGGGTAGGTGCAGCTTTTTCTTGTGTGTGTGCGTGTGTGTGTGTGTGTGTGTGTGTGTGTGTGTGTGTGTGTGTGTGTGTGTGTGCTGCAGGTTGCGCATGCTCTTGTGTGTGCGTAAGCGCTTGCTTGCTCATGTGCTTACACGTGCGTGTGTGTGTGTGTGTGTGCGCGCTGGTGAAAATGGAACAGGGTTGGTGCTCGAGAATTTAAGAGTTTGGCGTATGATAAAAGTAAACGGGGATTACGTGGAAAAACGAAATGCAGCAAAAGAACCGATGATTAATGAAACAAATAGGACAGAATAGACTGATTGGTGTTTTGTCTGCCGCGCATGCGCAAGACAATTCAAATGACCCGCCCAGACTTTGACTAGGCCACCGCCCCCTACTCCAGTGACAAGAGAAGGAGGTATTAACACGCCCCCTCTAAGATTAATCCTGCCTCCGAAAATTAACCCCTTGTAAACGTCTGATCATTTTCTCCGGCAGACATTTTTGACACATGACAATTATAGGGGCCTATTTCAATATAAGTCTCTTGCTGATGCATACATGCAAGCCATTGTTGACCTTGCTTTCCCACCTGTACCTCAGGGAGGGAACCTTTGGCCAAACACTTAGACAAAGTTAACCCTGATATACACGGTGCCAAAAACAACATATGGCAGGGACATTTTAAATATCCCATGCAAAATTGGGCTAAGCAAAGATGAGAATGATAAGGTTAATGACAGAGCAACAAGGAAACGACTACTTAAATTACAGATCGCTGAAGATAAAAAGATAAAAGAACCAAAAGGTCAAAGATCAGCTAGGGTATATTCAGCAGTGGGTGACCTTGCTTTTGAGTTCCAACAGGTGGAGGAAATAATCCTCAACAGACGTGCGGTTGGACTCGGGTGGTGGACGACACGACACGATGCCTCAAAGCCGGTCTGGGGTAGACACGGTTTCGGCTGTGACCAGCCTGGTCACTGGAGTCGTGACTGTCCGAACATTTCCGAACAGGAAAGGTTCCGTCGTGCCAACAAACGAACACGAAGGCGGAAAAGAGGACGTCCACATCAGGAGCCGCAGCAGGAAGTACCGACAGGACCCCTGCTGGACATGAGTGTCAACGAACAATGTTATCAGCCACCCATTTCAATTCTGAATGCAGAGGTACCAAAAAACTGTGCTTCCTCTTTAAAGGTCGAAGGCTTCGCTGGGGTCACAAGAAGGTTACCTGTCACCAAACCACTTCCGGTTCAGATTGCTGGACCTCCTTTACAGACTGTACCCTGACATTCAAATCGCACAGAAGGAACATTCCTGGTGTTACCTGACGGCTCAACCACCCAGCTGCGACACCACTACCACAGCCTGAAACAACAGGAATGGCTGACATCCAACTGCTCTAGCGGTGAAAACCCTGGTTGGCTGAGATGCTTCCGTGTGTTCTGCCACCTGAGTCGCCATATGTTATGATTATTTATATATGTTGGAACTCAAGGTGTGGCTGCTCATGTTGACCTATCTTTGCAACAGCTAGCATGATATAAGATGGACACAATTGATGTCCCACATTGTTCCCTTGCTCTCTGTCTCGCCTACAAAACCAAAGAACTTAGGCCCAATGATAAGACACGGCGTAGCTGCCAAACATTACACCGACACCCAAATACCACATTTTCAAAAGATTAGGTTTAGCCCATGGTGATGTTAAACACATTACTGTGGGCTGCACTTTAGACACCTGTAGGCTACGAGGAGCTAGCAGCTACACAACAGCTGAGCTAAAACGACACATTACACATTTAAGCATATCAAAGAATTATAGTTGCTCATTACATACACATAGTCGTCAAGACAGAAGTCTGATAGAAAGTATTCAGTAACAAACGTGTCTGCATCACTCAACTTTCTACAACATGAGCTTGACTTAATGAATTATTGGGGCCACCAGGTGTGGTAAAATTTCAAAATACTATTGCTAAAGCATTCGCCATAAGGGTAGTATTTTTCTAGTATTGGTGACAATATAAATATAAGCATATTTTGTTACTTTCACCATATTGAATAAGTTACATAAAAGTTAGGGTTTAGTTGAGTTTGAGTTATTTGTGATATTGCTAAGGGGTCCCCTACCCTAACAACACCCCCCTGTGGACCATAGAGGCTAAAGAGACAATCATTGACCTCAAACTTGACCTGTCCTCCGCTACTTGACTATTAGCTGACCTTTTTCTTAGATGTTTCTGAAAGTGATAGTATGACTAACACAGTCCTTTTTTCAGAAACAGAAGGCGGGTGAGTGAGGGTGGAAACAGACTCCTTGGAACAAAATCGACAATAATCAGACTCTGACACATTCCATAGTTTTAACATTTTTCAACATGTCAATCCAAATTTAATTGGATTGACATGTTGCAATTAGCGTTAATGATCATTCGAAGGTCCGTGAATAAAACTGTTTTACCGCCCTTTGAGTTTTTCACCCTATGAGCTGCATACAGGTCAACCATTCACAGGACCAGCAGCCCCCAATGGAAGGAGGAATCAGCGTAAAACCTAAATGGTATTTTACACAAACAATTGCAGAATTTGTGTGCCAGTTCTTCTGTACAGATTCCCTTCCGCCCGCTGAGAGGGTCAAGATCAAGGTCACCAAACGCAAGTGGACGGAGCTAAGGTGGACTGGTCCCTTCAAGGTCATGGAACGGACGTTCCACGCCCTTCGACTGGCTGGTGGAGGGGACACCTGGTACCACCTCTCCCTCTGCACTACTTTTGAAGAACCTGACAGATTACCAGCGGATGTCATTGCTGACATCGCCACAACATCTGCCCCTCAGCCCAGGAGACGAGAGAGATTTTCTACCTACATTACTCTTTTCAACTTCTATATTGTATATCCTTGTGTGAGACCAATCCAGTATGCTAAATGTTTCTTAGTTTTTCTTGCTTGTTTTCAGCATACCTATATGTGTCGTTACATTAAGTGAAAAGTTTGATGTTTATCCCCGTTTTGTTACCTAAATTACTCTGATATTGATAGACAAAAGGCAGGATGTTACACCCGGCTAGTATTACCTGACGGACTGGTGCTTGGGCGTGTTCTACTGTCTTTGTGTCTCAGTTCATCCTTCCTGACGACAGTGACTGACAAGTGTCTAAGAACATACAGCAGACTTTAAATAGACTGGGTTAAAGGGGATAGCAAGACTTATTTTTTGACCTGTGCAGTGTGATTAAGTACGGGGGACACAATAGCTATTACCGTGGTAATAACCTCTATATTTGTTACGACCCAACCCTGAACCATTGGTGTCGGATGCAGACAACATACTATGGTAAGTGGTGCCCATCGTCCCTTTTATGTTGTTTTGGGGGTTGACCTGACTGATACAGACTCTAAAGGAATTATTAAAATTAATATCCTTGAGAGGGCGTTAACTACCTCTACACCCTCTGTAGCACCTAAAGTACCACCCCACCTCGGTGGTGTTTCAAAGGCTCTCACATCTGTGCGTGCTAATGACATCACCACCGAAGGCCTGGTAACTTTGACCTTAGGAGCAGGTACAGGTAAACCTGTGGCTCAGGTGGATGCCAAAACCTGGGTGACTGTGTTGCTTGTTCCGCTGGACGTCCCCTTTCCCCACACTTATCCCGCCCCCTTTAAGTTGACTGACATAAATGGCTTGGTTCAGAAGGCCTTAGAAGGCCTCCAAGCCCTGTCTAAGGAACTTACTGAAGTTTCCGGTGTCTCTGACCCCTTTAAAGATTGGCTCTAAACCACCTTTGGCAGGTGGACTGACATAATTAAGTCTGCCCTAGTCTCCTTTAAAGTTTTCTTGGCCATTATAGCCTCATGCGGTTGCTTTCAATCAATGTTTATTTATATAGCCCTAAATTATCGCCCATGCACCCGCATCTTTGTTAGAGCTGTCAAAGGTCAACCCTACCCTGTTTCTAGGTTTGCTATGTCTGAAGGGGGTCTAGCAAAGTGGTGACTTTAAGACTTTCAAGATTTGCTAGTTTCCTTCCCTGACAATGACGACATTGACATAAACTCCCTCCATTTATCTCCCATGTAGCTATGCTTTTATTTTATTGCTAGCTTGCTCAAAAAGGGGCATGCTTTAGAAGTGTTGAACTAGTGATGAAGATCTTTTTAGAAGATCTTGAAGGGGGAATTGACGGATGCAGATATCTACATATATCCACATTTATCCATAATTAAGAGTTACTTCTTTTATATGGCTATAGTCATATTTTAAATAGCTAATGTTCCATCTTGTACTCTTTTCCTTCTTTTGATCGTCTCATGACAAAGTGCTTGCACTGGGGACGGCCTTGAAGTAGGAGGCAGAGAAGAGGAGTCCTCCCTGCTTCCCTTCTCGGGCCGACTTGAGATAACGGACACAATGGGCATCTGTGCGGGCGTGAGGGCGGGGGGAGAGATTGAGGAACAGAATGTTTTCGTGATGTGTTTCAGGCCGAGCTAGACCGGGCGTGGGAACGCGGGTGTGCTAGATTGGTCTCACGTTTGTCCTCTAAGCTTGGAGAATAAACCACAAAATACCAACTACTGCCTGTTGATTGAACATAAACATCAGCTTATTGCCATAAAAAGAATCTGGGAGAGACTAGCAATTTGAATTCCCCATTGGAGGAATGCTGGTCGACGCAACAGTGTTTAAGAGAATGTCAACGTGTTGTCTGAGTGACGTCAGTGAGTGAGTGGGCGAGCAAAGAGAGAGAGCGGTAGCGCTGCACTGCGCAGTAGAGTAATGAACGGGTCCGGTTGTGTTCTGCAAAACTAACAATAAAGCAACCAGAATGTCACAAATCCGCTGCCTCGAATTCTGACTGGAAAGCGGAGCTTAGCAGACCAATTGTAAAGTGCAAAGTGTTACGCCCGACGAAAGCATCGACCCTAAAGGGAACGTCTGCCCCGTGCTCCTTGACGACGGCCTGCACCGGAGCAGATAGCAGGACAGGTCAGGACAGGACAACTACATTATTATCCGTCACTCTTCATAACTCCTCGTGCAGGTCTGAAAGCTTATTATTAAAATGTTTACCAAAGTTTGAAGCAAAGGTGGTAATACTAATCGCCACATTTGGTGAGGCGTGTTTTAAAGCAACACTTGCAGCGCGGCGCTTCCTTGTTAAAAGCGTCACCTTTACAGTTAGTTTTGAAGCCCAAATACCTCTATATTGCGCTTCACTCACAGTCTTTATTAACCAGTAGAATTGTTTTTGTTTTTTTGCCATTCCTCCTCTCCAAGATGTTATTGCTTGTATGCACTTAGTATGTGCGTTTTGACACACTCAACATCATGGCTCTGTAGTCACCGCCACACAGTGGGCATTCATATGAAAGAACGGTACTGGTACTTTTCAAAGGCAGTATAGCACCGATTTCAATCAATTAGTATCACAGTACTTCATTAATACGGGTATACTGTACAACCCTGTATGTGTATATATATTATATATATACATATATATATATATGTGTGTGTGTGTGTATGAGGGTTGTACGGCATATATTGAAACAAGGGTTAGTGTGTGTGCCTCACAATAAGAAGACCCTGGGTTTGATCCCCGGGCTCAGGGTCTTTTTGTGTGGAGATTGCATGTTCCGGGTACTCTGACATCCTCCCACCTCCAAAAACATGCACTTGGGGATAGGTTGATTGACAACACTAAATTGGCCCTAGTGTGTGAATGTGAGTGTGAATGTTGTCTGTCTATCTGTGTTGGCCCTGCGATGAGGTGGCGACTTGTCCAGGGTGTACCTATCCAGATAGATAGATAAATAGATAAATAGACAGATAACAATACACTCTCACGTCACGTAGCTTGCGTACGCAAAACGTCCACGGATCTTTACGTGCATATCACAAAATAATCTGGCTTTGCTTAGAGACAATTTCCATCAAAGACAAAATAAATAAAATGCTTTTATTTTCATTTTTTTCTATTTTCTTTTGTGAAGTTTATATAGTGCTTTTCTCTAGTGACTCAAAGTGCTTTTACAAAGTGAAACCCATTATATAATCTACATTTTTAAACCAGTGTGGGTGGCACTGGGAGCAGGTGGGTAAAGTGTCTTGCCCAAGGACACAACACAGTGACTAGGATGGCAGAAGAGGGGATCGAACCTTGAACCCTCAAGTTGCTGGCAAAGACACTCTACCAACCGAGCTATACCGCCGTTGCACGTTTTATGTTTCTTTTGTTTAACCTTTCCCATGGTAGTTTTGTTTCGATTTCTCAATTACTGTTTGAAAAGTGTAGAGATTTTTTTTTCTATGTACATATTATGAAAAAACATATAGAGACATGTTTAATTAAATGTTCTGATTGTTTGAATTTTATGTATCATAATTGGTGTTGCTGAAATAAAGTTTGGAAAAAAAAGAGCTACGATTGGTCAGCTTGTTACGACGTCATGTCCAGGGTTCACACAATCCACCTTCGCGAACGTCTTCTCCTACGGTTTCAAAGCAATGTGTACTTTAAAAGTGACTTTTGTTTCAAATTGATTGGTTCCAGCTCCAACATGAAAGTGAGTGTTGCTACCAGTCTTACACGCAGGAAAACATGGAGGAGATTTGAAAGTAGGTCCCGCTCCCGCCTGCTCGTACCGAAACAAAGATTGTGGATGACTGAAAAGAGGCTTATTGTGTTCATGCAAATCTAATGTCAAGTAAACGTGCTCAGGTGCTGAGAGCGGTGCACAGAGTGAGACTCTTGTATCCAGTTTGAAAGCCTGAGACACAGACAAAGCAATGTATCGATGACGACAAAGTTATTGAGTTCATTTTCATTTCTCATTTCATTTCTCGCTCAGCTCAGGCCGACAATTGTATGAAATATTTTATTTTGTATTTTTGTATTGCCTCTGGACTAGCGCTGGGTGATATGAAAAAAAATGTATATCACAATATGGTTTATTTTATATCACGATAACGATATACCACGATATAGCTATGGTACGCTTTCAGTTCTATGAAAAATGTAACAACATACATGACCACTTACCTTTTTTCTCACTTTATTTGCAAGTGAAATAAAGAAATACATTTGGTATAGAAAACAACAATAGCAAAAAAACAATTTTTTAAAGTTTTTAAAAACACATTTTTAAAGTTTTTTAAAGTTTTACAAGTATTTAAGTTTCTCTGAAGTGCAGTCAGAACACTGGATCATAACTAAAAATAAACACATAATTTTGGTATCAGATGTAAACAATTGCAATAAAAAATCTTAAAGTGCACGTCACTGGAATCATTAACCTTTAGTGCAGTCAGAACAGTAGTAGATCACAATTACATTTAAACAAATACTTTATGTTTATCAAGTGTAAACAGTTGCTTGCCTTTTGGGTCTCAGTGTACTCCTTCTCGTGGTGTTTTCTGAGGTGTTGGAATAGGTTGGTTGTGTTAGCGTCGGGCGACGTAACACTTTTCTTGGATACTTTGCATTTGACCATTTTCTGCTCTGAATCCGTCGCTTTGAAACCAAAATAAAGCCAGACTGACGAGCTACCCCCTCGTTTGGGGAGGAGTTCGTCCCGGGACTCCGTCTCTGCTGATTGTGGGGGTTCAATTTCTTTTTCCGCCAGCGCATCGCCTACCCGTCCTGTCTCCATGTTTACATACAATGATCCCGTCATGTGTGTAACCCAGGTAACCCGCAACGGAGGGAGACACTGGACACAAAGAGGGCACGTAAAGCGGCGTCATGTCGCAAAATCGAAAGAGAAATGCGAGCCTACATGTTTTCTCTCCCGTTTGACACCAAATACACTTACTGAATGTGCAATTATTGTTGTTGTTACTATGAATCATCTGATGGCACAAGCCCTATGGATAAAATACAGCCTATCGCTTGAAACAATAAAAATAGAAATGGCTCGATAGACATTTTTCTATCGTGCCCACAATATGTATCGTCATATCGCCCAGCACTACCCTGGACATCGAATTTAATGCCTTTTAATGCCATTTAAGGCCTTAATTTTCAAACATTTAATGACTTAATTATTTTTAATGACCCGCGGAAACCCTGAAAATCAATGTATACTTAGATGCAAGAAAAGTGAACAATCTGATTTCATTGACAACCTGGTCTGGTGAAGATAAGGTCCTTTATTTTTTATTTATTTTATTTTATTTATTTTTTGTTATTATTTTAGATAAAATAGAATAGGATAAATAAATTTAAAAAAATACTTTTTCTTCAATAAAAAATAAAGTAAAACAATATGAAAACAATTACATAAAAAATAGTAATTAATGAAAATGTTAGTGGACCAGCAGCACACACAATCAGGTGTACTTTAAGGACTGTATCCCCTGCAGACTATATTATTCTATATTGTAGGAACCAGAAGTTTTTAATAACGGAAAGAGACAGCCCTTTTTGTGTAAATGAGTGTGGATGGGGGAGGGAGGTTTTTTGGGTTGATGCACTAATGGTAAGTGTATCTTGTGTTTTTATGTTGATTAAAATAAAAAATAAAATAAATTAATTAAAAAAATAAATACAAATAAAAATATTCAAGAAAAGTAATTCTGTATATCTATCCATCCATTTTCTACCGCTTGTCCCTTTTGGGGTTGCGGGGGGTGCTGGAGCCTATCTCAGCTGCATTCGGGTGGAAGGCGGGGTACACCCTAGACAAGCCGCCACCTCATCACATTATGTAAAAAAATAGTTACAATTAAACAAAACATTTTGAATATACAAAACTTAAATAGTCACAACAAATAGTATAATAATAATAATAATAATAATAATAATAATAATAATAATAATAATAATAATGATTAGCTTTATTGTCTCTGAGGAGACATTTGTCTTGGACATCAAGACACAGCATTTTACATACATACATACATACATACATACATACATACATACATACATACATACATACATACAGTTCATCCGACAATACAGTGACGACAGTGAACAGTGCACAGGTATATCAGTTAGTTATGAGATCACACATTACACTCCCCCCGTATTGCACACCTCCTGTATTGCACTATCCCAAAATTGCACTCCTTATAATTGCATCCGGTTATTACAGTACTTTTCTGTTGTTAAGTGCTTTGATTTGCCAGTGGGACAAAGGAAAATGTATACCTAGAGTAGAGTTTGTATAATGCTGTTCTGTACCATTTACCATACAAATACAGTAACTCAATTTGCGAAACAAAAACCAATTCACACAATTAACCCTTGTGTGGTGTTCATATTGTTGTTACTCAGCCAGTGTTTGTGGGTCTGATGGACCCGTTGCATTTTGTGGCTTTTAATGCCTCACAATCAAACACTTTTTTGTTAAAATACTGACTTATCCCAAAAAACATCTGTGATGAAGTGCTTCGAGAGGCTGGTAAAGGAATACATTGTCTCCAGACTTCCCCCCACATTCGACCCATGCCAGTTTGCTTATCGCCCTAACCGCTCCACAGATGACGCCATCTCCTCTGCACTCCACCTGAACTTAGCACATCTGGAAGGAAAGGACACACACGTGCGGATGTTGTTTCTGGACTTCAACTCGGCATTCAACACCATCATCCCGCAGCACTTGGTGAGCAAACTGGCCCCCCTCGGATTCAGTACCCCCCTATGCAACTGGCTGCTTGACTTCCTCACAGACAGACCCCAGTCTGTGAGAGTGGGCAACAACACCTCCAGTGCCATCTCCCTGAGCACCGACTCCCCCCAGGGCTGCGTCCTGAGTCCGCTGCTTTTCACGTTGATGACCCATTACTGCTGCGCCAGGTCCACTACTAACCACATTGTGAAGTATGCGGACGACACAGCAGTAGTGGGCCTCATCCGTGACAACAACGACATGGACTACAGGGAGGAGGTGAAACATCTGGTTGACTGGTGCAGAACCAACAACCTGGTCCTGAACGTCGACAAGACCAAGGAGATCGTCAACTTCAGGAAGCACTAGTCCAGCCACGCTCCACTCTTCATCAACGGCACAGCGGTGGAGATGGTAAGCAGCACCAAGTTCCTGGGGGTGCAGATAACTGACAATATGACCTGGTACCTACACAACGGAGCTCTTGTAAAAAGAGCTCAGCAGCGCATGCAGTTTTTGCGTCGGATGAAAAGAGCACAGCTCCCTCCCCCCGATCTCACCACATTCTACAGAGGCACTATAGAGAGCCTGCTGACCAACAGCATCTCTGTCTGGACTGGAGCCTGCAGTGCGTCAGACTGGAAGTCTTTGCAGAGAGTGGTGAGAACAGCGGAAAAGATCATCAGGACTCCTCTTCCTCCTATCCAGGAGATCGCAAAAAGCCGCTGCCTGACCAGGGCTCAGAAAATCTGCAGAGACTCCTCCCAACCCCACCAAGGACTGTTTTCACTGCTGGACTTTAGAAAGAGGTCCGCAGCCTCCGTAGCAGAACCTCCAGGTTCTGTAACAGCTTCTTCCCTCAGGCCGTAAGACTCTTGAACGCATCATAATAATCCCCTCAATTCCCCCCAAAAATGGATGAACTCGCTGGAATATAAAGACAATATAGCATACATCCATAAACGTAGATGCATATGCAAAAGTGCAATATATTCATCTTTACAGTAATTGATTTATTTATATCTGCACCTTATTGCTTTTTTTATCCTGCACTGCCAACCAGCTAATGCCACGAAATGTCGTTCTTATCTGTACTGTAAAGCTCAAATTTGAACGACAATAAAAAGTTAGTCTAAGTCTAAGTCTAAGATCCACAAACGCTGGCTGAGTAACAACAATATGAACGTTGCATGGACATTTCAGTTTCTGCATCCCACAGGGATTCTTCTTTTGTGTTTCTGCACCTGCGGTTCCCACACAAGGTTGCAACATTGATTGTCAACACTGTCCGCTCTCATTTTGTCGCACATTTGACCCTCTGATGTTCTGTGTACCTACACTCTGTCCTCCCCGTCTAGGCCTGCTCTGTGTGTGTGTGTGTGTGTGTGTGTGTGTGTGTGTGTGTGTGTTTGTGTGTGTGTGTGTGTGTGTGTGTGTGTGTGGTACAGGTAACATCAATTTCCACACTTCTATTAGCCCCGGGTCCAGTGGACCCCGGACATCTTATATGTAATAGAAATGTGTAGGGGAGGTGTATGGTGTGTGTTCATTAAATATGTATTCTGATATATGTTCTTCACAGAAAATGAGCCAAAGCCAGTGAGTCTCAGTTTGAAAAATTAATTAACTGTATCATTTTTCTTTTAATAAAAATCAAAAACAGGTCCCACAGACCCGAACACCACACAAGGGTTAAGTTTGATGAACAATATCTCTGAAGGAGTTTTTAGAGTGTAGACAATTACGGCTGCATTAATTGATGTTGTTTTTTGGGGGGAGCTTAGCTGCAATCAGGATGTGATGAAAATAAAGTGCCACATCACACTAAATATTACGCTTTTTCACCACGCTGACAATCTGTTGCTCTTCATAAGAAAGGCTGTGAACGGTTGAGGAAAATGTTTTAATTGTCAGGCTGACCCCTTGCTGCTCTAAGAAGGTGTGATGAATTTATGATGAGGGTGGGCACAGGGGTGCAAGAACCTTTTGGAGGGTCACTTAAGGCCATGCCAAAGCAATTTCCACTTGAATGAGAAAAGAAAGCACAAACAATATGGAATATAAATATAATATAGCCTATGTTTCTCCTGCCAGCTTCCCCAAAGGATAGTGAGACAAGACACATACCATGAGGGCAATCTCAGCTCTATCAAAAAAATATCAGAGTGATGTTGGCTGAACAAACTTTACTGCACAGTGCAGACAATAGCCTGCTTCTCAGAGAAAATGAATGCAGGGAGAATTGGCTACTTAATGTATTACAATTAGTGGAGCTTCACTGTTGTGATTGTTTCCATTACATATTTCCATACTATTATTGTTGTCCATGCTGTCTAATTGTTTTTCATGCACATTGTGCATTCGCTCTGATACAGCCTGTGTGAGTCTATGCCTTCATTTATCAAAATGTCATTGTAAAAGGAAAAAAAAAGTATTCCACATTATTCACATTATTATTTCGATTCAATTCAATTGCTATCTACTGGAGGGGTCTTTTAAGTTTTCCAGGCCAAAGACCCCCAAACTGATGAAGAGATAGAGTGGTGACGCCCTACTTATATATGCTTAGTAAAATTGTGTTTTAAACGAAAATGGTCAGAAAAGGTAATTGCAATACTAAGATGTTCAAATAAAACAGTACAGCGTCATTAATAGCCAACTGGCAACCAGGGCGCTGGTCGTTAGCTGACAACTCACCAACTAAACTAGTGCACTAATGGTTAGGTGAGAACTGAAGCGCTAATTTCTAGCTGACAACTAGCACGCTAATTGCTATATGACAACTGTTGTGCTATTTTCTAGCTGACAACTGCCACGCTAATCGCTCGCTGACAACTTTTGCACTAATCAATAGCTGGAAACTACTGCGCTAATCAATAGCTGACAACTGGTGTGCTAATGGCTAGCTTCCAGCCGGTGCAGTAATCGCTGGCTGAAAACTGGCGCTGTAATCACTGGTTGACAACTGGCGCGCTAATTGCTAATTGACAACTGGTGCATTAATCTCTAGCTCACAACTAGCAAGCTAATTGCTGGCTGACATCTGGCGCACTAGTCAATAGCTGAAAATTGGTGCACTAATGGTTGGCTGAGAACTGGTGCACGAATTGCTAGCTGAAAACTAGGACTCTAATCGCTAACTGACCACAGGTTCACTAATGGTTAGCTGAGAACCGGTACGCTAATCACTAGCAGGCAACAAGCACACTAATCGCTAGCTGACAACTAGTGTGTTAATCAGTCACTAAGAACCAATGCGTTAATCGCTACCTGACATCAGGTGTGCTAATCTCTAGCTGACAACTGGTGCGCTAATTGCTATCTGACAACAAGTGTGTTAATCACTAGCTAACAACTACTGCGTTAATCGCTAGCTGACATTAGGTGTGCTAATCTCTAGCAGACAATTGATGCACTAATCGCGAGCTGACAACCGATGCACTAATCACTAGCTGACAACTGACGCGATAATTACTGGAGCACTAATCACTAACTTTGTTTGTTTATGTTTTTATTTTAAAAGTAAGATGTACAGTGAGTAAGGTGTACACTTCACCACAATGTGTTGGATCTGTTACGATCACTTATTGGAGCTGGAGATCATGACCTCAAAGAGTCAGGATACGGCAGGCAGCTTGCAGGTTTAGGAATGTTTAACGTCCAAAAGTACAAAATCTAATGTAGAGTGCAACAGGGATATGCACAAAACAAGCAAATTGTGTGGGATAGGGCTAAAAAATGCAAAACAAGAAGTAAAAAAAATGCTACTATCCGTTATAGTTCCTCTGACAAACAAGACAATGATCCCACACCCAACAACTAAGGGAGACTGGTTTAAATAGCCCTGTAGCCCTCATTAACACCAGGTGAGATAATCAGTACAAACAACCGGCTGGTGAGGAGAGAAGTGCTCAGAAGAAGAGTAAAGCTACTGCAAACACAATACAAACAAACCCGGACATGGGACCAAAATAAGAGCGCAAAACAGAAAGTGAAGCCAAAAACACAGAAAAAACACCCAAAAACTAAACAAAGATTGTAATAAGATCAATGTTATTGCATATTTTAAGACATTTAAATTGGTGGGAAAATTGCATGGGACACATAACAAATATTTAAAAAATAGGCTTATAAAAAAATTTGCAAATGCAGTGTCGATAAAAACTGAAATAACAATAAAACCTTAAAAATAGAAATGAAAATATATACATAGAGATAATAAATATTTAATAATTAAATATATCAAAGTGAAAATATTCAATATTTGTTGTTTCAAAATGTACAGTGTTGGCATTGTGTGACTAATGGGGAAGACTGTGACAGAAAAACACTTTGAATGCGGTGTCAGTTGTGTTTTTCGCAGTAGTCAATAACACTAAACAATGACTGCTGGATGGGGGGAAACCAACTTGACAAGATTAATTGAACAGAAGACAAAATGCTTAGCAGGACCGGTCAATTTGTCCAGCAGAATGTCTATTGTTCCATTTGCAGATATATCCACCCCAATTTATGTGCTTTATTTTCTTTATTCAGGTCAAAAGGAAGGCACTGACACATCTATAGTACACTAACACTGTGACCCTCCACACCCCCCAACCTAACAACGCTAACCTGGATTAGTACCTAATCATTCATCATCATCAATACTAACCTGCTCTTTAGGCTGAATTTGATGAAGATTCATGAAATTAAAAAAGACTGACCGTGCAATCTTGAATGCCGTTACTCAACAAATTTAATTCATGTTTCCATAATCCAGCCAACTACAAAGAGTGTGAGCGAGTACGACCAAAACTTGAACAATTTTAGCCTAGACTACAGACCAGGTTTTGAGGATTACGTCAGAACAAGCAGTCCTACGATAAGCAGGATAGTTTTAGCAGGATATGTTGCCATGGTAATTCATACACCATAGCTAACCTGCTATCATACTCGGTTTGATGAAACAAGGTTAGAGCCAGTATCAGTCCCGCCCACTGACCAATAAGGGATCAGAGACAATGAAAACCCCGCCCTCTGACGGAAGCGATCAGAGACAATAACAACCCCTCCTGCTGACCAATAAGAGATCAGAGACAATGAAAACCCACCCACTGACCAATAAGAGATCAGAGGTGATGAAAGCCCCGCCCACTGACCAATCCGGAAATGAAAATCCGTAGAGATCAGCAAGACAGGGAGAATTAAAAGAAAGGATTTGCGAGCATCTGGAAAAACCTTCTAATTTTCTGCATCAATTTCAAAAGATTTCAATATACTAATATTATCCAATTTAAGAAACTATTTAACTGACCTAGCATCTTTTCCAGTCATTTTCACCATTTCCGAGTCCTAAATGGCTGTCAAAGTGTACCAACTTGTCGGAATACCTACTCAGACTTCTACTGTCCTGGAGAGATGCATAATTTATGATCTACAATAAACTTCCAGGGAGCAAGGAAGGGAGGAAACACCTCACCCGGGCAATAATGTCGAAATTGTACACAGGCTTGTGATCGCAGCGCTGCTATAAATACAAAAAATCTTGACATCCAAAATTGATGCCGTTGTGTCCTTGGGCAGGCCACTTCACCCTTGCCCCCGGTGCCGCTCACACTGGTGAATGAATGATGAATGAATGATAGGTGGTGGTTGGAGGGGCCGTAGCCGCTAACTGGCAGCCTCGCTTCCGTCAGTCTAGCCCAGGGCAGCTGTGGCTACTAATGTAGCTTACCACCACCAGGTGTGAATGAATGATGGGTTCTCACTTCTCTGCGAGCGCTTTGAGTATATCACTAATACTTGGTTAATATTCAAGTCAAATGTAGTATTGTTGGCAGATTTTGAATGGTTATTTATTTATTTTATGGGCAAAATAGAGGACCTCCCACATTCCATTTACGGTATGTACAAGTTAGAATGCATTCAAAAAAAAAAGTCCGTCTTCTTGCCTCTCATAATGATTGTGAACGATAAGCAACATTCCTAAAAAAGTGCAGTTCCGCCTTAAGTTGTGTTACAAAATGAACAGGAAGTGAACAAATGTCTTGGAAATGTATTTGAAATGGAAAAGGGGTAGGATTAGATAAGCTTTGCTTCTTCCTACTCCTTTTCATGTTGTAAAGAGAAAAGGAAAATATGTGAAATACGTGATGTATCATTTTGTAACTGTCTGCATGTTCAAAATAAACTTCAACCAATCGAAATAAAGTAGTATATCGCAGTATGCAATATGAATCATAATTGACATATTAGCAGTTGCAATCGTGTTTTCTTCAGCAAGTAGACTATCATTTTTAATATCGTATTTATTATAATAAATAGTTTTTGCTGATCCTGATTGAATTAAGCTGCTGTGTTGTCGATTAGGGATTGTAACGGTATCAAAATCTCACAGTACGGTATTATCACGGTATTAAGGCCAGGCTACAAAATTATTGTAGCATATGTCAAAAAAAACTTTACAGTGTGTAAAATGAAGTGGAAAAGATGTTTAGGATGAACACACTTACTGTAATTTAACACAAACATAATGCTAAAATGCTCTAAACATACTACAAACAAGTATGTTTAAGTGCAAAAAATAGTGCAGAAACATTTACTGTTTCAAGGAAGTATTTAAAAAAAAATATGTTTGAGTGTCTTAAAGTGACAATGTAAACATCCAGTGTAAAACAATAATGTTCACTTTAATGTCGTTCAACTTTTACTATATGAGAAGTAGTTTCCTCTACAGTGGACATATTTTTATTTCAGTTTGGGTAATGCTGTTTCTTGGATAAATGTAACTAACAATTCAACTTTTAATACTATAAATACCTCACAAACTGAAATCTAGCTTTGCTAGCTTCAAATATATTTTCTGGGTGATGGTTTATGAGGTGGCGACTTGTCAAGCCCAGGGTGTGGTCTGATAGGCTCCAGGTTATTAATGACTGAAAAATTGGTCACACTTATACTCATACTTATATTGAACATTTATTCAATGGTGAAAATGAGAGCAGCAAAGGTTTCCTCTTTTTAATTCACTTATTGCATTTTATTTAAATAAGATCTGAATGCATTGGCCATTAATTGTTGTTTACTTGCTTGTTTGTATCCATAATTCATTTATATATATAATTCCTTTACAAGAAATAACAGGAATATAGGAAACTTCACTAGCAGTGTCCAGTACTCAGTATTTATTTCACAGTGGTTGAATTTTTTGCTAAAAAGTTACGGAATCTATTTCAACTAGCTCAATCGTTTCAGATCGTATTGTTGTAAAAAAATGAAATAAAACTGCGCCTGAATCGTATCAGCAACCACAAATTCGGAATCAAATCGAATTGTTCTAAAAACAAATCGTTACACCTCTACACCAAATCCATTCAAATAATTCTTGAGAAAACTTTAAAACATCTACTAAAGAGTTCAGCAAGGTTTTCCTGTCATTTATCTTTTAATGAAATCATGCAACACAACAATACCATCCACATTGAAATTCTCAGGATTTACTTTCTGCTGACAAATTTTAATGCGCGCAAACATTTTCAAATCAAAAGATTTATGATAGCAATTAAATGTTGTGACATTCTGTTGGTCAAACTATATGTGATATGCATTATTTATGGAAATACACAAGTGATTACTCTTCCTCAATGCAACATTGAAATAAAAATATAATATATGCAGACTTAATTCAACATCCTGTATTAAAATGCTGAACATGAGACATCTCTGCTGATTAAAAGGGATGAGCCAGATGGTGGAATGATGCTGCTGACCACTTAGCTTTTATTGTTTGCTGAGACTTAAATATGCTTAGAAAACTTTGTACTTTCTATTTTCTGTAGATTGCAAAAGTACGGTACAGTAATCCCATAACCTTCTTAAAGGGATGTGATGAATGTGAGAAGGGTTTTTTTTTTTTATTCCTGTGGCGTGACAATGCCTGGCCTGACGAGTCCTACTATAAACACACACAGAGAAAGGCTCTAAATACATGGAATTACCCAGGAGGAAGCCAAGGAGTCTTGCTTTCCAAAGTACGCTTTTTTTTTAAGACGGCAGAATATATCACTGAGTCTAGGTTTATCACTGTGTAACTATTGCTGTCACAAAAATGGTAGTGACATGCCGTAAACCATCAGAATCTGACTCACAGCATGTGGTGCATGTGTGTGTGTGTGTGTGTGTGTGTGTGTGTGTGTGTGTGTGTGTGTGTGTGTGTGTGCTGTGAATTAGGTTTAAATTGCAAGGATTAAAATGTAAGATTATTAGGTCTTTATTTCCCACCTTAATGCTGCAGGTTTTTTTATGTGTTTTTTAACAAACACAAGCAATAAATCAATATGTGTGAAATCGCGCTTCAAATATCCCGGCTGTAACACACTGCAGATTTAAAAAATACAATTTATTTAAAAAAAAAAACAACATATTCTTCATCTTTTTTGGCCTAAATTAAGTTTTTATTTGTGTCTTATATGTGTTACAGTGCAGTTTGTGTTTTATTTTCTATTAATTATGTTGTGGCAGTATTGCGAAAACACACTAAACTGAGTTCCTTTTCCGGGTTAAGGTGTACACAGCGAACTATATAGGCAGCTATAGCGCCACTGAATTTTTACCGCGACAAAATCATATTTTCAAAATGTTTTAATACCACAGCTTTGACGTGGTCGGTGTGAAACCACAATGCAGAAACGCAATGCTAATATGGAAAGCTAACGTCACAGCTCATGATTGTAACTACGACTGTCAAGTTGACTAAGTTTGTGCAGAGCAACACAAGCCTGTGGTTTCAGCACTCAAATCCCAGTTCTAATTTAGAGGAATTATCCAGGATGGGATGAAGTATTTCCACATCGTGGCCATGTTGTAGTGGCCGGGTGATGGCCATTACAATGATACTTGAAGGATTATTCAGGCTAGCAGTAAGTGCTGTAATCGCGAACAAACTCAAGGCTACTAGTGTCAGGGTGAATATATGGGTGTTATTTAATTTTTAGAGGGCTCTGATATTGTTAATTTATTTTATTTAGAAGGTCATAAAGAGTTTGTATCCTCTAATTAAGAAAATATTTGATTTATTAATAAGTCTACTTTGCGGGAATCATTATATTGTGGTCATGTCCCAATTAACAGTGATAAACAAGGGACAACTGTAGATAATAAATGTTTAATTAAATAATACAATTATAATCTTACTAAATACTTTGACTTACAATCTTGTAAAAATTGTGATTGTATTGTGATGGCCGAACAAGTGTTTTGTTTGTCTTTGAGCTTTTATTCGACTGCTGTAATGTGTGACGGTAAGCAGAGTGTTGTAAAGTCATTCTCAAAATCATGGCTGTTTTTATTTTTTTATTTACATGGTAAGTTTCCATAGCGTCAGTGATCATCTTTATAAGACCCCTGCTTGCATAAACCCCTGCTGGTGATGGTCCCGAGCGAGTAAATGATCTATGCTATATGCCAGCTAGTTGCATTTGGAGAACTTGTGTGCACGCTTTCCTTAGCAGCATAGAGACCAAGCCATCGCGGCCTTAAAACATTGACACCGTATTTATTTCTTATTTGCGCAGTTTAACAATATCAGGTATTTTAAGGGGGCTTTAAAATTTGAGTGCAATTTTTTTAATTAATTTTTTTACAAGAGAATTCAGAATAAATCAATATAAATATGCAGGAATATGAGGTTAAATAAATAATAATATAACCTGTCATTATTCACTGTGATTATATATCATTAGAAGACCCTTTGTCAGCACTTATTATCCAATCCAATCCATTCCATCAGCAATCCAGTCCATGTTTTCACTGTTACCTTAGCAAGGTCGAGCCAGACCACAGCAGTATTAAGGCTCAGTGCGTTCACAACACTGCAGGGTACTATGTCCAATTCAGATTTTTTGTGTCAAATCAGATCTTTTTAAGTAGTCCATTCCAAAGTGAATGCAAACTGACCCGAATACAGACATTGCATCATGACGTTGCACGTCCTGCAGTGTTTACGGAAGTAAACTCGGAAGTAGACATGTACTTCTCAATACTGGGGTATTTGTGGCAATTTTAAGGATTCTGTGCAATCAAAGTCAACATTTCCTGAACCGCGGAGAAGATTATGAAAGAACATGTCTTCCGCAGTTTTGGGGACATTTGCCTCGATGTCTGCCCTGAAGAACGTGTTGGCGACCAGTGGTGGAGCATTGATTAACCTAAGTTCCGAAAACATTATTCTTACCTATTTCTGCTAATTCGTCAACTATTTATTTTGCATTTGTCTATTTCAGTGAATAATAATGACGCTTATAACAAGCATCAACATAATTCGCTATTATGCGACCGGACTACAGTTCATTCACACTGAAGTCGCATCATAACACTATCTGATTTGTAATATAAAACTCATCCTAATAATGTCTATAATATTGATGACAGAAAAATAACTTCCATACCGTATGAGAAGCAAAGTACACTACTACAGCATTGCAGTATAAGTGTGCTACTTAAACCTAATTGATGTTGTTTAATAGCCTTAGTGTTATTTTAGAGTAGCGTTTTGGGGGCTCTGAAGACTGGATGCACTGACAGACTCAGTCAAAAAGGTGGAGTTATATGGCTGTTTTTTATCTTCACTTTTATTGTTTTCACCATAAATGGCAGGTTATTGTGATAGTCCATATCACCCATCCCTACTGGCCAGGTGTTGCTTGTGGGCTTTGAATTTGACACCTCTGATCTAAATGCCTTAAATTACAAAACAGGAAACTAACAATATTGCTTTTCAATAATGTATGCATCACAATAAGCTTACACAATAATGAGTAGATCTCCCAATGTGCACCAAAATTATTATGCCAAAGCTGTAAAAAACAACCGCAAAATTCCCTTTTTTCTTACAAAAATGACAATCTTAAGTAAGATTTGAGTCATTAAATGTTATTTTAATTGCTTGTTTTGTGAGCAGCACCTTAATCAGTTAAAGCACCTTTAATTTAATTGTGTATTAGCTTCTCCGTTGACAATAAGGACTTTTCATTTCATTTCGCAGAGGCGACAGATAGAAAGCAGCATGGATGGAAAATGACACCATTAGTTACGTTTCCACTCGAATGTCCACACTTTAATCACATTTCCATTAAATTAGCCAAAGAAAATGCAAATCTATGCACTTCCACACGCCACCATGAACAGCAGGAGTTGGCCACATGAAACTAAGCAGCTGGTGACACTTACTCTCCATTTCTCTAATAAGATGGCACATTAAAAGAGCACTGATCAAAACTGAAAACACAGAAAACCATGCGGAAAACATGTTGGAAAGGAAGACTATATTTGGCTCAAGTATTAAGGGATGAAGTACCCTCGTTGGCAGATGGCAGATACCTGCTCAAGCACTCAAATGACATTTAAAAGGCACAATGTGTAAGATTTAAGGTACATTTGGTACAGTAGGAAGGAAACATAACAAATACACCAATGTGTTTATTGTGTTACTGGACACTAGTAAACCCTTTACATGAACACAGAACTGGTTTATTTATGTGGGAAGTATCATGCATTTTCCTGTTTACCCGTATTACTTGCTCTCGTAGAAGACGTTTGTCATATTTTTTTTTTTTAACTTTTAATATGATTTACCATAATTTCGGGACTATAAGCCACTTCTTTTTCCCACACTTTGAAAACTATGCTTTATACCAGGGGTTCTTAACCTTTTTGACCTTGGGGCCCAATTTTTCCACTACAGAGGGGCCCACTCAAATATTAACACTGAATTAGTCATCTTACTCTTGATTTTAATCATATTCATTAATTACATCTAACTTAATTTTCAATTATTAAAATAAACCCTGTTAAACTATATGAACACGTGTTGATCACAAATATAATCAAGGCTGATATGAAAAATAAATCCTAAACAAATATACTGCAAAAGAAGGGACTCATAAAAAAAACGATAACAAATTAATTTACAAACAAGTTTGCAATGCTAAAATAAGTAAATTCTGAGTAAATTTATAAAAAATAATATTAATACATTTTTCTTTAGTAATATAAGATTAAAGGGCAAATGAAAATACAGCTTAACCACCGAAGTCATGAATTTTGCAGTAGTGGAAAAGTGTATTACAACTGAGTGCCGCTAATTTATAGATTTCTCCGGGTTAGTAAGATTCGCATGCCGCCATTAAATTTGGCTTCATCACATTAGACCAAAGATATTAGTTTAGTTTAGTTTAGTCTTTATTTGAAGGGACAATGTACAGAAACATTAAGCTCAAAGACAGATATGTTCTGTACCAGATTATAGCTAAATAGCTAATTTCCCTCTGCAGTCCCTGGCTACCTAAATTAAAGGGATACAAAAATCATGCAATAAAATTATGACAATAAAATCATACACAAGTATAAAGAAAAAAGTCATAAAATGCCCTTTCATGGACACATACTTAATATACAATACAACCACACCTCATTTACATCATCACACAAAGACAATACATGCTTTTGTTCACATCTGTCATCATTTGTAAAAACAACCATGATTTTAACACACACACCTCACAATTTACAATAAAAATGCACTCATGGATAAATATAATACACATTAAGTTGACGTGTCAAACATAATGCCCATCTTAGTGACCGTGTGAGCAGCTTTGATTGCTCCAAAGCCACTTTTTAACTTCAATTGTGAATGAAGAGTAATCTGTTAGACTTTTCAAGTTTGTTGTGAGGTCGTTCCATTCCTTTATGGCTTTATATGAAAAGGCTGATTGTGCAAAAGAGGTTTTACATCTGGGTATGCTACACTGCCCCCTGGTGGAGGCTCGTGTGTTTATAGTTGTCACAGCAGATGTAAACTGGACAAAGTGCTTAAGTGGCGCTGGTGCAGTGTTATTTTGATTCGATGGGCCATTCGTATTGATGCTAATCTTTGAATGTTAGCTAAATTTAACAATCTATATTTTTGGAGAACTAAACAATGATGGTGGTGTTGTGGTTTTCGGTCAAGGATTTTGAGGGATTGTTTGTGCAAAGTTTCCAATGGCCTCAGTGTCATTTTGCTTGCCTGCAACCAACATGTTATACAATAATAAAAACGAGACATAATCATTGCATTAAAATAAGTTTGAGCTGCCTCCAGTGTTAATGAATTCCTGATACATTTGAACGTTTTTATGTTTTGTATGTATGTCATGTATTGTCAAACGGGTCACAGTAGACCAATGACATACATTCACATTAAATCAAACACACTCACACAATTTTTCAGTCAGCTATTTAGCACGCTATGGACTCACCCTCATCAAGATGCAACAAAGTGCACACAACGCAGGTACAGAGCCGAAAGCGATCAACCCGGACATCAAAAAAGAAAATGGCCGCCGCTCGGAATGGAAATCCACCGCCTCCGAGGCTACCTGCCTCACGACTAAAGCCAAAATGGGGCCAAAAAAACCCTGAGTTCCCTCAACCTCGAAACCGAAGAAGACCACCCTTAGTGCGCAGGAAGAGGAAAAGGACAAAGACCGTAATGAGTGACTTTTCCGGTAGGCTACTGTGTGTCTGTTTCTTGTTAAATGTGTGCATGAACACAAGCGCCTGTGTTAATATTACATGTTTCAATCGTGTACAGATAATAAACTCGGGCGGCCAATATATGTACAAATTAAAATTAGGCCAATAACTAAGTGGGTGCGACTTATATTTATGTGCGCTCCATCACGGTAATAGTTTTTGGAAGTAATTGTTCTGCGTTTATTATTGATCTTATTCTATGCAATCTTTATCTTACTGCAAGTATTAATTCGGGCTCACAGTATTAAAACGTTATTCTTAAAAATTTTTACAAAACAAAATACTAAAACTAAACAAATATAATCTATTAGTTTGAGCATGGTGGGTGAGTCAGAAAGTTACAAAGACATTATTAGGGATAGACACAGTTGACTCCATCAGTTTGATTTCAGGCTTTCCGACATACATAAATCCTCATGGAAGCAGTCGCAGCAAGCTTGGAACACAGGGTGCCACTCTTAGAAATCTACAGTGAAATACATTTTCTGTAGCGTTTTTTTGTACATAAAACGCCTTATTTTTACATTTTCCCTGCGCTTTGAATCCTGCGGCTTATAAAATGGTGCGGCTAATTTATTGGGTAATTTGTATTGAACAAATAGTTTACAACAGCGACAAATACACTGAAAAGCTCTGTTATTGTTTGTGCTATGGCACCATCTTTTGGACTTTTCGCTCCCTGCACTTCCTGTTTTGTACCTTAAACCGGAAGTATATCCTGTTTCGTCTACTATTCATGTATAGCGTTTCTGATCAAAGGATTCCTCATTTATCACTCCAAGAAATGTTCGTAAGTTTTACAATATAACTAAAACAATTCATACATACTAAACCATCCCATGTGTGATGTCTGTAGGAATGTCCATCCATCATTTTCTACCGTTTGTCCCTTTCGGGGTCGCGGGTGGTGCTGGAGCCTATCTCAGCTGCATTCAGTTGCTTCATGTCGCTTTCATGCATATTTGTACATGTTATCATAATGTAAGCTAGCGTCATTACAATGAACACATATGCTAACACATTTAGAAGTGTCTGTTATGGTTTTCTTTTTGTATTTTTTCAGTTTTGTAAATTCACCAAAACGTCACTGTGGACTTATTGAGCTTGTTTAGGTAAATGGAGAGCTAGCTTCCGGAGCTTGTGGGTCAATGACAATGACTTGTGTTTTGTTTGATCAGCCGTTTTACTGCCATGTGACAGGTACCGTTTGGAAACAATTAAGGTATGTAAATAAAATCAACAAATTCTTTCACGCGGGCATCTGCAGCTTTTAGTCCGGTGTGGCTAATACATGTAAAACTATTTATTTCTTCTAAAATTTGGTGGGTGCAGCTTAAAGGCCTACTGAAACCCACTACTACCGACCACGCAGTCTGATACTTTATATATCAATGATGAAATCTTAACATTATAACACATGCCAATACGGCCGGGTTAACTTATAAAGTGACATTTTAAATTTGCCGCTAAACTTCCGGTTCGAAACGCCTCTGAGGATGACGTATGCGCGTGACGTAGCCCGGCGAACACGGGTATGCCTTCCACATTGAAGCCAATACGAAAAAGCTCTGTTTTCATTTCATAATTCCACAGTATTCTGGACATCTGTGTTCGTGAATCTGTTGCAATCATGTTCATTGCATTATGGAGAAGGAAGCTGAGCAAGCAAAGAAGAAAGTTGTCGGTGCGAAATGGACGTATTTTTCGAACGTAGTCAGCAACAACAGTACACAGCCGGCGCTTCTTTGTTTACATTCCCGAAAGATGCAGTCAAGATGGAAGAACTCGGATAACAGAGACTCTAACCAGGAGGACTTTTGACTTCGATACACAGACGCCTGTAGAGAACTGGGACAACACAGACTCTTACCAGGATTACTTTGATTTGGATGACAAAGACGCAGACGTGCTACTGTGAGTATGCAGCTTTGGCTTCTAAACATTTGATCGCTTGACCGTATGTGCGCAACTTTTTTTTGCGTATGTACGTAACTTTTTTAAAATATATAAGCTTTATGAACCTTGGGTTAGGTGAACGGTCTTTTGGGCTGAGTGATTGTGTATGTTGATCAGGTGTTTGAATTGTATTGGCGTGTTCTATGGAGCTAGGAGCTAGCAGAGGAGCTAGGAGCTAGCGTAACAAACACGCAGGTGTTTTTATGCAGGATTAATTTGTGGCATATTAAATATAAGCCTGGTTGTGTTGTGGCTAATAGAGTATATATATGTCTTGTGTTTATTTACTGTTGTAGTCATTCCCAGCTGAATATCAGGTACCGTGAGTATGCAGCCTTGGCTGCTAAACATTTGATAGCTTGACCGTATGTGCGCGTCACGTACGTAACTTTTTTAAAATATATAAGCTTTATGAACCTTGGGTTAGGTGAACGGTCTTTTGGGCTGAGTGATTGTGTGTGTTGATCAGGTGTTTGAATTGTATTGGCGTGTTCTATGGAGCTAGGAGCTAGCAGAGGAGCTAGGAGCTAGCGTAACAAACACGCAGGTGTTTTTATGCAGGATTAATTTGTGGCATATTAAATATAAGCCTGGTTGTGTTGTGGCTAATAGAGTATATATATGTCTTGTGTTTATTTACTGTTGTAGTCATTCCCATCTGAATATCAGGTACCGTGAGTATGCAGCCTTGGCTGCTAAACATTTGATAGCTTGACCGTATGTGCGCGTCACGTACGTAACTTTTTAAAAATATATAAGCTTTATGAACCTTGGGTTAGGTGAACGGTCTTTTGGGCTGAGTGATTGTGTGTGTTGATCAGGTGTTTGAATTGTATTGGCGTGTTCTATGGAGCTAGGAGCTAGCAGAGGAGCTAGGAGCTAGCGTAACGGATTAATTTGTGGCATATTAAATATACGCCTGGTTGTGTTGTGGCTAATAGAGTATATATATGTCTTGTGTTTATTTACTGTTGTAGTCATTCCCAGCTGAATATCAGGTCACCCCCGGCTCTCACAGCATCTTCCCTATCTGAATAGCTTCAACTCCCCACTAGTCCTTCACTTGCACTTTACTCATCCACAAATCTTTCATCCTCGCTCAAATTAATGGGGAAATTGTCGCTTTCTCGGTCCGAATCTCTCTCACTTCATGCGGCCATCATTGTAAACAATAGGGAACTTTGCGTATATGTTCAACTGACTACGTCACGCTACTTCCGGTAGGGGCAAGCCTTTTTTTTATCAGATACCAAAAGTTGCAATCTTTATCGTCGTTGTTCTATACTAAATCCTTTCAGCAAAAATATGGCAATATCGCGAAATGATCAAGTATGACACATAGAATAGATCTGCTATCCCCGTTTAAATAAAAAAAAATCATTTCAGTAGGCCTTTAAATATCGGTGTGCTCTAAAGCCCGGAAAGTATGGTAGGTGTTATTCACATCCCCTGGTAACTTGCTTTGGATATATATTACGGTATGTTCCTGAGTACGGTCCACACCCGACACCTTAGTGCATTTTTCATGAACTCCTCTATTAGGAATGACTGCACAATTGTTGACTCTCTCCTATGTGAATGTTCCGCAATTGCAGGCTAACTAAGTGATTTGACCTGCAGGGGTGTAGTCCATCTTATCTATAGAATGTGATTTAAGCTTACACACTTGTCCTTAATGGCAGATCTTTAATGTAAGACAATTTCGTCTACTTTCCTGACTCTAAACCAAAAAGGTGTTTGTTTTCTTTCGACAGTGGAAGCTGTTGGAAGCAGATCAGAATCATATCCATATTTAAGTGTTACTTCTTTCTAAACTCCTATAGTCATATAAAGAATAGCTAGTATTCTTCCTTCTTTTGAGTCTCATAGTAAGGTGTTGGCCTTCTAGATTGGAATGTGTCAGAGTAGAGATAACTCGGAGTAGTCTAAACAAAGGGAGTGGGGCCGAGGGACAGAGGGAAGATCACGGGACTTCCGGGGGTTTGAGGGGAGACCGAGCTAGACCGATCTGGACCGGGCTGGGGAACGCTGGTGTGCTAGATTGGTCTCATGGTTGTCCTCTAAGCTTGGAGAATAAACCTCAAAATACCAATTACTGCCTGTTGATTGAATATAAACATCAGCTTATGTGCCATAAAAAGAATCTGGGAGAGACTAGCAATTTGAATTCCCCATTGGAGGAATGCTGGTCAACGCAACAAAGCCCTGCAAATTAATTCCCCTGATAATTTGGATTTGGCAAACATTGAATCTAATGTTGCACAGAACCTTATAGTTCATCATCTGATGAGATGTCAGTATATCAAACACAACTTCATTGTAAAAAAAATACAGAGGAGAGCAGGGCTGTGCGATTAATCAAAGGTTTTGCAAAGGCTGCCAGAAAACCAGCAGAAGAAAGAGAATTAGTCACGTGCATACTTGCCAACCCTCCCGAATTTTCCGGGAGACTCCCGAATTTCAGTACCTCTCCCGAAAATCTCCCGGGACAACCATTCTCCTGAATTTCTCCCTATTTCTAGCCGGACTTAAGGCATGCCCCCTCCAGGTCCGTGAGGACAGCCTGTCGTCACGTCCGCTTGGCCAACCAAAAAGTACTTTTTGGTTGGCCAACGGTTTACGTTGTATTGCGCCCCCTGACGGCAAGTGTGGGAGTCGGTTCTGAAGTATGAAGTAAAGAGACGTAACTTCATCATCTCGCCTGGTTATTGACTCCAACCCAGAATATTACACTCCCCATACCTACGCTCCTTCAACGGCTGTGGTACTGGCTGCAAAGCATTGCACTTTCAAATACAACAATGAGTAGAGAGGAGTATTATGTGTGTATATGTGTAAATAAATGAACACTGAAATTCAAGTATTTATTTTATTTATATGTATATATATGTAATAAAATACATATATATACAGCTAGAATTAACTGAAAGTCAAGTATCTATTTATATATATATACACTACCGTTCAAAAGTTTGGGGTCACCCAAACAATTTTGTGGAATAGCCTTCATTTCTAAGAACAAGAATAGACTGTCGAGTTTCAGATGAAAGTTCTCTTTTTCTGGCCATTTTGAGCGTTTAATTGACCACACTAATGTGATGCTCCAGAAACTAAATCTGCTCAAAGGAAGGTCAGTTTTGTAGCTTCTGTAATGAGCTAAACTGTTTTCAGATGTGTGAACATGATTGCACAAGGGTTTTCTAATCATCAATTAGCTTTCTGAGCCAATGAGCAAACACATTGTACCATTAGAACACTGGAGTGATAGTTGCTGGAAATGGGCCTCTATACACCTATGTAGATATTGCACCAAAAACCAGACATTTGCAGCTAGAATAGTCATTTACCACATTAGCAATGTATAGAGTGTATTTCCTTAAAGTTAAGACTAGTTTAAAGTTATCTTTATTGAAAAGTACAGTGCTTTTCCTTCAAAAATAAGGACATTTCAATGTGACCCCAAACTTTTGAACGGTAGTGTATATATATAAGAAATACTTGAATTTCAGTGAATTCTACCTATAAATATACTCCTCCCGCCTTAACCCCGCCCTCCCGACCCCGCCCACCTCAAACTCACCCCTCCCAAATCTCCCGAATTTGGAGGTCTCAAGGTTGGCAAGTATGGTCACTTGACACACTGAAGCGTCTTGGAGGAAAACTCAAACACGGAGCCGACAGACAACATGAGCGGCTTGTACCTAAACAGAATTCTGTGTCAGTTGTTTGGACACACTTTGGCTACAATGAGGATGACGCCCACCAAAAACTAGAATACATTGGTACTTTAACTTACGAGTTCCCCAACCTTGGAGTGTTTTGACATAAGAGCTATGTCTTGGCCAATTGCTATGCCTTAAGTTGCGAGAAAAAAATTACTTACAAGCCTCCTTGCTGCTAGTTGGTGTAGCAAATGCCACAGTGAACCCTGTAAGATCCGACCAAAACGTCTGGTGTTACTTGCTGGCATTAGTTTACAGCTAGAATTTGACAATATTTTGTTTTCCAACCATTGGAATGGAACAAGTCAGTGTGAAGATCAGTGCTGAGAAGAAATGTACAATATTCATTTAATTTAAAACAAATCTAAAATATGACCAAAATGTGTAGCCGACTTTTTGAGGCACTTTGAGCATATCACTGCTTGTCTGCACCATACCGAAGCATAAGGAGTTCAACGCCAGTCAAGGACATTAAGATAATATCTAAATGGTGGACATTTTCAATGAAAATATGGAGAGGATGGCGATGGTGTGTTTGATGTAGAAGCAGCTGGAAAGAATGATCTCAAAGGTAAATGCTGTACATTATTATTACATTACTTCATAAAACTACTGTTTGTACTGTATTGTTTTTATATAATACTTCTTATCTAAAAGTTCGATTTCCTCTTTGAAAGACACGTTACATGTTAAAATTGTGTTTTTGGGTTGCCAAGCACCAATGAAATAGATTTTAATTCATTTCACTGGGCGATGTAGTTTTGTGTTACGAGCTCAGTCATAGAACTAATTAAGCTTGTAAATTGAGTTGAGGTACTACTCGAATAATTGACAGTGGGATAACGAGGTAGAAGGTTCATTTAATTGTGGTTTAGGTGTTTGTCATCATCTACACAAGGCTAGCGAGGGGCGAGGTAAGATCGAGGGAATGCATGTCAACAAACTCCTTGTCAGTTGTTATCTAAGTTTATGAAAGAAAGTATTGAGTTTACAAAATTATTTATGATAAGGTTCATTTCACACTTTTGTGACAATTTAATCGTTTCTCACGCCGTGCTTTATCTTTGCACTTGTATGACGATTAAGAATGTTAATTTGCCAAACTGACTGTTCAGTCATTGAAGGGTTTATGAAAGCAAAAATATCTCTATAACCGGTCCTTTCTAATCATTGTTTGTTGGATTGGTGGTCGATCATCACCCCAGAATGGATTGTCTTTGATCTTAGAAGTTCCACTGTATAAAATCTCTGTGTTTCGTACTAATAGCAATATTGTTGTGAGACGCAAGCACCCAGGATGCTTTTTCTCAGGAATCATGCCAGCAGGACGTGGAGCAAAGCATCCCATCTGCCCTTGATTTCCATTTTATTCAGTCTACTGCACAGCCTGTTTTACTATCTGATCCCCTTATACCTCCCTGTCTTCCTTTTTCTCACTTGTCACTTTCTGTTTTGCTTTATCAAAGACACCTTTCATCTCTTTAAACCCACTGACATCCCCATACTCTGCTTTATCACGCCTGCCTGCTCTTTCTTCTACCCCTCATTACTCCCCTTTTGTTGTCAATTCAGTCTTAAAAATGTATGCCGATTACTTTTGGGACATCACAGAAGAAAAGCTTTTAAAGTACAGTATAACAATTGGTTGCCTTTTTTTTCCTATTTCTTGAAGTGTATGTTACTTAAAGGCCTACTGAAATGAAATGTTTTTATTTAAACGGGGATAGCAGATCCATTCTATGTGTCATACTTGATCATTTCGCGATATTGCCATATTTTTGCTGAAAAGATTTAGTAGAGAACATCGACGATAAAGTTCACAACTTTTGGTCGCCGATAAAAAAAGCCTTGCCGTACCGGAAGTAGCGTGACGTCACAGGTTGAAAGGCTGCTCACATTTCCCCATTGTTTACACTAGCAGCGAGAGCAATTCGGACCGAGAAAGCGACGATTACCCCATTAATTTGAGCGAGGATGAAAGATTCGTGGATGAGTAACGTAAGAATGAAGGACTAGAGTACAGTGCAGGACGTATCTTTTTTCGCTCTGACCGTAACTTAGGTACAAGGGCTCATTGGATTCCACACTTTCTCCTTTTTCTATTGTGGATCACGGATTTGTATTTTCAACCACCTCGGACACTATATCCTCTTGAAAATGAGAGTCGAGAACGCGAAATGGACATTCGCAGTGACTTTTATCTCCACGACAATAAATCGGCGAAACACTTTAGCTACGGAGCTAACGTGATAGCATCGGGCTTAACTGCAGATAGAAACAAAAGAAATAAGCCCCTGACTGGAAGGATAGACAGAAAATCAACAATACTATTGTGAGATGTCTCTGTCTCGGGTTCCTCTTGGACCACCAGGGAAGGCACAACACTCTCGGATGGGGTTTTTACAATTGTTTTAATTCTTTTCTCACACAAGTCTCTCCCGGCTTTTCAGCCCTTGCTGCGGCGTTTTACAATTGTTTTACTTCTTTTCTCACACCAGTCTCTCTTGGCTTTTCAGCTCTTCTTTCGCACAATGTCTCTCCTTTGGCTTTTCAGCCCTCTCCTCCTGTACTCGCTCCTGCTTTCCAGCTCCGCTCTCCCTCATGGTCTCTGACGCTGCTAATAAAGGAACAGGTGATTAGATAACTCGTTCCAGCTGAGCCATCCACTCACCTGTCTGCTGCTTCATGGCCGGCCCCCGCACACACCCCGCCCGCAGGGAATGCGCAAACCACGCCCCTCTCCACATGCCTCCACCGCCAAATTTAGGCCGGGCAGCCGTTCGGCCGCGCCCACTCCCTGGAGCACCCTTTCGGGTGAGGTCAGTCAGCGGGCCGGTCCAGTCCGCGAACCGGGGAATGAACCGGCGGTAATAGCCCGCCAGTCCCAAAAACTGCCTCACCTCTTTTTTTGTCTTGGGGGGTGGACAGGCCGCGATCGCCGCTGTTTTGTCCCCTTGTGGCCGCACCTGTCCCCCTCCCAAGTGATACCCCAGATACTGTACCTCCCTCCGGCCAACCGCGCACTTTGCCGGGTTGGCGGTGAGCCCCGCCCACCTCAGGGACTCGAGCACCGCCCCCACCCGTCGCATGTGTTGTTCCCAGCTGCTACTCTGGATGATGACATCATCCAGGTAGGCAGCCGCGTATGCAGCGTGGGGTCGTAGCACGCGGTCCATGAGACGCTGGAACGTGGCGGGCGCACCGAACAAGCCAAACGGAAGTGTCACAAATTGGTACAAACCGTCCGGAGTTGAAAAGGCCGTTTTTTCTCGGGACTCTGGTGACAAGGGAATCTGCCAGTAGCCCTTGGTCAAATCGAGTGTCGTGAAAAAATTAGCAGTGCCCAGCCGATCCAGGAGCTCGTCGACCCGAGGCATTGGGTACGCGTCAAACCGTGATTGTTCATTCACCCTGCGGTAATCCACACAGAACCGCACAGTCCCATCCTTCTTCCCAACCAGAACAATAGGACTGCACCACGCGCTGTGGGATTCTTCTATCACCCCCAACTCAAGCATGGTTTTTAATTCCTCCCGAACTATTTTGCGCTTGTGTTCAGGAAGCCGATATGGCCGAGACCGCACCGTAACCCCCGGGCTGGTCTCAATATGATGGCGGATGAGACTCGTGCGACCGGGCCGCGAGGAGAACACATCCGAGTAGCGCCGCTGTAACTCAGCAACCTCCGCTCTCTGCGCCAATGTGAGCTGGTCATCACAGGACAGCTGAGGGGCCGGGCCAGAGCGCGGGATCTCCGGCCCCAACTCCTCCTCTTCCCTCACCACTGTCACCATGGAAACAGGCTCCGCCTCCTTCCATGCCTTCAGCGGGTTCAAATGGTAGATCTGAGTGTCTCCGCGTCGGTCCGAGCGCCGAACCTCATAATCGACATCACCCACTTGCCGTGCCACCTCAAAGGGCCCCTGCCACTTTGCAAGTAATTTGGAGCTTGAGGTTGGAAGCAATACAAGCATCACCCCAACGGCGGGGGTGATGGGGTGGGCCCCTCGTCCGTCTTGGTTTCCGCCTCCCGCTGGACCGCCAGGTGTTCCTCCGCCAATTTCACCGCTGCTTTGACGTCCGGGGGGCTGTGGTACCTGACCCACGCGGAGGTCCTGGCCGGGATGGCCTCCACGAACCGCTCCAGGACGATGGCCTCCAGCATTTTTGGTTAGGCTGAAGCCAACGGGTTGCTGCGTCTCTCAGTTGGAACGCCAGCACGAATGGCCGGCCCCCTGGTCCCAACTTCATGGCCCGGAACTTTCGCCGATGGTCTTCGGGGCTGCTGCCGACCCGGTCCAGTATGGCGTGGCGCAAGTTTGAATACTGCATGCGAGCGGCCGCCGGGAGACTCAACGCCGCCCGCTGCGCCTCCCCCACCAGGAGCGGCAGCAGCTTCGTGCCCCATTCCTCCTCCGGCCACTTGCATGATGTCGCCGTGGCCTCGAAGACATCGAGGAATGTCTGGGGGTCCTACCCCTCCACCATGCGCTTCATGAAGGACATCCCTCCCGCCGCCTCTGCTCTGCCCATTAGCGCCTGCAGCACCTGTGTCTGCTGCCGTCGACACTTCGGCCAGCACTTGGTCCAGTGCCTCCAGCGGGGATGTTGTCGACATATCTTCTGGGGGTTGTGTTGCTGCAGCCAGCCGCTAATACACCGATCCCACCCACAGCTTTCTTCTTTGCAGTCTTCATTGTTCATTAAACAAATTGCAAAAGATTCACCAACACAGATGTCCAGAATACTGTGGAATTTTGCGATGAAAACAGAGCTTTTTGTATTGGATACAATGGTGTCCGAATACTTCCGTTTCAACCATTGACGTCACGCGCATACGTCATCATATCTAAACGTTTTCAACCGGAAGTTCCCTGGGAAATTTAAAATTGCACTTTATAAGTTAACCCGGCCGTATTGGCATGTGTAGCAATGTTAAAATTTCATCATTGATATATAAACTATCAGACTGCGTGGTCGGTAGTAGTGGGTTTCAGTAGGCCTTTAAGCCTGAGTAGTTACAACAGAGTGACAGAAGACAGTGGACTGTCGAGCCGAAGAAACTCGGATGTTAATACACTGTAAAGATGGGCCCAAAAGAATGTGGACAATAGTTTTTAGAAATTTGGCCAATAAACAATACCTGCTATTAGTGTTGTCCCGATACCAATATTTTGGTACCAAAATTATTTTGATACTTTTCTGAATAAAGGGGACCACAAAAAATTGCATTATTGGCTTTATTTTAACAACAAATTTTAGGGTACATTAAACATATGTTTCTTATTGCAAGTTTGTCCTTAAATAAAATAGTGAACACACAAGACAACTTGTCTTTTATTAGTCAGTAAGCAAACAAAGGCTCCTAATTTAGCTGCTGACATATGCAGTAACATATTTTGTTATTTTCCATTCTATTATTTCGTCAAAATTATTAAGGACAAGTGGTAGAAAATGTATTATTAATCTACTTGTTCATTTACTGTTAACATCTGCTTACTTTATCTTATCTTTTAACATGTTCTATCTACACTTGGGTTAAAATGTAATAATCACTTATTCTTCTGTTGTTTGATACTTTACATCAGTTTTGGATGATACCACAAATTTGGGTATCAATCCGATACCAAGTCGTTACAGGATCATACATTGGTCATATTCAAAGTCCTCATGTGTCCAGGGACATGTTTCTTTAGTTTATAAACAAAATATACCTTTTAAAAAAACGAAAGAAAATGTTGTGATGCCAAAATATATCGACGTAATCATAGTAATATCAACTAGATGCGCTACTGTACTTGGTATCATTACAGTGGATGTTAGGAGTAGATCCACTAATGGCATTTGTTTACATTTTGATGCCGGTGAGCTACGATGTGTAGTGAAGCATGTTTAGCTATTCCTCGTCCTGCAGGGATGATACTTGTAAGAAACATACTTTATTTGTCGCCATGGAGGTGAGGATTAGTGATTTAGAAGTAGCTAAAACACTGCCGACTAGGGCTGGACTTTAGCCACTAGCTAGCTAGCCATATCTTAAAGCACCTCTTCCGGTGGGCGTTTCAGTGTTATAACTTCACCTTTATCGTTAGTTTTAAGCCAAAATGCGTCCGTTCTCCCTTTTCTGTCTACACACTGTGTCTGCTTGTAAGTACTCTGTGATTGTGCGCTGCCGAACATGCTCCTTTGCTCGTAAACCAGCAATGACACGACGGGACGACGACGGGGGCACGGGGGGGTGGCAGACCGGTACTTTTCAGATGTGATATAGTACCGACAATGATTCATTAGTATCGCGGTACTATACCGGTATACCGTACAACCCTACCTGCTATATTAACTTGAGATGGACTGAGAGATGGTAAACATGCAGAACTCATCCAAGCATCAAAACATCACTACTAAATCCCAGCTTAGACAGCAGAAAGCATCAGCCCTTAAGATCTGCACCTACCTGCCATGCCTGGAGGAGTTTTCAAGAATTTGCCATTGAAATTTTGAATGACCACGTCACACTTTTCTGTAGACTCCATCCTGAGAAACAGCAAAGGAGACATGATTAGACCATATCTCAGGTCAAAATTAGCTCTCTATATGTAAAAAAATTCATATATATATAGCACATAAGCACTGTGATCAGTACATGTACAAGTCTTACATATAACACTAAAAATGTCAAATACCTGCCTGGTTATGCATCTGTGATTGACTATGTACAGATGTTACCAGTTTAATGTTGCCTCAATTTTCGCTTTAGGCCTGAGTGAAGAATGCGTGAAGAATACACTACCATACTTGCCAACCTTGAGACCTCCGATTCTGGGAGGTGGGGGGTGGGGTGGTCGGGGGCGGGGCGGGGCGGTGGTGTGGTTGGGGGCGGGGGGCGTGGTTAAGAGGGGAGGAGTATATTTACAGCTAGAATTCACCAACTCGAGTATTTCATATATATTTCATATGTATATATATCATACTTGCCAACCTTGAGACCTCCGATATCGGGAGGTGGGGGTGTGGTGAGGGCGTGGTCGGGGGTGGGGGGCGTGGTTGGGGCAGGGGGCGTGGTTAAGAGGAGAGTATATTTACAGCTAGAATTCACCAACTCAAGTATTTCATATATATATATATATATATATATATATATATATATATATATATATATATTATATATATATATATATATATATATATATATGTAATACTTGACTTTCAGTGAATTCTAGCTATATATATATATATATATATATATATATATATATATATATATTTATTTATTTTATTATACATATAAATAAAATAAATACTTAAATTTCCGTGTTCCGGAGGCTATCCAGTAGATGGCGGCATTGTCCTGTTTAACTTCTCCGTTCATGAATGAGTATATAATTTCGGTCACCGTGTTCAATGGAGAAGTCTGTTCTACAAAATGTACAGGCAACATACATACCCCTTCCCCTTCGAACTGTCCATTCGTTTTGCAACTTGCAAGCGTATTTCTTCATCTTGCTCGTCGACGGTGTCTGTAACTTCCTCGTTCTTCTGCTTCGTCTCCTGGTTGTGTGCGCAGTTGTGCACTCTACTCTCTAAAAGCCGTAGATGTTATGACGTCATTGGGCAGGCAAGCTGTTTATATTGTGGGAAAGCAGACGTGAGAACAGGCTGTCCCCACTCAGGTCCGCATTGAGCTGGAGGGGGCGTGGTCTCCAGCTCCGGCTGAATACCGGGAGTTTGTCGGGAGAAAATTTCTGCCGGGAGGTTATCGGGAGAGGCGCTGAATACCGGGAGTCTCCCGCTAAAAACGGGAGGGTTGGCAAGTATGATATATATATATATATATATATATATATATATATATATATATATATATATATATATATATATATATATATATATATATATAAATATATATATATATATATATATATATATATATATATATATATATATATATATTATATATATATATATATATATATATATATATACATATATATATATATATATGTATGAAATACTTGACTTTCAGTGAATTCTAGCTATATATATATCAGTGGCGTGCAGTCACTAGAGGCAGGGGAGCCATCATGGAAAGAAAAAAAAAGTAAAAAGAAAAAAAAAAAACATTAAATTGTTATATGTATCCAGTGATTATACTAAAGTTATTTCCCATTTAACTTCACCAGTTTTAGATTATTTGTATTTTTATTTTCACATTTGCCGTTCAAATACTGAGAAGAGACGGTGCGGTGATCAGCAGCCAGTTGAGGCACGTCACTGCGTTGTGCCTCGCCCTCAACATGGATTGTGCGCAATGACTCGGCTAACTGCTGGCCTGCTGTGCAGTGAGACCGTATTGCTATATGAATTATATTATACATTTCCATAATTTAGTTAGCTGAGGTATATAATGTACAGTGTATTTTGTCAACAACTGTATGTGTTATAAATTCCCTTTGTCAGAAGAGTAAGAGAAAGTTCCCTATTTAATATGATAATTGTTGAATATAATTGACTATATTATTGTTGACGTAAACAAGCTATTATTGTAGTCATGCACCTTTAAGTTACGTCTGTTTTGAGTCAGGCAGTTTACCGGGCAGCTATGTTTACTTTTCCGGGGTCCTTCGGGCAATGTGTTGAACAGTGTGTGTACGTGAGAGTGTGCTTAGCTGCTGCTGCTACAAAGCAATATATAAAAGAAGAAGTTAAAAAGTAAAACGGTGTCCTTATTCCCTAACCGGAGTACGCTCACGGGTGAAGAGTCCCAGCACAACAACAACAACATCAGTTTAAACATATAGTTCTTTAATATTGGTCCTTCGAGCCGGATTATCTTCACTCGCGACGGAGAAATGGACGCAGCGCTAACAACAGCGGCAGACGGCGGCGCACTCGGAGCAAGACAGCGACAGCTTCCAACTCGTCTAGAAGGCTACCAGGTTAGCCTCCCACAGTCCCTCATTCCTCACGGTGCCCGCGCGGAGGACCGAGGAGAGAGCGTCGGCGCCCAGCGGCTGCAGTCACTCAGCCTACAGACCGAGTCTGTGTGCATGGAGGACCAGCCGCACGGAGCGCACGCTATCCCTGATCGTCCATTTTCGGCGGGAGCGGCCGACAAGGTGAGCGAGTGGAACATGGCGATACATGCTAGAGACTTGCCCAGCCAGCTAACACGCCATATGAGCCAACCATCGGCGGCGCCCGCGAGGCGGAGCTATCAAAGCAGGCAGGGTTCTCCTGTCCTACGGCCACCAGCTAATCTCAATATGAGCGTCCCAACATATCAATCACCCTGGCTAAACTGTCCAGTAGTTCACAGCACCCCTCTGTCACAGCCATCCAGCCTCCATCTTGGATCATCTAGGCTGCTTCAGCATGAGCCACACCTGTCTACACTGCCACATACCATCTCTACAACACTAGAGCTTCAAGCAGCAAAGACTCCTACACCAGGTGGTAGACCAGAGAACTACACACTGACGCAGTCTCTGCCCTCAACTGTGACATCGGCATGAGCACCGCCTCCCCTCACTACGCTGAATGTTTCGATGCTGCAGCCTACACCTCAAGCTTCACAAGTAGCGAGTTATGCCAGCCCACAGACATCAGTTACATCAGGCTACCTGTCTAACCAGCCTACCACAGTGATGATTAACAATGTACAGGACAGAGTGCCACCAGCTGCACAACTGCAATACCTGCCCGTGCAGACAACACCAGTAAATCCAGCGCCAGTGCAGCAATACACCCCACTCCCGTCCGCACAGCCAGTGTGGCAATACACCCCACTCCCGTCTGCACAGCCCGTGCAGCAACACGCTCCACTGTTTGCACAACCAGCTTATCAACCCCCACAGATAGCAACAGCGCCATATTCTGCACCACAGGTACCTGTTGCGGCTGGCACTCAGCCAGTTATCAATCCATCGCCCTACAGCGCTGCCACTCCCCTGGGGACGGTCTATCAGCCTCCATCAACCATCGCTACACAGCAATTACACCAGTCACCACTGCCAACGCAGAACCAACAGCTGCAACTCTACCAGCCTGTGTATCCGCCATCAACTCAGCCAGCATATCAACTGGTGTCTCCCCCTGCTGGTTTCACTCTGCAACAGCCCCCATCAACTCAACAGGTTCAGTACAGTCCCCAGTCTCAGTATACGCCACTACAGGTACCTTACACTACCCAGTCCCCCAGACAGCCTGTTCCAATACCTGAACTGCCTAAGTTGGTGCTTGACAGTGAGAGAGAGTTTGCTGATTTAAAAATGGCGTTAGATCACCTGCTCAATCCACACACTGAACTTTCTGAACATTACAAATACCGTGTGCTTATGGAACACTTGATCCTGGATGAAGCTAAGCTAATAGCTCAGTCACACAGACATTATGTACAGCCCTACACCGCCGCCATGCAGGCTTTGCAGAGACAGTACGGGCAGCCACATCAATTGGCACAAAGTGAGATTGCAGCCATCCTGAACTCTCCTGATGTCAAATCAGGAGACCCCAAAGCCTTCCAGAGCTTCGCCCTCAACGTTGACTTGCTAGTGGGAATGCTAACCTCATTGGAAGGGCCTAATGGGATGGAAGTGATGTCTACTGGCCATGTTGACCGGCTACTTAGCAAACTCCCTAGACACATGAGAGACAATTTTGTGGAGCATCTGCAGGTTCAGGGGCGCCTCAGCACCAGCAGCCTAAATCCATACAACCTCAGAGACCTCGCAGAGTGGCTCAAGGTGAAGGCAGAAGCTCAGAGACTGTCCGCAAAAATGGCACAGCGCCATCGAGCTGAAGGAGCACCGCCTGCCAATCGAGACAGACCTGTTCCTTCTCCCCGGCCTCGGACTCGGCCTGTTTCTGTGTATCACGGCGCAGACCAGCCCAAATCAGCCGAAACGACTCGGCCAGCAGCCAGGCAACAAAAGTTTAAAAGGATGTGTCTCTTCTGCAAGAGTACAGAGCACTACTTGTCGCAGTGTCCAGACATTATTCAATGCTCAACACAGGAAATTGAGAAGTGGATAGCAGGCGGAAAGCGCTGTCGTAACTGTGGCCGTACTAACCATGATGAAGAGAGCTGCACATTAAAGAAACCTTGCAGTGAGTGTCAGGAGATCCACCTGAGAGTGCTGCATGACATCACCAGGCCGGGCCCCCAAATCTTCCTCATCACACCCAAAGACTGCACCTCAGCGGCTAACTCGATGCAGGGAGGGAAAGTATACCTCAAGGTGGTGCCAATCATTATCAGTCATGGGACCAGATCACTGCAGACCTATGCAATCCTCGATGATGGAGCTGAACGCACCATAATACTCCCAGCTGCAGTTCGAGACCTGAAGCTCAGGGGCAGAGCAGAGTCCCTCACCCTGCGGACTGTTCGTCAGGATGTGGTTCACCTCACTGGAGCATCAGTTGACTTTCATGTAGCTTCTCCAGCATCACCATCACAGCAGCATTTGGTTGAGAGGGCCTACACAGCAGGTCGACTCACCCTGACAGAGCAATCCTATCCAATAGCAGCGCTCCAGAGACGCTACCATCACCTGAGAGGATTACAACTGCAGAGCTTCAATAAGGTGCAACCACTGCTGCTCCTTGGTGCAGATTACACTCACCTGATCACTGCTACAGAACCTGTGAGGTTTGGCCCAAAGGGAGGACCCGTAGCTATCCATACAGCACTCGGCTGGACGCTTCAAGGCCCAGATGGTTCCCAGTCCCCCGCTGCATCATGCTACTACACCGCCTTCAAGCCTACACCAGATGACATCTACCAACAAGTCGAACGCCTCTGGCAGCTTGATGTGCTCCCATTCCGTAGCGAGCGGCTAGCAGTGCGGTCTCGCCTGGACCAGGAAGCGGTGAGCGTCTTGGAAGCACGCACTAAGAGAGTGAAGGTTGGTGACACACTTCGCTACACTACACCCCTGCTCCGGATAAAAGGTGCACCACCACTAAAAGCAGATGTTGAAGCAGTGATGCCAAAGCTACGCAGTACAGAGAGACGACTGCTTAAAGACACTGTCAAAGCTAAAATATATGAAGCAGAGATCCAGAAGCTTATAGATGGTGGGTGTGTCACAAAGCTCCAGGAGGGAGAGGGAAACAACTCCAGAGAGTCATGGTTCATACCTCATCACCTCGTCCATCATAATGGCAAACATCGCCTTGTCTTTGACTGCTCCTTTAATCATGGTGGTCTCTCTCTCAATGAGCAGCTTCTCCCAGGTCCAACCCTTGGCCCATCTCTCATCGGGGTCCTCCTGCGGTTCCGCCAGCACGCTGTCGCCATCAGTGGAGATATCCGAGCCATGTTCCACCAAGTTCGGCTGCTACCGGAGGACCAGCCGTTGCTGAGGTTTGTTTGGAGAAACCTGCAAAGGGAGAAACAGCCTGACGTATACCAATGGCAGGTCTTGCCATTTGGTACCACAAGCAGCCCGTGTTGTGCAACATTTGCCCTGCAAAAACATGCCAAAGAATGTGCTGCAGGAAATGAAGACATCCTGCAGTCCATCGAACAGTCTTTCTACGTGGACAACTGTCTGCAGAGCCTGTCAACGACTGAGTCAGCCAAGCTCCTATTGGACAAGATGCGACAATGTCTGGCCTCAGGAGGATTTGAGATTCGACAGTGGGCAAGTAACTTCTCATGTGTTGTCTCCCACTTGCCTTCCAGTGCCCGATCTGAAAGCACAGAGCTGTGGCTGGCCGAGAAATGCAACGATCCACAGGAGCCAGCCCTTGGTCTGCGGTGGTATTGTCCAACTGATCGGCTTGGTTTCAAGCCAAAGCCCCCAGAAAGTGAGACCCCTACTATGCGGTACATCTATAAGGTACTCGCCCGCCAGTATGATCCGATCGGGATCATTATCCCGTACACTACACGAGCCAAGATTCTCGTCCAGAGACTGTGGGCAAAGAAGAGGAGCTGGGACGACCCGAATCTCCCTCCTGACATCCTCCAGGCCTGGTCCAGCTGGGAGAGAGAACTCCCCGAGCTGGCCAACATCTCCATCCCTCGGACCTATGCACCATTGGAGCTTGCTACCGACACCACAGAGTATACTCTCCACGTCTTCTGTGACTCCTCTGAGCAAGCCTACGGGTCAGTGGCATATCTCACCACAAGAACTAATGACACTGTCTATGTCTCATTTGTGATGGCAAGGTCTAGAGTGGCCCCAAAACGCCAGCAGTCAATGCCACGGTTGGAGCTCTGTGCAGCGCTGACAGGAGCCCAGCTGTCCTCCCTCCTTCACAAAGAGCTCACCTTGTGTATTGCCCAGACCTTCTTATGGACTGACTCCACAACAGTTCTCACCTGGCTGACATCTCAGTCGTGCAGGTTCAAGGTTTTCGTGGGAACAAGGGTTTCTGAGATCCAGGAGCTGACTGCCTCACACACCTGGAGGTATGTGGATACAGCTAACAATCCGGCCGACGATCTCACCCGTGGCAAGATGTTAGCTGAGCTGGTTGCGCCAAATCGTTGGATCCTGGGACCAGCATTCCTTTGCCGTCCACCGGATGAATGGCCATCCTGTCCTAGCATCACAGAGCCAGAGGACCGTGGTGAGTTAAAACACAGTGTTTTTTGTGCTCTCACACAGACCAGCTCACCACCCAAGATACCAGATCTCACCCGGTTCAGCAGCTGGAGAGAGTTGGTCAAGGCCACGCAACAGTCTCTTCATGGGGCGGCAGCCGACCCCGCTTCACCCCTGTGTGACCTAAGAGATGCTGAAGTCCACCTGCTCAAAACCAGCCAAACAGACTGCTTCTCTGAAGAAATCAGATGCCTCAGAGCCGGCAAGCCTGTGCCACCCAGCAGCAGGCTGAGTACGCTCGCCCCAGAATTAGACCCGACATTGGGTCTTATACGGGTTGGAGGACGCCTGCGCCGTTTAGAGAGCTCTATCCCCACTGACACTCACCCAATACTGTTGGATCCCCGTCATGCAGTCACCACACTCCTCATTAAAGAGATGGATGCTCAGCTACACCACCCTGGACCTGATAGGGTGTTTGCAGAGATGAGGCGCTACTACTGGGTTCTGCGAGGGAGGCAGGCTATCAAAAAGTATCAGAGAGCTTGCACTGGTTGCATGAAGTGGAGAGGGAAGCCAGTGGTGCCGAGGATGGCAGACCTGCCCTCAGCCCGTCTGCGGCTGCTCAAGCCTCCATTCTTCTCAACAGGCGTGGACTGCTTTGGCCCGTACATGGTCAAGGCTGGGAGGCGAAGTGAAAAGCGCTGGGGGATCATTTTCAAATGTCTCACGACAAGATGTATACATCTGGATCTACTCACCAGCCTCGACACAGATGCTTTCCTCCTCGCACTGAGACGGTTCATCGCACGGAGAGGCACTCCCTTTGAGGTCCTCTCTGATCAGGGGACTAACTTCAGAGGAGCAGATAAGGAGCTGAAGGAGGCCTTTGCAGCAATGGAATCACAGTTGCAGGAGCGGCTTGCAGAAAAACAGATTAAGTTCCGTCTTAACCCACCAGCATCTCCCCACTTTGGTGGTGTCTGGGAGCGTGAGATTCAATCAGTCAAGAAATCCCTGCAAGTGGTCATAGGTGCACAAGTGCTCCAAGAAGAGGTTCTGCTCACACTCCTAATCGAAGTGGAAGGCATCCTCAATGCCAAGCCTTTAGGATATGTATCTTCGGATGTGGCCGATCCAGACCCAGTGACGCCCAGCATGTTGTTGATGGGGCGGCAGGATGCCTCTCTTCCACAAGTTGCCTATGCTCCTGACACCCTCACCAGGAGGCGCTGGCGTCATTGCCAGATGATGGCCGACCACTTCTGGACACAGTTCATCAGAAACTACTTGCCCTCTCTTCAAACCCGCCAGAGATGGCGCCAACACACAGATCATCTCCCCCTGGACACAGTTGTGATGATTGTTGATCCTCAGCTTCCACGGGCTCACTGGCCAATGGGCAGGGTGGTGAAGTTAAATGCAAGTGATGATGGATGTATACGGACTGCTGAAGTCAAAGTTGGAGAGAAGACTTACGTGAGACCAGTTGCTCGGCTGGTCCAGCTGTCAGCTCTTCCTGAGGATAATCCTGTTTAAAGGACTGTTGTGGGAATTTATGTTTGTTTCAAAATTGCCATGCTATTTAGGGGGCGGCTGTTATAAATTCCCTTTGTCAGAAGAGTAAGAGAAAGTTCCCTATTTAATATGATAATTGTTGAATATAATTGACTATATTATTGTTGACGTAAACAAGCTATTATTGTAGTCATGCACCTTTAAGTTACGTCTGTTTTGAGTCAGGCAGTTTACCGGGCAGCTATGTTTACTTTTCCGGGGTCCTTCGGGCAATGTGTTGAACAGTGTGTGTACGTGAGAGTGTGCTTAGCTGCTGCTGCTACAAAGCAATATATAAAAGAAGAAGTTAAAAAGTAAAACGGTGTCCTTATTCCCTAACCGGAGTACGCTCACGGGTGAAGAGTCCCAGCACAACAACAACAACATCAGTTTAAACATATAGTTCTTTAATAGTATGTGTGTAACGTATTTAACTGCTGCCAAGACACACTGTGTGAGGCTCGTCTCATAACCCCGCCTCCTGGTGCCGGTTAACACTCCCGCCCGACGGGAGCGCCACACCAACCAAAGCCCACACCCAAACCCTCCACGTGCAAGTAATTTAACAAGAAGCCAAAAAGTGCAAAAACAACAATGCTCGCGCGGCGCGCCGGAGGAGCCGTGAACAGGGACACAACATTAGGTACACCTGCAGAATAAAGCGCGGATTTCATATTTAATTCATTCACAACGCTCCCGCATTTATAAGTAAAGGTAAGACCATAATAACGTTTTTTTAATTAAATGTGCTTTATTGTGTGCTTTATTGTGTGCTACAGTTTGTAAGTGTAAAGTTAAAGTTAGGTTAAATATATATATATATATATATATATATATATATATATATATATATATATATATATTTTTTTTTTTATTTTTTTTTTATTTTATTTTATTATACATATAAATAAAAGAAATACTTGAATTTCAGTGTACCGGAGACTATCCAGTAGATGGCAGTGTTGTCCTATTTAAGAGTGTCACAACATTGCTGTTTACGGCAGATGAACTGCTTTATGGTAGACGAAAACATGACTGCTGTTGTTGTGTGTTGTTACCACGCTGGGAGGACGTTAATGAAACTGCCTAACAATAAACCCAAATAAGAAACCAAGAACTCGCCCTCGATCATTCTACAGTTATAACGTGATTGGGCAGGCACGCTGTTTATATCGTGGGAAAGCGGACGTGAAAACAGACTGTCGCCGCTGTCCCCACTCAGGTCCGCATTGAGCTGGAGGGGGCGTGGCCTCCAGCTCCGGCTGAATTCCGGGAGTTTATCGGTAGAACATTTCTTCCAGTAGGTTATCGGGAGAGGCGCTGAATTCCGGGAGTGTCCCGGTAAAACCGGGAGGGTTGGCAAGTATGCACTACCGACCTGATAATAAGACCTGATAAGTCAGAAAGAGAAAGAGATGATTCAGTATAATTTTCTCACAGATGCTACCTGGTGGTTGTTTGAACACACTGCAGCTAGTCCTGGGTAGTCCCACTCCTTAATGCGTCAGTCACACACAAGAAGGAGGCAAAATTACAGTGTATGAGCAAAATGTCTTGAGTAGGGCTGCTGGTGCTTGTGTGTGTGAGTGTGTGTTTAGTGTACGTGTGTGTACGTTTTCTATGGGGTTTCCTTTCCTTTGTCCCAGTTTAAAAGCTCCATTCAGTTTGAGCTGTTGTGTGTCATGTCCTCTTTGTCTGCCCCTATTCAGCTGTGCTCACCCAATCACAGCTCAATGACTAATTGCCTGCTTGGCAAACAAAGCTAGTGTGTGAAGGACAAATGGTGACAAGAGACATTGTGTGTGTGTGTGTGTGTGTGTGTGTGTGTGTGTGTGTGTGTACATAGGCGTGCATCTCTGTATGTGGATCTTGGGTTTCCTTCACATAACCACTGACCCTAAAGGGGAACCTGACTGCATGCTAATCGCTGGCACACTCCACAGTGAAACTGAGAGGATCACATGCCAACACATGCACACACAAAATGGTGACAAAGGAAATGTCGAGCTACTGTATGAGGTATGGAAGCGGCAGGGAGTCTTTAACACTGATATATCGATATCCTGTGTATATCTAAGTTATTGTGTTCTAAAAATAACCACATCATTATTGTATTGTAAAAAGCATCGCAAATGGATGGATCGATAAGTTCATACAATCAGCCCTCATGCAAATTTCAAACAGTCGTTCGCAATAAAAGTTAAAGTACCAATGATTGTCACACACAGACACTAGGTGTGGTGAAATCAACCTCTGCATTTGATCCATCCCCTTGTTCACCGCCTGGGAGGTGAGGGGAGCAGTGAGCAGCAGCGGTGGCCGCGCCCGGGAATCATTTTTGGTGATTTAACCCCCAATTCCAACCCTTGATGCTGAGTGCCAAGCAGGGAGGTGATGGGTCCCATATTTATAGTCTTTTGTACGACTCGGCCGGGGTTTGAACTCACGACCTACCGATCTCAGGGCGGACACTCTAACCACAAGGCCACTGAATTTGCACATTTTGACCAATCAGCGTCATTCTCGCCAATTTAATTTGTCTTTGAGTGGATGTCAAATGCCCACATCATCTGTCTAATTTAGACAAAGCAGGAACAGCAACGAGTAACATTATTTATATCAACATTTTATTACTCAAACAGCACAATTGTCATCCTTACGTGCAGCTCAGATCTACTTCCTGTGTCTGTTTACAGCGCTTAGGCTTTTAGGTAATGTAATATATGAAGATTTAGCAACACACCTCAGTTTCTAATTTATATGTATTTATACATATATTTAACCTTTATTTATCCAGGGTAGGGCAAATAAGATCATATTCTCATTTGCAATGCTGACCTAGCAAAGAGGCAGATTTTACATGACAGAGATGTTGAAGTGTTATAATAAATACATGATAAATGGGTTGTACTTGTATAGCGCTTTTCTACCTTCAAGGTACTCAAAGCGCTTTAACAGTATTTCCACATTTACCCATTCACACAAACATTCACACACTGATGGCGGGAGCTGCCATGCAAGGCGCTAACCAGCAGCCATCAGAGGCAAAGGGTGAAGTGTCTTGCCCAAGGACACAACGGACGTGACTAGGAAGGTAGAAGGTGGGAATTGAACCCCAGTAACCAGCAACACTCCGATTGCTGGCACAGCCACTCTACCAACTTCGCAAAAGTGACCACTATAGCTCTCAGCAGCTCACAAATTCTCTTAACGTGCAGGGGTGAATATGTTGGAACATAATTGTTTAATATGGACAAACTAATCAACCGTAAAACAAACACTGAGAATGTCTGTGGACAATAAAGATGCCCTTGGTGGTGTTTTTCTTTCTGTAATTATAATAAATTATCATCATAAAATGAGTACAACGTCAACACAGTATTTGTTTTACATTTCTTGTTCAAACCCTGTGCTTTTTAAGTTAAAGGGATCCTATTATGCATAACCAACTTTTCTTACCTGAAGGTACCTGTTTTTGTGTATTTGAGAGCCCCATGCGTCCCGAAATGTTGAAATCCAACCATCGTGGCATGGCAGAGAAAATAATAAAACACTTTTGCATCTTTCCAAACAAGCTGTTTAGATTTTGAGACTTTAGTGACATATTTTGCCATAGTTACGTCAGCGGATATCTCTATATATGCCAGAGCAGACCTGGGCAAATTAAGGCCCGGGGGCCGTTAAGCTTTTCAATCTGGCCCGCCGGACATTCCCATTAATTTTTTTTAGATCTCTAAGATGGAAACTGTAGCTGCCATTATGATGTGCAGTGATGTTTTTAATTTACCGTAAGTCTTGAACTATACAAAGTATTTCAATGGTTGGAATCTGCACTTTTGCATGATATACTAGTTACTAGGGCTGTGAATCTTTGGGTGTCCCACGATTCGATTCAATATCGATTATTGTGGTCACGATTAGATTGAAAATCGATTTTTTTTCAATTCCACACGATTCTCTATTCAAAAACGATTTTTTCCCGATTCAAAAGGATTGTCTGTTCATTCAATACATAGGATTTCAGCAGGATCTACCCCAGTCTGCTGACATGCAAGCAGAGTAGTAGATTTTTGTAAAAAGCTTTTATAATTGTAAAGGACAATGTTTTATCAACTGATTGCAATAATGTAAATTTGTTTTAACTATTAAATGAAACAAAAATATGACTTATTTTATCTTTGTGAAAATATTGGACACAGTGTGTTGTCAAGCTTATGAGATGCGATGCAAGTGTAAGCCACTGTGACACTATTGTTCATTTATTTTATTTTTATAAATGTCTAATGATAATGTCAATGAGGGATTTTTAATAACTGCTATGTTGAAATTGTAACTGATATTGATACTGTTGTTGATAATATTCATTTTTGTTTCACTACTTTTGGATTGTTCTGTCGTGTTTGTGTCTCCTCTCAATAACTCTGTTTATTGCAGTTCTGAGTGTTGCTGGGTCAGGTTTGGTTTTGGAATTGGATTGCATTGTTATGGTATTGCTGTGTATTGTTTTGTTGGATTGATTAATTAAAAAAAAAAAAAAAAAAGTTTAATAAATTAAAAAAAAAAAAAAATCGATTTTGAAACGCACAACGTGAGAATCGCGATTCAAATTCGAATCAATTTTTTCCCACACCCTTAGTCTTGAACTACACAAAGTATTCAATGGTTGGAATCTGCACTTTTGCATGATATACTAGTTACTATGGTAATCTAAGTCACAGCAGCTCAGACGAGGCACCAAGCAGTGTGGGTGGAGAGCGTTTCCACAGAGTGTTTCCACAGAGTGTTTCCACAGAGTGTTTCCACAGAGTGTTTCCAGATTGGCCAGCCTGAAATACGGGTGTCAGCAGGGACAGAGGCAGAAGGAGATTTTTACAACAAAGTTCTAAAGATTAATGATACATTAGATTGTAGGTGTTTTCGTTTTTTTTACCCTTTACGTTCATATTTCGCTGTGTTTGTTGCATTTTTGTTGCGTTTCGCTTGATTGTAAAATATGTCGATCGAGAGGGGGTGTGAGGTTCATATGTTGTCAATATTCAGTGTTTTACCGTTCATAGTTAATATTGTAAATCCCACATTATTTATTTTCATGTACATTCTGGGTGTCTCATTCAGTAAAAAAATACAAAATTCCATTCCGTTTTTTAAGGCGGTCTGTCATAACATTTTTAGCATTCAATCAGACATTATTGTGAGGTTTTGTATTAGTGTTACTAAAAATCAGATATCCCAGCCCCCAGACATGTTTTTCTCTAAATTTGGCCCAGTGAGTCATAATAAGTGCCCAGGCCTGCACTAGAGGTTTACCCGAAGAGCTTTGCGAGAGTCCGCCATTTTCATTCAGTTGTATTCTAAAGTTGTAGTCAATAAGTTTGTCCTTTTTTGCTATCTTCTTGTTGTGGGGCAGACTGACTTGTACATGCTCTTGCAAGCTAAAATCCTCTGCTGTTGCCATTTCTCATAAAAAAGTAGCGTATAGTTCTAACTTATATCATTATTCATGCGATCGTCTCGATTACTGTAACGTATTATTTTCAGGCCTCCCTATGTCTAGCATTAAAAGATTACAGTTGGTACAAAATGCGGCTGCTAGACTTTTCACAAGAACAAGAAAGTTTGATCATATTACGCCTATGCTGGCTCACATGCACTGACTTCCTGTGCACTTAAGATGTGACTTTAGGTTTTACTTACGTATAAAATATTTAACGGTCTAGCTCCATCCTATCTTGCTGATTGTATTGTACCATATGTCACGGCAAGGAATCTGCGTTCAAAGAACTCCGGCTTATTAGTGATTCCCGGAGCCCAAAAAAAGTCTGCGGGCTATAGAGCGTTTTCTATTCGGGCTCCTGTACTATGGAATGCCCTCCTGGTAACAGTTAGAGATGCTACCTCAGTAGTAGCATTTAAGTCCCATCTTAAAACGAATTTGTATACACTAGCCTTTAAATAGACCACCCTTTTAGACCAGTTGATCTGCCGTCTCTTTTCTGCTCTGCCCCCCTCCCCTGCGTGGAGAGGTTATTAGGTGACCACAGATGAAGCACTAGCTGTTTAAAGTCAGTCCCGGGGTGGACCACTCATCTGTGCATCAGTTGGGGACGTCTCTGCGCTGCTGACTTGTCTCCCCCAAGATGATCTCCCACTATGGACTGGACTCTCACTATTAACTAGATCCACTCGACGTCCATTGCACCGGTCGTCCAAAATGTTACCAAAGCACCACCATTACATGTTATGTAGACCACAAGGAAGTGTTTTAAATGTAGAAACACATTGTAATACAGTATGACACCTTTAAGGTTGCATAGACCACTTGGAACATTGATAAAAAAGTTATAAAAGTAAAAGTTGATTACATTTTTTAACCTCTTCAGTAGCCTTGTGGTTAGAGTGTCCGCCCTGAGACTGGGAAGTCGTGAGTTCAAAACCCCGGCCGAGTCATACCAAAGACTATAAAAATAGTACCCATTGCCTCCCTGCTTAGCACTCAGCATCAAGGGTTTGAATTGGGGGTTTAATCACCAGAATGATTCCAGAGCACGGCCACCGCTGCTGCTCACTGCTCCCCTCACCTCCCAGGGGGTGAACATGGGGATGGGTCAAATGCAGAGGATAATTTCACCACACCTATTGTGTGTGTGACTATCGTTGGGACTTTAACTTCAAATGTTATTGGAAAAAATACACCTCAAAGCATTGCAACTTTTGCTGCAACTTTCTGAAAAGCTACCACAAATTCAGGCATTTTACAACAATCACAAAAAAGCTTGCAAAACCCTGGATGGACTGATAAACCACAAAATGATTGCAAAATCTCAACACATCTAATATTACACATTATTTTTGTAATTAGTAATCTGTTTTTAAATTGTGTATGTCATTTTCAACGGCGTTTTTTTCACACCTGGCAAAGCCAACCCCTCTGCTTAGTCCGTTGGCGTCCCTCAGTATCCGAGTGGAAATAACATGACCAAAAGGCTTCAGCATGTTCTCCAGCTCCTGCTCATCCATTGACACTGGCAGGTTGGAGATGTACAGGTTGGTGGGGTCCTGCTCCTGTTGCTGTAATGAGAGAAAATGGAGAAAAGTGCCTAAGAATGTGATTCAGAAATGACTGGTTACTCCCAATATTATGCCTATGGAGAGAAGAGAAAAGAATAATGAAACGCTCCTTTAATCCTCCCGCAGGGATGATAACTTTAAATGTAACAATGCCCCTGTGCAAAGCAAAACACCTTTTCTCCCACATTTAACTCTCTACTAAAAGCAATGAGCATTAAAGCAGTGTCCTTTGAGTTATTCCCACATTTATGACTCCATATGTCATCATAAAACCGCAGTGTATTTCTACTTAAATGGCAAACTCTGCTCAAAAGAAGAATAAACACAACATTGAAAAAGACAGCACATCAGTGTCACGCCGATAGATTTCATGGTTGTTTACGAGTTGCATTTAAGCTGGCCTTGAAAATGACGGAACTTCCTTCTCATTTGCTTAACTGGGCTGGTATATTTCAATTATTTTTTGTCCGTTTGGCAGCTATTCATTTAAAAAATCCTTCACGGGAGACCAGTGTGTGTGTCTGTGTGTGTGTGTGTGGGTTTGTGCTTGCAATATAGATAAATGCATAAAGTTTCATTGGGCTCGTTCCACTGCAAACAGATACCATTGAGATGTGGAAGAAACACATCAACATAGGAGAACATAGAAAAATAACACAAGCTCAAACCTGTTCTTTTACAGACCTCGTATGGATACTGGTACTGTATTAATAGTCACACATCGTCTCCTCATTTCATTAGACTTTATGGCTGTGGTGTCCCAATGCACGAAGCAAGGGCCATAAAGGCATCCTTGGATACGCTCATTACACAAATTTAGAGTGAAGTAGAATAGAGATTGCGAGCTAGCAGGCCTAACATCAGTGACCTCTGACCCCCAACAATTTATTTTGGGTGAATGGAAAAATGACACTGACTAACATCTTTTAGTTAGTCTTTCCAATGGCGGTGGAAATTGTTTCAATTGTACAGTATGTAGATGGAGTGACCGCAGGTTCCAAATCTTTACCGATATATAGCTCTCCATGATTGTTACTCAAAGCTTCAAAGAAATGTAATCCACAGCATCCACTAAATGAAAAATATCACAGCTCAAGCACATTTTCGGTTAAATTTTACATCATACAACTGCATATGTATGCTGTGAAATGACAAAAGGCTGCCATTTCAAGACCCCGGTGAAAATAACTTGGGTCTACGCAACTTTCTTGAACACAACAACCTGAGCCTGAGCAAACATTTTCTTATTATGATTCATCTTCTGAAAGAATTTATTTTTTCACTTTAAATACTAGGAGTGGCAATCTTTAGGGACTTCACAATTTTGAGTACAATTAGGATTCAGGGGCTACATTTCAATTATAAATAGATTATTAATGCATATTTGATATTATATCTATCTATATCAAGGGTCCCCAAACGGTTCTGGCCCGCCAGTGTCCAAAATCCGGCCCGCGGGAAGTCACAAGTTCAAAATTAAAAAAATTAAAAAATACTTAAATAAAAAATGTTTTTAAAAATCTGTCCTTTCTAATCAATTGTCTACCGCTTGTTACTCTCAGTGTCTCCCAGCCGCTCAGGCAAATCATATTGTCGAAAAATACATTTTCCCATCGATAATGTGACATCATCAGTGGCAAGTGCTCACTCTTTCAGTCAATTAGTGCGTGAGGAATGTGTTTATACATATATATATATATATATATATATATATATATATATATATATATATATATATATATATATATATATATATATATATATATATATATATATATATATATATATATATATATATATATATATATAGGGTGTATGGTATTTATTTTTTGTTTTTTATTTTTTATTTTTTGTCATAAAAAAATACAATCATGTGTGCTTTCGGACTGTATCCCTGCAGACTATATTGATCTATATTGATATACAACGTAGGAACCAGAAATATTAATAACAGAAAGAAACAACCCTTTTGTGCGAATGAGTGTGAATGAGTGTAAATGGGGGAGGGAAGTTTTTTGGTTTGGTGCACTAATTGTAAGTGTATATTTTGTTTTTTATGTTGATTTAATAAAAAAAAAAAATATATATATATATTTGTATTTTTCGTTTTTTTCAACCCTTGTGTTGTCCTCATTTCCTGTATACACCCTGTGTCTTCCGGGTCAAAATGACCCATCTTCACTAAACCCCTAATATAAGCAGCTTAATTTAATTTAAACACCAAATTTCATCTTGCTTGAAGAAACAACTTGTCATTCACCACAAAATACTACACACCGGAGCTCTTGTAAAAAGAGCTCAGCAGTGCATGCACTTTTTGCGTCGGATGAAAAGAGCACAGCTCCCTCCCCCCATTCTCACCACATTCTACAGAGGCACTATAGAGAGCCTGCTGACCAACAGCATCTCTGTCTGGACTGGAGCCTGCAGTGCCTCAGATTGGAAGTCTCTCCAGAGAGTGGTGAGGACGGCAGAAAAGATAATCAGGACTCATCTCCTATCCAGGAGATCGCAAAAAGCCGCTGCCTGACCAGGGCTCAGAAAATCTGCAAAGACTCCTCCCACCCCCACCATGGACTGATTTCACTGCTGGACTCTAGAAAGAGTTTCCGCAGCCTCCGAAGCAGAACCTCCAGGTTCTGTAACAGCTTCTTCCCTCAAGCCGTAAGACTCTTGAACGCATCATAATTAAATTACCCCCTCAACTCCCCCCAAAATAGATTAACTCGATGGAATAAAAAAGACAATATAACATACATCCATAAGCGTGGACGCATGTGAAAAAGTGCAATATATTTATCTGTACAGTAATGTATTTATTTATTTATATATATTTATTTATTTTATATATATATTTATATATTATTTATATATATTTATTTATTTATTTATATATGCACCTTATTGTTTTTTTTTATCCTGCACTACCATGAGTTTATGTAACAAAATTTTGTTCTTATCTGTGCTGTAAAGTTCAAATTTGAATGACAATAAAAAGGAAGTCTAACTCTAAATCTAAGTCTAAAATCTGTGAATAACTAAATTTTCCCTCTTCACTTCATTTCTATAGCTTAAGAAAAGCAAAACAATGTCAATGTCAATGTTTATTTATATAGCCCTAAATCACAAGTGTCTCAAAGGGCTGTACAAGCCACAACGACATCCTCGGTACAGAGCCCACATACGGGCAAGGAAAAACTCACCCCAGTGGGACGTCGGTGAATGACTATGAGAAACCTTGGAGAGGACCGCATATGTGGGTAACCCCCCCCCCCCCCCCCCCCTCTAGTGTGTTTTGAATGCATTTTTATTCATCCCAATGACTCAGTTTCTTTATTTTCTTTCTCCAGTGAACAGTTGAAGACAATGTACAATACAAAAATATGAAAAATAACATAACCCATTCAACTAATTAACTAATTAAATAACCTTAATTGGCGCATGTAGGTGGTTGGGGACCACTGATGTAGAGTTTGCCCACTTATGAGCGCACATTAGGGCTGCACGATTAATCCACATCGATTCGACACCGAGTTTTAATTTAATGCGATAAATAGCCGCAATAGGCTGAGGTGTTTTTTTCTCCACTGTCACCGGCATTTGAGTGACATGTTCACCAATCAGAATTGTTAGGTCTCAGGTTTGTTCGTCTCTCGCTTCAAACAGGGAGAGAGATGTCTCACTCAGTGCATGATTCTCAGCACCCGAGCGTGTTTATTTAACAGTAGAATTCACTTAACGCAATGAGCCCTCTATTTAGTCATTCACAAGCTTTGTCTCTGTGGGCGGAGAACGAGGTGCCAGCTTCACACACACAGGAAGCACGTACAGACAGCCTCCCTACTCCCGACTACTTTTTTTGGATAAAATATAAAACTCGCAAATGGAATCGCAATCACAATTTTCGAGAGAAAAATCGCAAAATCACGCAGTCCTAGTGCACATGCTCTTTTACGCTAAACGCGGATGGTAACCGAAAAAGGAGTGTGGGTTGTCACCCAGTCAGTGATCAGGTCAATACATACGTCAGTGCAAAGATGAGTGAGGGGACTTCATCTGTTTTACTACTTGACATCCTTGCTTGCTTAGCCCCGTGGTTAGCATAGCTTGTTCTCTTCTCCTACTTCTCGCATGTAAGCACTAGTTCTGCATTATAGAACCGTCTGTATCACTTTATTTAACATAGATAAATAATCGATATTTGGACGTTTGTCCATCGATTCAGAATCGTCCCAATCGAGATGCATTGAAGAATCAATAATTTTTCCTGCTCTTCGGTAAATACGATGTGATGACCTAGAAGGAAATCACGCTGGGCACCCGGCCTCTAGATGTTGATTATAATGCATGCCTGTGCTATTCCGCTGCCTGCCTGCGGGATAAGAACTTAAGTGCTTTGGAGGACCCATGTGTGATTGAAGTGCTTGACTTTGCTAAAAGTTACAGTAAACTTTGTGCAACAGCATTACCTCTCTCTCTGCAGCTTGTAAATGACTCACCTCTCCCTCCCCTGTCTTGTCTCTTTATCCTCACCATATCCTCTCTCTCTCTTTCTCTCGCTCTCTCTCTTTTTCTCTCGCTCTCTATCACTTGTGCTCTCTCTTTCCCTGCAACATCTGTCTTGAGCTGGCAACAGCTCCACGCCAACTGCTCTGCCTCTGAACCCGCCTGCCAGTCAGTCAGCCAGCGTTTTCAACCCCATTAAACTTCATGGCTACATCGGTGCCACTGATATGTGACTTGTACTACATTGCTTCATGGTTACCATGCAACACATGCAAAGGACAATAAGAGGCCGGGTCATAACCAGGATTTGACAAATACCAAGGTCATACATTGGTTGTCCAAGAGGAGCTTTGAAAAGTTAAAATCATGGGTATCCCAGCACCATATAAATAATATTACCTTGAGCAACACAATGAACAATCCACTTTTTAATTATTGTGCTGAAGTTAAGTGTACTAAACAATTTTAACATCTTTAAAACGTAACTTTCAAAACTTCACTTCAACTCTGACATGGATTTCAACTATTTGTCATTCATGGTCTAGGTCTGTCTTGATGTTGGTCTCTACTGTACTGAATGTCAATTTAGTTATACTTACAATTAATTGTAATCAGAAAAAACACACATTTTTATTTTATTTAAAAAAAATACATTCTTATTAACGGTTTTCTTCTTTCTTTCTTTCTTTATGAAGGGGAGGATTGGGTTAGTCGGTTGAGGGAGTTTCCAGTAATACAAAAATGTGGAAAGCAGAATTATTTATGCACTGTGTTGTACTGCACTGTTGATGCTCAATAAAGCATATTAAAAAAAAGTTAAAATCCTGAAATCAAACAGTGATTCTTGATCACCCCAAATGTCGAAATATGTTTCCCTCATCCCATTTATGACATTTCTTGAAAGTTTAATAAAAATATGTTAATAATTTATTTGAGCTATTTTGCTAAGTGAAGTGAATTATATTTATGTAGCGCTTTTCTCTAGTGACTCAAAGCGCTTTACATTGTGAAACCCAATATCTAAGTTACATTTTTAAACCAGTGTGGGTGGCACTGGGAGCAGGTGGGTAAAGTGTGTTGCCCAAGGACACAACGGCAGTGACTAGGATGGCGGAAGCGGGGATCGAACCTGGACCCCTCAAGTTGCTGGCACGGCCACTCTACCAACCCATCTATACCGCCCCACTAACTAACTAACAGGCAAACCAATTCCATTGGGTACAGAAGGGGTAATTAATCAAAGGATAATTGAAATTGCCATGTCCACGCATGGTTCTTTTCTTCGTCTGCCCCCTCTAAAAAAGCTGCAAGAGGGTTCACTCTCTGCATCAGTTTTAGCACCAAGGCGTGTTTGTTTTTATAACATAATGAAATAAACACAGTGAACCCTCTTGTCTGTCATCCAGTTTCTCTGGCCCCGTTTACCAGTGGCGTGCAGTCACGAGAGGCAGGGGAGGCGGGGCCTCACCTGCCATCATGGAAAGAAAAAAAAAAGTAAAAAGAAAAAAATAATAATTAAATTGTTATATGTATCCAGTGATTATACTACATTTATTTTCCATTTAACTTCACCAGTTTTAGATTATTTTTATTTTTATTTTCACATTTGCCGTTCAAATACTGAGAAGAGACGGTGCGGTGATCAGCAGCCAGTTGAGGCACGTCACTGATTTGTGCCTCAACATGGATTGTGCGCAATGACTCGGCTAACTGCTGGCCTGCTGTGCAGTGAGACCGTATTGCTATATGTATCATATTATACATTTCCATAGTTTAGTTAGCTGAGGTATATAATGTCCAGTGTATTTTGTCAACAACTGTATGTGTGTAAAGTGCTGAGTATTCATAAAGCTGCTGCGAAGACACACTGTGTGAGGCTCGTCTCATAACCCCGCCTCCTGGTGCCAAGCACCTCCGCCGCAGAATTCACCCCCGACGGGAGCGCCGCGGCCACACCAACCAAAGCCCACACCCAAACCCTCCACGTGCAAGACCGAATCCACCCAAGAAAAGTCACTTAACAAGAAGCCAAAAAGTGCAAAAACAACAATGCTCGCGCTGCAGGAGCCGCGAACGACCGCAGGGACACAACATTAGGTACACCTGCACTGCAGGTTCATATGTTTGTAAATCTGACTGTGAGGATGCAGTCGTGCCTCACCAGACATTAACCTCACCGCACGCCACTGCCGTTTACACTGCACACCAAATCTGATTTTTTTGCCCTCAAGTGACACAGATCTGATTTTTTTGCCAGTCTAAACGCTCCAAAGTGCTTCAAATTGTTCCTTTTGGCATCAGATTCAGGCCTCATCAGGAGGTAGTCCTGAAAAGGATCTTTTCAATTGTGACTTCAGTCTAAACTCAATGCGGCCTCAAAACGACCCGTATGTGACTTTTTCGTCAGCTTTGGGCGAGCTACGTCATTCGTGTGCATCGGGAAAGATGCAGTCACCAGTGGAAGTGGATACTTCATCACAACATCCGGTTTTGGTCAGCAAAGTCTATTTAAGACGACCAAATTTCCGGTGTTTCACTTGTCAAAAGTGCGCAAATAATACACTATATGTAATATTAGACTATGTATTTTGATTCCGAAGAAATAGCGATTGTTGAATGACCGGAATTGACGCTGTGGTGCATTTGCTTACATGTGAGTTATAAAATAAAGCTCACGTAGTTGTCCGTGTCTCCTTTACTTAACAGCCATTAAAAAGAACCCAAATATATTACACTACATACATCCATTCATACATTATATTTATTCATGTGAAAAAACATAATTTTCAAGGTGTATCGACTTATATTTTATTTTGTAGTAGTCGCGATTTCCTACAGGTCAACTTCCTTCCTTCACTTTATCGAACTGCGCATGCGAGTGACGTCGAGGCCACATTGGGGCCACATGCGCGTTTACACTGGAGTCTGATAAAAATAACATTTTACTAGCAGTGTAAACAGTCAGCTGGAAATCAGCTAAATCTGATTTTAACGTAGTCTCTGTGGGTGTAGCCGGGGCTGCTAGCACACACACAAAGTAAAGTTCAGCCTCCAATCGTAAATGTATGGTAACTTAGTAAAAGTAATACGGATCACCCCCAAAATCTATTCACCTGTTATTTTTACGCCATTTCTGACATTTTCATGAATGTTTCATCCAAATCAGCCCAAAACGTTTTAAGTTATGTTGCTAATTTAATAAAATGTAATACAAAATAATTTGGATGGTTTACGTTTCCATCCAAAGGTTTGGAAGTCAAGCAGGCTGTCAAAAATATCAAGTTTATCCATGTAGTTAATCACAAAAAGGGTTATAAGCAGTTTAATGACGTCATTTACAGTATTTCGAGCGCACATACTCCTTTACCTTAACCGCGGATGGTTACCTGAAAGCAGTGGCGGGCCGTGCGTTTCCCACATAGGCCTTCAGTGATCTCCGACTTCAATAATTACTCAAAATACCATAATTGATGTCACCACATGATCAATGCTGGAGAAATACTATACTTAGACTTAGACTTAGACTCCTTTTTATTGTCATTCAAATTTGAACTTTACAGTACAGATAAGAACGGAATTTCGTTGCATCGGCTCATGGTAGTGCAGGATAAAAAAGCAATAAGGTGCAGATATAAATAAATAGATTACTGTACAGATATATTGCACTTTTGCATATGCATTCAGGTTTACAGATGTATGTTATATTGTCTTTATATTCCAGCGAGTTAATCCATTTGGGGGGGGGAATTGAGGGGATAATTATGATGCGTTCAAGAGTCTTACGGCCTGAGGGAAGAAGCTGTTACAGAACCTGGAGGTTCTGCTTCGGAGGCTGCGGAACCTCTTTCTAGAGTCCAGCATACAGGAACACATTTACACCCTAGAGTTTATTGAATCACATCAACAGTATACGAAACGGGTTTTCTGCCGCATTTAAAAAATCTAATAAAACGCATCAGCAATTAAAACATATACCATAAATTCCTCTGCTTGGCTTATGCAACTTCCGGTCAATAAAGTTTGATTCAAAGTACACACTTCTCAAAGATATATTAACTGCCCTGACCACATGATGGCGACAAATACACATGTAACAATGTTAATAAATGACAAGCATGACACACTTTAACAGCAGGAGTTTACAACTTTTAGTTGTAACAGAACAGCGACTGTCAACAACTTGCAATCTGATTGGCTTTCGCAACTGTCTATCAACTCTATGTGTTCTCAAATTCATCCGCTAACGGTCCCGATGAGTATCCAATCAAAGGACACGTAAATGTCACGTTCAACGTTAGGCCATCTATAAGGCCTGACTGACAACAACTCGTGATCTGATTGGCTATCGCAACTGTCTATCACTGTATGTGCCTGTTCACTTACAGTGCACAGATGCCAGCATTGTTGATTCTGAGGGCGTCTGGCAGATTTCGTACAGCATGGCAACATAAGCCAGCTGAATTCTGATTGGATACATACTCAAACTAAAAACAACAGCGCTGGAACGAGCATAGTATGGCATGAAGAGAAAATGAATAATTCTAGATATTTAGGGAAAGTCATTTAAGAAATAATTGTATCTTTAATTATGATCATGATTTCTGGTTATGTTAGGCCAGCAGAAAAGGCCTTGCTGGCCCTGACGGCACACCACTGACTGAAAGGTGGCACAGGTTGTTATACGGTTAGTGATTCGGTCAATGCATACGTCAGTACTAATCTGAGTGAGGAGACTCCAACTGTTGTGCTCACATACAAATTTATTTTCTAAATACATCGTGACTGTACTTTAGATACAACTGTTACCAAGTGTTGAGCAAATAAATGATATGAATTTAAGTAAAACATAATTTAAAGGCCTACTGAAACCCACTACTACCGACCACGCAGTCTGATAGTTTATATATCAATGATGAAATCTTAACATTGCAACACATGCCAATACGGCCGGGTTAACTTATAAAGTGCACTTTTAAATTTCCCGGGAAATATCCGGCTGAAAACGTCTCAGTATGATGACGTTTGCGCGTGACGTCACGGATTCTAGCAGACATTTTGGAACAACACGGTGGCCAGCTTAAGTCGTCTGTTTTCATCGCAAAATTCCACAGTATTCTGGACATCTGTGTTGGTGAATCTTTTGCAATTTGTTTAATGAACAATGAAGACAGCAAAGAAGAAAGCTGTAGGTGGGATCGGTGTATTAGCGGCTGGCTACAGCAACACAACCAGGAGGACTTTGAGTTGGATAGCAGACGCGCTATCCGACGCTAGCCGCCGACCGCACCGATGATTGTGGTGAAGTCGTCCGTCGCGCCGTCGATCGCTGGAACGCAGGTGAGCATGGGTGGTGATGAGCAGATGAGGGCTGGCGTAGGTGGAGAGCTAATGTTTTTAGCATAGCTCTGTCGAGGTCCCGTAGCTAAGATAGCTTCAATGGCGTCGTTAGCAACAGCATTGCTAGGCTTCGCCATGCGGGACAGCATTAACCGTGTGGTTACAGGTCCAAGGTTTGGTTCGGTGTCTCCTGATAGAAGAAGTAATATTAGTATTGTTGATCTTCTGTCTATCCTTCCAGTCAGGGGCTTATTTATTCTGTTTTTATCTGCAGTTAAGCACAATGCTATCACGTTAGCTCCGTAGCTAAAGTATTTTTTTCCGATGTATTGTCGTGGAGATAAAAGTCACTGTGAATGTCCATTTCGCGTTCTCGACTCTCATTTTCAAGAGGATATAGTATCCGAGGTGGTTTAAAATACAAATCCGTGATCCACAATAGAAAAAGGAGAATGTGTGGAATCCAATGAGCCCTTGTACTTAAGTTACGGTCAGAGCGAAAAAAGATACATCCTGGCGTCCTGCACTGCACTCTAATCCTTCACTCTCACTTTCCTCATCCACAAATCTTTCATCCTCGCTCAAATTAATGGGGTAATCCTCGCTTTCTCGGTCCGAATCGCTCTCGCTGCTAGTGGGAATGATTGTAAACAATGTGCAGATGTGAGGCGCTCCACAACCTGTGACGTCACGCTACTTCCGATACAGGCAAGGCTTTTTTATCAGCGACCAAAAGTTGTGAACTTTATCGTCGATGTTCTTTACTAAATCCTTTCAGCAAAAATATGGCAATATCGCGAAATGATCAAGTATGACACATAGAATGGACCTGCTATCCCCGTTTAAATAAGAACATTTCATTGAATTAGGCCTTTAAGAATCCTGTGTGAAGAAGACATCAGCCATCAGAAGGAGTTACACCATAACTTAATCGACTTTAAGAAGGTCTTTGACTGAGTTTGGCATGAAGGACTATGGGTTACAATGAAGAAACACAACATAATCTCACAAATCACAGCCACTATCATATCACTGCACACCAATGCTGTAAGTAGGGATGTCCCGATACAACTTTTTCACTTCCGATAAGATAACGATATTGTAGCCTTGAGTATTGGCCGATACCTATATCAATACGATACAATATAGGCACGAATCATACATATATTTATTCCTTATTTTGTTGTGTGGAATGTTAGAAAAGGCTTGATAAAGTGATTTTACTGTTACTGATGTTGTAGTGTTAAAACAGAAATCAATAGTCAGCAAGAGTAGGTATAGGAAAAACTGACCCATTTATTATTAACCAATTGGTTACATAAATTTTAACCTTCAACATTGAGTATTACCTCAACAAATCCAATACAAACAAAATGTTATATTTAAAGTGCAAAATAACCACTAATACCAACATAATTATAAAATTGAATAGAATAAATTAAAAATAAATTAGAAGACCCTGAAAAATAACCTAATTAAATCCAATTAAAAAAAACAAAAACGTTTTAAAGTGCAAACAATTCAAGTTCACTTCAGTTATTTTTTTACTGTCAGCATATGTTGGAAACAACACAATATTGTCCACTGTCCAACTGCTCTAAGTTAAGAGTTCACAGCTCCAGTTTCACTGACTGACTGTGCCCAAAACAATGTAGTAATTACTCTTAGTCATCACTGAAGAATAGTGTAAACACAATAAACATATCACTCTAATAACAAGAGCATAAAACAAATAATAATCAGTCAGTGCTGACTACCCTTACTACTCCTCCTCCTCCTCCTCCACTTTCTGCAGTCCAAGCATAATGTGGAGATTTTTTTTTAAGAAGATAAGCATTTCGGCATGTTGTGCGGCAATACACTTTTTAACCTCTTCGTGCATCTGGGGTATAAATTTGTCTACAATGTAGTGGCGGCTAGGAATAATGTAGCGAGGTTCGAGGTGCTCCATTAAGCGTTTAAACCCGACATTACTCACCACCGACAGGGGCTGGTCATTAAGCACAATAAACTGGGCTATCTTTTCTGTTATGGCCATTGCCTTTTTGCTGTCCCGTGGTAGTTTGTCACGTCTTGCAAAGCTTTCGGCCAGCGTGGGTTGCTGAAGCGAGCCAGAGGTTTGTTGCTTCGCCTTGCTGCTCTCGGGAAAATCCTCATGTTCTTTGTTGTGGTGTTTTTCAAATGTGCAATGAGGTTGCTTGTATTGAACCATCCCGGTTCTGTCCCTCGACGGGACACTCGCGCCTAACAAATGTTGCATTAAGCGGCTACGTCTTTGTCCGAGTTTACGTTAAAATACTTCCACACAGCCGACATCATGCTGCAAGCACACGCGTTGTTGTTGTTGTGATCACGTGGGCTGTGCATGCTGGATCAGAGACGCTCTTCTTCCGCGGCCGGCACCAACGTTAATTAAGGGGCATTGCTGCTACCTACTGTGTTGGAGTGTGATCAAACCAGAGTCACCTATTATAGACGTGCTGCAGCGGAAAATGGACAGCTTATATCGGAGCGCTTATATCAGAGTTTTTAGATTCAGTCCGATAAAATCCGATATTCACTTTTTTGGCTAATATCGGACTGATTTCCGATATCAATATCGGATCGGGACATCCCTAGCTGTATGTGCTGTCTTTACTAACAGCACTCTAAGTGAACAATTCAGGTCAACAGTTGGTGTGTGACAGAGCTGCCTACTTTAGCCATTTCTGTTTAGTCTTTTGTAGGACCAAATTATGATGGATGCTCTAGAAGGCTTTAAAGAAACTGTGTCAGTTGGCAGAAGAAAAATATGCAATCAGCGCTTTGCTGATGAAATTGATCTAATCGCTGAATAGAGAGGAGAACTTAGTGGCTGCAGAACAAGACTAGATGATGTGGCAAAAGCCTATGGAATAGAAATAAGCAGTGAAAAGAGCAACACAATGACAATGGTAAGTGCATTTGACATGCCAAGCAAAGGAGTCTCCATTGAAAGAGAACTACTTGAGGAAGTTGAAAACTTCAAGTATCTTGGTACCACCATTACAGCTGATGGGAAGTCTGACAAAGAGAACAGGACACGAGTGGCCAGAGCATTACAGTCTCTGACAAAATTAATGAGGATATATAAGAGCAACAAGATCTCAACAAGCACAAACGTCCACCTTCTTTGTTGTGTAGTTTCCCCCACTTTCTTCTATGAATATGAAAGCTGCAAGCTTAAAAAAGAAGATCGAGGCTTTTGAAATGAAATGCTATCATTGTCTCCTGAGAGTCCCATACACACAGCTCATAAAACCAAAGAATACATCAGAAGTGAATTAACTACAGCCATTGGAGTCCACAAACATATCTTTCCACTTGTGAAAAACCGCAAACTTTACTGTTTTGGCCACATTACAAGATCAACACCACACATTCCGCAAACCATCCTTCAAGGATCTGTGGAAGTAAAGCAAAAACGAGGTCGCCCCAGAAAGACTTGAAGGGATAACATCAAAACTTGGACAAATGTGCCATTCTATCAACTTCAGGATACCACCAAACACCGACACAGGTGAAAGGAGTTGGTGTATCCCATCTGCTATACCTCTACGGTCGTCTCGATCACGGGTGTCCAAAATACGGCTCAATGTCGTCTTCAATTTGGCTGGTGAAACGTCATGAGTTGAATAACGAATCTTGCCAGTAGGGAGATTGCATTACTTTTAAAAGACTGTCTCTGACACTGCTGTTTCATTGCCATCAAGTAGACAGAGTTAGTAATTCACGTGATTGATCTTTGATTATACACTGAACAGACCTATGTGTTGCAATTACTTATATGACCCAATGCAAACAACCTTTCGTAGTCATTCTTCAAAAATAAAAAAATAAAAAATCCAACCTGTTCACTGAAATTTATGGATATCCTAAAAATGTCCATGCACCATAAAAAAAAAATAAAAAAAAATTATACCTCATTTAAATCAATTACAAATCCATTGCAAAACACTATATTAATATTAATTATATATACATTATATTAATGTAATATGCACACACACACACACACACACACACACACACACACACACACACACACACACACACACACACACACACACACACAGACACACAAACACACACACACACACACACACACACACACACACACACACACACACACACACACACACACACACACACACACACACACACACACACTATATCATCCCTACAAGCCTGTTTTGTAGGTTTCCCTGCTCGTCAGAGGATTTTATTGAAGTGTCTGTGGCTGTTACATGTATATATACGAAATTATGCTGTGTTATTTTGTAGGCCCCTACTCAAGAACTCTACTGAGCTGAGTAAATACATATGGACTCTTAAAGACAATAAAATTGATCACACCATTACATGCCGATTTGTCGCATCTAACTCACCATACAACAGTGCAGCTAAAAGATGTAACCTGTGCCTGAAAAAAAATGTTTTATTATATACCACCCCAGCATGTCCACTTTAAACAAACGAAACGAACTGGTCTCATCATGCCGGCACAGAAGCAAGGCACTATTGTGCAACAATGGCCACACCCCCACGTGATATACCCTATATATACAAGTAACAGCCACAGACAGTTCAATAAAATCCCCTGACGAGCAGGGAAACCTGCGAAACAGGCCTGTGGGGATGATATAGTCTCTGTGTTTTTTCCTGACCTAACGTATATACCGCTCTACCCCGGTATTGAACACTGTATAACGGATAAACCACAGAAAACTTGACTATGTATATATATATATATATATATATATATATATATATATATATATATATATATATATATATATATATATATATATATATATATATATATACATAAATATTAAAAAAAAAAGTCATACATATATAAATATACATTATTTAGCCCAATGCGGCCCCAAAGTCAAAAAGTTTGGACACCGCTGTTCTAGATCATGGGACAACTACAACTAGAATTTAATTTGATCACTTGACAACACTAGTAAACATTAAATAAATGTTCCTATTAATTTTTGAGACCGAGGCTGTATTTTTTGCTAACAATGTGTTCATGTTTATAGTTTGTGCTGAGTTTTGGATATATGCATGACTTGTCACGATAACATGACATATCATCTAGACTTGGTCTCAACGCCCCAAGTCTTGATCTTGACTACAACACAAATGAAATATAAGTTATTTCTCAGAAGTAATACAAATATTCTTTCCATCTTGTATTTATTGTTTGTTTAGGTGATTCCATTAGTGGCTGGTGTGTTTAAAAGCTGCCCTGACCTGTTGGAAATCTTAATTATGGCAGTCTTTCTGTACTGTAAAACACACCTTGTATTTCACTTTTACGGCATCTCTAAGAGCATCACTTTATTTTAGAAATCAAGCATCGGAGACAACCATTAACCAAAACAAAAACAAAGAGAAAATAGATAGACAAGAAGCACTTAGCCAGGAGGGAGAAAAGCTTTTAAAACAACTTGCGGGGCTGATGTACATTTACATAAAATGAAAGTCTGTCATTAAGGGGACCAGACTTTTGATTATATTTTGAATCAGGTTCCTTCTTCATCCCTTCATCCTTAAACTCTAAACTTCTTCTCTCAAAAGTTCACACTCCCCATTTTCCCATGATACTTATCCCTACTACTCCTTTTTGTCAGATTAAAACCTAATCTTCTGTAATGGTATAGCAGTACTATCCAAAATGCTATCTGAATACATGATTAATAATTAAAGAGCACACTCACACTTTGCTCACTCCCCCTTGTCTCCTTGCTCCCTTTCACCTTGCATGCCTACTGTTTTCTCCTTTTACCGGTACATCTACATCTTTCCTTTTTTTACCATATTTGCCATCCTCCATCCTCCTCTTCCTCAAGCCCGACATCTAATCTTTCATAATGATTGTCTGGGTGTCTAAACACTTTCTAACGGCTTAATCAATACTTAATGAACATAGCATAAATACTTTATGAACCCTAAACCCTGGTATCCCCAGGGTTTCATTAGCCAAGGAGATGCACACTTTTCTCAATCTTCTTGATGGCTGGAGGCTCTGTGGAATCATCACTGGGTACTGATGACCTCATCCCCAAGTCTCTGGTCAGTTCATATTACCACAGTTGTGCAATTTCACCACTGCTGTCATGCTATCTCTTCTAGCCTGTGTCAAAGGACAATGAGAACAATCTCTATAGGGAATGCAGTCATGGGATGCACAGTCAAGGTGATATTGATCAAACAGCATCCATAAATCCTTCTGGTTCATGGGAAGACAATTGGTTGCATTTTTAGACTTGCAACGAGGACTGAGGCAATGATTGAGTAACTTGGAATTCAAAATGTGCATCAACTTTAACTGACCGGGACGTCAGCATATCCCCCTTGTGTTTGATCTATTTCACATTTCAGCAAAAGTAGGCAAAACACAAAGGTCCACTACAGAGGTTATTTTGTGTAGAGATGGATACCAAAACTTGATTGGCACCGGGGGCAACGTGCACAGTATTAACCAGACCAGAGGTCGGCAACCCAAAATGTTGAAAGAGCCATATTGGACCAACATTGGAGCCGCAAAATTTTTTAAGTCTTATATAAGTGCTATAATGAAGGCAACACATGATGTAAGTGTCTTATATTGTCTTATATTAGCTATATCAGCCTACTATCAAAGGCTGACACAAATCTTCGTTGACAGAAATGTATTTTAATTTTTATTCTACACATTTTTGCAACATTGGAAATCATCTCACAGGATAATATAACTCCTGAAAATTACTGTCTTAGAATGGCCAAAGGTATAGATGTGTGTGTCCAAGTTTAAGGAAACGGCAGGCTATCTTCTTCTAATGGATTTATTACAATCTTTGCAAGCTGGGTAACGTTTGCTGTGGTCTGGAATAACATGGGACAAAAACAACTATGAGAAATGTAGCCAATATTACATCCATATAATGTGTCACGAGACATGCAAATATAAATTATATACACAGAGGACATAAGTAAAGGAAATTAAATGAGCTCAAATATACCTACAAACGAGGCATAATGATGCAATATGTACATTAAGCTAGCCTAAATAGCATGTTAGCATCGATTAGCTTGTTGTCATGCACTGACCAAATATGCCTGATAAGCACTCCAACAAGTCAATAACATCAACAAAGCTCACCTTTGCGCATTCACACACAGCATAAAATGTTTGGTGGACAAAATGAGACAAAGAAGGAGTGGCATAAAACACGTCTTTCTGTGGCAGCATCGAAGAAAGTTGTACATGTAAACAAACTACGATGAGTTCAAGGATCGCTGAAATTAGTAAGACAAAAGGGTGCTTGCCAAATACTCCCATCAGTGAAGCATGTTTAATACAAACAGTGGTATTTCTAACAATTAGGAAGGTTTGTGTCATGTTTGTTCTCCTACAGAAAATATATTAAAACAAAACAATTTTTTTTTTTCTTCATCTTTTTCCTTTATCACACATCTCTGAAAGAGGTCCAGACAGCCACTAGGATGGCGCTAAAGAGCCGTATGTGGCTCTAAAGCCGCGGGTTGCTGCCCCCGAACCAGACCAAAAAAAGAAGTAGATATCGGTGTCTCATTTCAGAGTTAAATGAATGCATTGACAAATTAGTGCAGCAGTCCAGGCATTTTCTACATTTTATTGACGCTTTTAACACACTAACAGCAGTCATCATATCCACTACCACGCACACATTTTGCTGCAGCCAGCACTCGTCACATCAACACAGAACTTCCTTATTATCCACCAATCGGTGCATGCAATGGTCGTCTTGTTATTATTTTCCAGACACCGTCGTAAATACACTGCATAAACATTAAATAGATTCACCCGGTACACTTGAACTTGAACACTCTTCAATTCAGTGTATGAAAAAAAGTTGCTTTTAGCAGCATTTATGTCACACATCGATGTTAATATACACATATAACACTTAGCCTGAATATATAGCCTGAAGTAGTGTCACGGCACATGCGCAATCCTGCATGTCATCTGCAGCAAGCTTTGCCAGCACCTCCGCTGGAGACACGCCGGGACACGCCCCTGCTCACTCTGCACGCGTCGCGGATTTCCTGCAAGGCTGCAGGCAATCCTCAATCAGTACACCTGGGGCTAATGAAGACAGACGGCATAAAGACCAGCGGACCCGAAGATCCAGTGCCGGAACGTTGTTCACTTCCGTAGTAAGCATCCCGTCTCTGGCTTCTCTCCTGCGTACTTGATCTCTCTTTGTGCCTTCCCTGTTTCCGTGTCTTATGTCCGTTGTGTTTCACACAGTGCTTCCCCTGCACCCCGTGATCGAACTGTGTACCTCCACTTCCCACTGGATTCCGGACTGCCTCCCTTGATCCTCGACCCCCGCTTGGACACAGACCTCATTGCTTCTCTCCAACCCCTGACCGCTTGCCTGCCCATGGACTGCCTTTTTGCCTAAACCCTTTGGTCTGACGAATGATTCATCCAACACGCACATACAACAAACTCTGGTAACATTCACATGGTTAATTCTACACATCCTCTTGCACCTGACACTTAGAGTAGCATACAAATCCCACCTATTCATCAAGTTCAATAAACCTATTGAACTGATTTCTGCCGTGGTGTCTTTTCCTTCCCCCGCCGTACGTAACAAGTAGAGAGGGATAAGATCTTCCTCCTCTGGCTGAGAGCATAACTTAATGTCAAAATGAGTACGTCCACCTTGCTGGCGTTGCCATACTACAAAAAACCCACAAACAGAGGCATCCTAAACTGTGTGCAAGCCCACGCCAAAATGCATGAACTTTATGATTTCACGTTTTGGCATTGTTTAACACGAGTATCCAACATTATAACAATTTATAGTCAAAAATTATGAAATGCATCTTAGGTCTCGTTTAATTTCGTAAATTGAGGTACTACTGTATCTACAGTATGTACATGCTGCTTGATGGTAATACAATAAGAACAGAGTACTGCAAAAACATGGGTGTGTAGTGTACACATTACTGTTCTCAAACATATTGTTCTTACACTTATGTAAAGGTTTAAAATAGTGCATGTTCCGTTGATAAAGCTTTTATCACAGTAGAACTGGTTATTTTTTCATCATCCATTACTATGGGAAATAACATAATCCATCTACTTTTGATGCCGGCTTATCTGCCTTCACATTGATCACATTATTCAAAAATGGTGAAAGTAAATCATCCCTGCTAAGTGTACACAATGGAGAGCTTGATACACTAAAATTGATCCGTATAAATTCTGCACAAGGCCTTTCTGTGCTTAATTGGCCACATAGGTCATTACGCTTTGCTAACCTTTAAACGATTCAACTCATTATAAGAGCCTCATTAAGTATTGGAAAAAGACTTCAAGTGATGTTGTACTTATCAAAAATACACACAAGTAGCAAAAGCTATTTTCTATAATGACTCACCACATTTATGACATCACAGCTGACTGAATGAGAAACTGTCTATGTCAGTGTTTAACTTAATTTTGCGACAGCTACACATGTTTTGTCCAGTACTACAAGCATCTACCCACTCACTGGAAGCATTAAGCCTTATAGGAAGTTGAGACTAAACAGGAACATGTCTTCTGCTCAAAGATCTGCTCATTTTTCTTCGAGGAGTCAGTCTTGCCCTGTCCTCTCTTTCGAGCTGTTTTCACCTCATATTTCTCTCCCTACCACTTACTCTGTCACGGCCATGCCTATTAAAAAAGTGGTAATTCATCATAGCGTCAGAGCAGAGAGCAGACACGGCTGCACACCAGCGTGGAGGCGGCTTCCTTACCTTTCTGCCAGCTGTCCAGTGCTGGTATCAATCATGCTGTTCTGTGACAGTAAAGCCATCAGGGAGGTATGGCCACAGATAGGCAGGGAACAGCCAGTAAAAATGGACATAAAGAGATGCTGGATGTATAAAATGTCACATTTAATTTAAAGTTAGTGTCTCTAGAGCACGGCTATTCAACCGGCGGCTTGGGGGCCAAATCAGGCCAAAAAAAAAATGACTGGCCCTGGAGTTGAGTTCAAAACTTGGGAAACAAGACATTTTTTAGAAATTTCCTTAAAACACGAGAGTGATCCTGTCGTATAGAGGAATTCGAACCACTGTAAACACATTTTCCCAAACACTAGCTTGCTGTCATAGAGATCATTTTTAACTAGCTTTTTTGCAGAAGGTTCTGTACAGTAGGTCTAACAAAATAGTTAGACCAAAATCAAATGTCTACTGTAGAGGACGCTGGTTCTCCTGAACATACAAAATAAGACTACTAGTAAAGGGAGGAGTCCGGCCCCTTGGTCTTCAGCTTTCTGGAAATGTGGCCCCCGAAAACAATTAAGTTGATTATCCGTGCCTTAGAGAGTTTAGGCGCCATGTTTGGATGTTGACACAGATTTTACTCCCTAAACCGACCACACGGAATACAACTTATGAGTTGGAGCTTGATTCCAAACAGTCGAGGAAAACGATGTGGGTTATAGTTTTGTCCCGATACCAATATGTTGGTACCTCTACCGGTATTAAAATAATTTCGGTACTTTTCGGTACTTTTCTAAATAAAGGGCACCACAAAAAATTGCATTATTGGCTTTATTTTAACAAAACGTCTTATGGTACATTAAACATATGTTTCTTATTGCAAGTTTTTCCTTAAGTAAAATAGTGAACATACAAGACAACTTGTCTTTTAGTAGTAAGTAAACAAACAAAGTCTCCTAATTTAGCTGCTGATATATGCAGTAACATATTTTGTAATTTTCCATTCTATTATTTTGTCAACATTATTAAGGACAAGTGGTAGAAAATTAATTATTAATCTACTGGTTAATTTACTGTTAATATCTGCTTACTTTCTCTTTCAACATGTTCTAAATCAGGGGTCACCAACGCGGTGCCCGCGGGCACCAGGTCGCCCGTAAGGACCAGCTGAGTCGCCCGCGGGCCTGTTCTAAAAAATAAATAAATAAATAAATAAAAAATAAAAAATAAACATTTTTTTTTAAATTAATTTATTTATTTTTTAAATTAAATCTACATAGAAAAAACACAAGATACACTTTCAATCAGTGCATCAACACAAACAACCTCCCCCATGCACACTCATCCACACCCACTCACACAAAAGGGGTTATTTCTTTCTGCTACCAATATTCTGGTTCCCACAACATAGACAACACATCTGCAAGGGACACAGTCCCTGAAGCACACATGATTGTACAGGCTGCTGGTCCACTAACATTTTCATTAATTACTATTTTTTATGTAATTATTTTTATATTGTTTTACTTTCTTTTTTATCCAAGAAAATGTTTTTTATTTATTTATCTTATTTTATTTTATTTTTTAAAAAAGGGCCTTATCTTCAACAGACCAGGTTGTCAATTAAATTAGATTTGTTTAAAGGGTTTTTTAAACCAGGCCCAGTCCAGATAATGTCCAAGTCGGACTCAGCAACACACACCTTCATTCATGTACACAGAAAAAAAATTAGGGAACACAACAGATTGCATATAATTTATAAACAAAATTACATTTTCAAAATAAGCATTTATGTACAGTCCAGATTATGTCCAGGTCACTCAAATTAGGGAACACAACAACAGATATCATATAATCTATAAACATAATTATACTTTCAAAATAAGCCTTTGAGGACTTCTCATCTTTTTTTAATGTTTTTTGGCATCATTATAGTTTTCAACCATGTAACTTTCTAAAGTTAGAAAATACTGAATACATGTTTTAAAGAAAGTAATACTAAGTGAATATCTGTTTTTGGCCTTAAAAATAAACATTTTACAGAGTACTATAATTAAATTGACTAAATCATGATTGTCAATGAACTCTCCTAAAATAACAGAAACCACATTAAGCTTCATAAACAAACCAATCCTTAAACACATTTTTTCAACTTCCACCCAAAACAAAGACACAATATGACAATACCAAAACAAATGCAGGGTGGATTCAGGCTCCTGACAACAAAATCGGCAATCATCTGACTCTGTCATATTCCATAATTTTAACATTTTCCCTGTGGGTAAGAAGTTATAAATAATTTTAATTTGAAAATAACGATTTTGCACATCGATAGTGGTTTTATAGATTAGTTTGAATATGGCATCCCATGGCAACGGGCAGTCAAAAAAGTCCTCCCATTTTCCATTTGTGTTGTATGAGGCAGCCTTCAAATATTTCTTTATTAAATAAAAATTATATATTTTTCTATTTATTTTAGTTCCTTTTTGCCAACTAGAATTTCTTATTAGAGGTTTACAAACTAATAATTTAGTAGCTCCATAATTAATTATTTGTTTCCATCTTTTCCCAATTACTCCAGTTAGTTGATAAAATGAAAAGCTTGAGCAAGCATCACCATACATAGCTCTAAATTCATCATAATTCATAATTTTACCATTCTCATTGATAATATCATTGACAAAAATGATTCCTCTTTCAAACATATTTTTACAAAAGAAAGGCTTTCCATCTATTACAATATTAGAGTTCATCCATATTAACTGCTGCAAAATATCGTCTTTTTTTTCTGGCACATACAATTGAAAACACCACTATGCGTGGATTGTTTCCTTTATGAACCCCGCCATGTTTCCCAGCAGACTCTCTGGGAGGGGATCACTTGTAAAAAAGGATACAATTTATTTTGATACAGTACATGTTTTTTGTCCAACAGGACATTTGTGTACCACTCAATGTTTAAATACATATTTGGAACAATTGATGCTTTTAAAGACAGACACATAGCTTCCAGGTTGAGAAGTTTCAGGCCCCCATATTCATACTCTTTGTACAAAACCTTTCTTTTAATCTTTTCTGGTTTGCCGTTCCAGACAAAATCGAAGACCCTCCGCTCATAAATCTTAAAAAAGTTTTGTGATGGAGCTGGTAATGACAAAAACAAATAAATAAATTGAGGAATAATTAACGAGTTGGCAATAGACATTTTACCATACAAGGTTAGGGATTTCCCTTTCCATAATTGCATAATTTTGTCCAGCTTTCTTAGTCGATTATCATAATTTACTGAGCCTAGATCTTCCAGATTTTCTGGGACAACAACACCAAGTATGTTAACTGGTCCATCTGTCCACAAAACAGGCACTTTGCATTCCATTCGAAAGGACGTTCCCTTTAGATTTCCGATCCTTAACATTTTACATTTATCATAATTAAGCTTAAGGCCAGATTGCTGTGAAAATATGTCCAAAAGATTAAGAAGGTTCCGCAAACAATGAGGAAAAATCTTATCTTTGTGAATCAGCCTTTTCTGACATGAACTTCATCAAGAACAAACACAGAACACGCCTCACTGATGCACATCTGCAAGACTCACTCAGAGTTGCAGTGTCAAGTTACACACCAGAGTACAACACACTAGTTAACAGCATGCAATGCCAGGCTTCCCACTAACTGACAAAGAAACATATAACAGATTTGGTGTCCAGTTCAAAGTGTGACATGATTTAAAAATTTGAGAGTTTACTTTTTTATTTTACATGAGTTATTATTTGTACAAACATGGTGCAAAGTAATTCATGATTTGTTAAAAAATGTTAGTGGCTAGCTAGTTGAAATGGGATATTGTGATTTCACAAGACTGTCTTAGAAGTGATCATTTGAAAATGTTCAATTTGAAAAATGTGCACTTAGAGAAAATATAAAAATAAAGTGTTGCATATTGATATTTATCTGTTTCTATATATATTTATTGTGAGAAATCATTAAGATGATCAGTGTTTCCACAAAGATAAATATCATTAATTATTAATAATAACAGAGTTAAAGGTAAATTGAGCAAATTGGCTACTGCTGGCAATTTATTTAAGTGTGTATCTAACTGGTAGCCCTTCGCATTAATCAGTACCCAAGAAGTAGCCCTTGGTTTCAAAAAGGTTGGTGACCCCTGTTCTAAATACACTTCTGTTAAGATGTAATAATCACATATTCTTCTGTTGTTTGATACTTTACATTAGTTTTAGATGATACCACAAATTTGGGTACCAATCCGATACCAAGTTGGTCATATTCAAAGTCCTTAAGTGTCCAGGGACATATTTCCTGAGTTTATAAACATAAAATAAATTTAAAAAAAACGAAAGAAGATGTGATGACAAAAAATATCGACAAAATCATAGTAGTATTGACTAGATACGCTCCTGTACTTGGTATCATTACAGTAGATGTCAGGTGTAGATCCACCAATGGCGTTTGTTTACATTTTGACGCCGGTAAGCTACGGTGTGTAGTGAAGCATGTTTAGCTATTCCTCGTCCTGCAGGGATGATACTTGTAAGAAACTTACTTTATTTGTCGCCATGGAGGCGAGGATTAGTGATTCAGAAGTAGCTAAAACACTGCCGACTGCGGCTGGACTTTAGTCTTGGAGATGGACTTTTGTCTTAAAGCATCTCTTCCTGAGGGCGTTTCAGTGTTATAACTTCACCTTTATCTTTAGTTTTTAAGCCAAAATGCGTCCGTTCTCCCTTTTCTGTCTACACACTGTTTGGAACACATTGTGCGCTGCAAAAACATGCTCCTCTGCTCGTAAACCAGCAATGACACGACGTGACGACGAGGGGTGGTGGAGGACCGGTACTTTTCAGAGGCGGTATAGTACCGAATATGATTTTTTAGTATCACGGTACTATACTGTACTGTACCGTACAACCCTAGCGGATTATGTTATTCAATACTTGTATCCAATCATCCAAATGTGGCATTTTGACTAGGAAAAGATGATGCTCTAGGTATAATTTAGACTTTGGCAAATGCATATTCCCTAGTCAGTGGTAATACATGTTGGGACCTGATACCTCTTGGTAATGTATATCCAGTTACCACAATCCTTCATAGCACAGTCAAAAAAAGCTTCTAAAAACAACCTAAACCTCATTCTTACGTCCCCACACATGTACACAGAAAAAAGTACACACATTATGGATAAAACATGATCAGCGCACATGGCACTCTCTGACGTTCTTAACGATCTCCTCTTCTGTACTGAATGTTGTAATCATGGCTAATGGGACTCAGCTGTTGGCCAGTCTAATTACTTGGAATGCAGACAGATGATCTGGACGACATGCTGACACACACACACACACACACACACACACACACACACACACACACACACACACACACACACACACACACACACACACACACACACACACACACACACACACACACACACACACACACACACAAGCACAAATATGCAAGCTCCCCACTCCTCTCCACACACAAGGGGCTTCCATAGATTGTTGTTCTCCATTTGTGCACCTGCCACTCAAAGTGTGTGCGCGCGTGTGGGTGTGTACGTGTGTATGTGTACACGTGATGGCAACATGTACAGTAGCTGTTTGAGTGTGTATCTTTGTTGCAAAAAAGCAGGAGTGCACATGGCTGTATGCATTGTCATGGGTCAGTAAAAAGTCCATGCAACATTTCCGTTATTTCTGTTGGGAAGTCATTGCACCATTTTTTTTTTTTTCATATTCACCAAAAATAAATGTTATTGTTTACATTACTCTGGTCATGTTTTAAACTATAGGCTTTATGAAGGGAGTGAAACAAACTGTAACCGTCTACAGCAGGGCTATTTAACTGGCGGCCCTTAAGCTACATTTACCAATTACAAGTGTGCAATAGTTCAACACTTTGGAGAGAAACATTTTTGCGACAAATTCCTAAAAACACTAGTGTGTTCCTGTTGTATGGAGGAACTTGAACCACTGTAAACAAATTGCCAGATCCTTGCATTGATATGTTAATCTTGCTAGCAAACATAGAACACTGGGGTCCAAACTTGTTATTTACATAACTTAGGCGTTCCTCAAGGCACCCCTTTACAGTAGGTCCTTGCCTTTTTGGCAGTTATATTTTTTTTTCTACATTGTGATCTACGTCATTAAGGTGTTGCTGTTACTTGTTTACTTTAGATGCAGTCAGTAGTCATTTGTTCAATTTCTTTAGTTATACTAGTAGTGTTCCTTAAGGTTCCCTTTTCGGTCCTCTCTTTTCCATAATTTCCGATATTCAACTGGTGGCCCGCAAGTTCAGTTAAAAAAAAACTTGTGAGATACTCTTAAAATGCTGTCATCGAGATGATCTTTGACTAGCTTTTTTTGCAAAAGGTGTATAAAAAAAAGCAGCGCATTCCTGTAACTCTGACATTCCTTTAACTCTGACAAAGTAAATAAACCAAAATGAAATGTCGACTGTAGAGGAAATTAGTTCTCCAGACAAAACAAAATAAGATCAATAAATAGTTTCTGGCCCCCAAAACAATTGAGTTGAATATTCCTAGTCTATGATATGTAAGTCATACTGTATTTTATTGTTGATGTCTACTCTCTTCCCCTGCATGTTTTCTAAAACAGCATCTTTTAATGGTCCATAAGACTCCACTAGACTTATATTTTCCCCCCATTGCCTCCACTTCTCTGTTATTACAACAATTTCACTGTATTGTAGTTCATATGTGGTCAACTTTGTTTGAATTGATTTGTACATACTGTAATTTAGGAAATTGCTTTAACCCTCGTACAGTATTCACCAAACTCGAGGACGTACTGAGCCCTTGTCAATAACACTTGAAATCTATCTTACATTCTACATTACTTGGCAAAATCAGGACACTGGTACACTCTGGGAAGAAAATACAACAATGCTCTCTATTGATTGAAGTTTATGGATTTTTGTTGTGTTATTATTGTCCATGATGTATCATCAGCACGGTAAACAAATCTATTTTGCCTAGAATAATATACGATTTGTTTTCCTTATCCATTGAATAGTTAAAACCTTATTTGACCTCATGAGTCGTTTTTATTATATCCCTAATCAAATTAGGAAATTATATTTGCTGTATTTCTAAAAATAAAAAAATACAAACAACAAGGTAATGCAGTTTCTGACCATCATTTTAGTGTTTGTTCAGGAACACAATCAGGGTTTTTTCTTTGTGATAAATATTAGATAATTGTGGGATGCTATCATATGAGACATCATTGGCCGAGTCTGCCTGGGGAGAGAGGAGGCTTCTGGGAAATCCTCTCTAAATAAATAATGATGTCTGGAACAGAGAAGGGGAGTTCGTCTTTGGCTGCAGGTACACACCCTGTTAAGACATTTGAGGACATTTGTGTGAAAGTACGTGTTAGTTTGTGCACTGCATGTTTAGTGTGAAAATTGTTACACAGGCTAAACCGACCATTGAATGTTCAATACGAGTGGGCTTGAGATGAAATGAGAAAAATCATTTTGGACAAGAGGTCTGCTATTTTTACTGTAAAAATGGAAGAACAAATAGAGCTGTACCATAGTGTGTTATTGATGAGGGGATGTTTTCCCATTCATCCAGAAGAATATTTGAGAAGTCAGAGGTCAATGACAGTGAATGATGGGGCGTGGTCTCTGTTGTAGTTTATTCCAACAGTGTTAAATGAGGTAAACGCCAGGCTTCTGTGTGGGAGAATCACATTGTTTGACAATTAACTATTTCTATGATGCCTTTATAAACAGTCATGGTGAAAAAGAAAAGCCCCCCCAAACTGTTTTTACAAAGTTGGAAGCGTAGATTAGGAAAACATATATATTATTATATACAAAACCCAAAACCAGTGGAGTTGGCACATTGTGTAAATCGTAAATAAAAACAGAATACGATGATTTGCAAATCCTTTTTAACCTATATTCAATTGAATGAACAGCAAAGACAAGATACTTAACGTTCAAACTGGAAAACGTTATTTTTTGCAAATATTAGCTTGAGAAAGTTGAGGAACGCTCATCAAACACTTATTTGAAAAATCCCACAGGTGAACAGGGTCATTGGGAACAGGTGGATGCCATGATTGGGTATAAAAGCAGCTTCCAATAAATGCTCAGTCATTCACAAACAAGGATGGGGCGAGGGTCACCACTTTGTGAACAAATGCGTCAGCAAACTGTCGAACAGTTTAAGAACAACATTTCTCAACGAGCTATTGGAAGGAATTTAGGGATTTCACCATCTAGCTTATGTAACAAAATTTCGTTCTTATCTGTACTGTAAAGTTCAAATTTGAATGACAATAAAAAGGAAGTCTAAGTCTAAGTCTATCTATGGTCTGTAATATCATCAAAAGGTTCAGAGAATCTGGAGAAATCACTTCACGTAACATTGAATGCTTGTGACCTTGGATCCCTCAGGCGGTACTGCATCAAAAGCCGACATCAGTGTGTAAAGGATATCAGTGTGTAAAGGATATCACCACATGGGCTCAGGAACACTTTAGAAAACCACTGTCAGTAACTACAGTTGGTCGCTACATCTGTAAGTGCAAGTTAAAACTCTACTATGCAAAGCGAAAGTCATTTATCAACAACACCAACAAATGCCACCTGCTTCGCTGGGCCCAAGCTCATCTAAGATGGACTGATGCAAACTGTAAAAGTGTTCTGTGGTCTGACGTGTCCACATTTCAAATTGTTTTTGGAAACTGTGGACGTCGTGTCTTCCGGAACAAAGAGGAAAAGAACCATCCGGATTGTTCTAGTCACAAAGTTCAAAAGCCAGCATCTGTGATGGTATGGGGGTGTATTAGTGCCCAAGGCATGGATAACTTACACATCTGTGAAGGCACCATTAATGCTGAAAGGTTACATACAGTACATATGATACATATGTTGCCATCCAAGCAACGATATAATGAACGCCCCTGCTTATTTCAGCAAGACAATGCCAAGCCACGTGTTGCGACAGCGTGGCTTCATAGTAAAAGAGTGTGGGAACTAGGGATGGTCGATACCACACTTTTAGGATTCGATAAGATATCGATACTTTTTCTTGCCTTTTCATCGATACCGATACCGATACTATTAATTTCTTATTGGCAATTTTTGTCAGTCAAAAATATTATTACTATTGTTATTATTTAAGACAAATCACAAGACGAATACAGACCATTTATACCACATTTATTATGGTCAATATATAATAAAAGTACAATTAAAATAAATAACATAAATATGAAAAATAAATTAAATATAATCAAAAATATACACATTTTCACTTTTCTTATTCCTCAAAAAAAAAGTCTTGGTAGAAAAAGCTTAAAAAAACAATTATTCATAACAATGTTATGTTTCAAACCTCTTTGTGGAAGTAAACTTATAACACTTCTCTGAAGCAAAGTCAATAATTTCCTTATCACAATAAACTAGGATTCCCTTGTCCTATAAACCTGCATACGAAAGACAGTTCCCTGAGAAAATGAACTTGGAAAAATTATCTACAATAATGTCTGACACCATCACACCTTTAGTGTACTCGAGATATGTCGTCACACGTCACACTTTACTGAAGTTTCAGATTGCTGTTCAGGAAAAGTAACAACGCTGTCGGCTGGCTGTGTGTGTGTTGCACGTTGACGACGCTCATTCGCTGTCTCCTGTGATGTGACTGGGCCAGCTCTATACTCTGCCAGGTACAGGGGTGTCCCAGCACATAGTAAGTTAAGTAAGTAATCAAAGGCTTCCGGTTAAGATGTGAAGGAGGGAGGACGCGTCCGAGCGACTCTCCGTGAATTTGACACTCAAATTGTATAAAAACCACATATTGTGAGGAAATTCGAGTTGAAAGGAGAACATAAGTGATTATAGGCACACTATGGCTTCGCGGGGCGGCAAAACTCCACAGCAGGGGATAAAGGCGCACTTTACTCGGCATAGTAAAACTACCACTACAAACAGTGGGACTAGCTTAGCCTCTCCAGCTAGTAGCTCTGTAGCTGCTAAAGAGGCTAATGCTGGTAGCATGACCGCAGCCAGCCTACCCCCAGAAATGGAGAGCCTACACCGACTCATGACCGCGTCAATGGAGAATATAATAGCTCCGCTGAAGAGGACCATGGATGAAGTGAAGATAATTGTGGAGGATCAAGGCAAAAGGATCGTCGACTTGGAAGAAAACGCAACGCAGCTAACTGAACGAGTCACCGCTCTTGAGGCTATATGTGAGCAGCTCTTGACCCAGAACGAGTCACTGAACGAACGCATGGAAGACGCCTCTAACAGGTCTAGACGCTGCAACCTGCGCGTCACGAACGTACTACCGAGTCCTGGGGAAAGGAACGACTGTGTTCAATTCATGCAAAACTTTTTTGCCACAGTACTTGGGGACGTGTTCACCGAGCCACCCATACTAGACAGAGCGCACAGGATCGGTCAGGAAAATCCGGGGCCCAACCCGAGGCCTAGAGTGATGATTGTCCGCTTCCATTACTTTCAGGACAAGATGCGTGCACTACGGGCAGACAGGAGCCTGCTACAATGGAAGGGTCAGAAAATTATGCTCTATCCAGATTATGCGCCAGCTACTGTGAAACTTCGTGCCACATTCACCAAGGTAAAAGCTCAAATGTGGAAGAAGAATGTCCGATTCCGCCTCGTCTTTCCAGCTGTTTTAAAGGTGGAATTTAAAAACAAAACGCATGCATTCAAGACCGCTGATGAAGCACAACGATTCTATGACCGGCGTATAGCCAGACTCCCGGACATGGAGAGAAACACAACTACCAAACCAGCGAGAAGAGGGCGCGCCACCACCCAGGAGAGAGGCGACACCGGCCGGGAGAGAGAGGAGGAGAACGGCGCTGGACTAGGCAACGAAGAGGATGGAACGCACGGGAAGAACGGTCCGGGAGGAGAGGACGAGGCGATGGGAGGCATCAGCGTGGAAGGAGAATATAACGACGAGGTGAACGACGGCGAAGAAGAAGACGGCGGCAGCGGCAGCGAGTCCGGAGACAACATGGGGGCTCTGGACGAGAATGACGGTACTGAGTAGCATTGATCCGAGAAATGGGGTAAGAACACCACTACAACTGACACTTATGTAAATAGACACATCCACGGTTGCCTGCCAAGGAAATGGACACATTGAAGGGAATAGACTGATGGGAAACGGACAGAGATTTACTTTCTTTTGGACTTTTGCAAGAACTTGGGACTCACGGGGGGGAGGGGGATGGTCAGGGGAAATAAGGGAAACGCTGGTATGGTTTATTGGTTTAGTCTATGTTTGAACTCTCATTCTATAAGATATTAGATCTGGAATCAGATAGAATACAAACCTTTTTTTTTGTTTTGTTCTGTTTGTGTGTGTGTGTGAGTATGTGGGTGTGTGTGTGTGTGGGTGTGTGCGTGTGTGTGTATCCATTCATACATATGTGTGTGGGTGCGTGCGTGAGTATCCACATCAGGACATGGATCGTGTGTGGGTGCTTTTGTGGGAATGTGGGCAAGTTCGCATGTTTTTGTATGCATATGTATGTGTGAATGGGATTTTACGTGGGTATCTGATAAACATTTAGAAGCACTACATGTTTGTAATGATCCTTTATGTATTTTACTGTAAACCTTTTTTATTTATATTTTCCACGGAGGGAGAGAGGAAAGATGACGGTATAAGGGAGAATGTATAATATTTAAGGGACTAAATTGGTTGAACATTGGATATCATACAGGCGACAAAACATTATGGAACCTGATCTGTACAGGGTTCAACTTGAATATCTTTTCATACTCTTGAGTACTAAAAGAGGGATCTGGAAGGCATTTCCCCTTCGTCTCAGCTCGATTGTTGTCTCTGCTTTCACCACCTATTTCCCTCTCTCCCTCTATATTTTTCTATTTGTTTATATTTTTTATTATTTTCTATTTTATTACTCAGTTGTACTGCATATATGTTGAGGATGAGACCGATCTATATATACATCAATATTATGGATAAGTTGTTGACTTTGTTTTACACTGGACATGCTAGCGTAGAGGGGCTCCCCTGTCCTCGTTCCCGGTGGGCTTGTCTCCGGGGCGCTGTGGTGGGTGCTGCCGTAGCTGGGTCGACAGCCGGTTTAGTGTTGTGGTGCTGCGGTGGCGCCCGTTGGGGCGCTCGGGAGACAGGTCTATACGTACCCTGGTGCAATGGAAGTAGTTTGATATGCGAAATGAATACTACCACATTCCTTTTTTCAAGTGAATATATGCGTGGTTGTGGGTGAGTGCGTATATGTATTTACATGTATGTGCACATATAGGTCCGCATATATATTACCGGTTTTTTTCTGTTTTGTTTTTTTGTCTCTCATGTTCAAAAAAGAACACTGGTTACTAGGTAGTATAACTAGGAATATGCTCTCTGTCCTGATATAGATATAATCCCAGAGATTTAACTTTGATATAGAATCATGAACCGTGGATATTGATACTTTTTGTTTTCTTATTGGAACATTGACTTTTCTCCTATATACCCTCTTAGGGGTTTTTGTTTATCTTTTCTTTTATTCTAACTCACAATGTTATGGTTGAGGGACCTGTGTAGAGGAGAGTCGCTCGCTGTGCGATAGAGATAGGAAATGGTTAAAGCTAGCCAGGTTGAGGATTGGAGAGGATCACGCGAGCGAGCCTCTGTACCTTGGGGGTCATCTTTTGTTTCTTGTTTTATTTTTATTTTTATTTTCTTCATTATTCAAAAAAATTTAACTGAAACATGCAACAGACGTGATACAGGGAAGACAGAAAAAGTACGAAAGGAAAACCTTTATGCAAAGTAATGAAGTAAGGGTGGTGTCATTGAATGTTAATGGGTTAAACAATCCGATTAAGAGAAGCAAAGTCTTGGCTAAATTCAAAAAGGAAAAGATGCAGGTAATATATTTACAGGAAACGCACTTATCTAAACAGGAACATGAAAAATTCAGGAAACTCGGGTACAACAATACATTTTACAGTACATTCTTAAAACAGAGTAATAGGAGGGGTGTCGCCATATTAATATCGAACTCAGTTAAATTTGAATTAATCAAGGAAATATGTGATAAAGAGGGGAGATATATAATAGTGAAAGGGAAATTGGAAAACCAAACAGTAACGTTAATTAATGTCTATGTCCCCCCAGATAGCGGTAAATCCACGTATGAGAAAATATTTGATGTTATTAACAAAGAAGCAGAGGGGGTTTGGCTGTGTGGAGGTGACATTAATCTGACTTTGAATTATAACTTAGACACGACAAGCACGATTAGAAGTAAGGAATACATTAGCAAATATGTGAACATAATGATGAAGGAATTGGGAATAATAGACATATGGAGAGAACTACACCCGTTGGAGAAGGACTATACTCATTACTCAGCACCACATCAAATGTACAGTAGAATAGATATGTATCTGATGAACAAAGAAGAAATACACAGAGTGAAGGAGTGCAACATAGGAGTAACGGATCTCTCAGACCATAGTGCCATATACTTGACAATTCATCTAAATAGTAGGAAGAAAAACACGTTATGGAGATTGAATGTGGGCATCCTGAATAGTGAAAGTGTGATAGAATCAACAAAAAAAGATATAACCTCATATTTAGAAGAGAATGATAACGGGGAGGTGGAGCCGACAATTTTATGGGATGCTCTGAAGGCGGTCTTAAGGGGGAAGTTGATAGCTCAAACATCTTTTATGAAAAAGGCAAGATTAGAATTATATCAAAAACGAATCGGAAAATTGAAAGATTTGGAACAACAACATAAAACAGTGGGAACCTCTGAGATAATGGATCAGATTAAAGACATGAGAAAAAAAGTAAACGAAATGCTTATGGATGAGGTCGAAAAAAAGACCAGGTTTGTGAAACAAACATACTACGAGGGAGGCTCTAAAGCAACAAAGATGTTAGCTAGGAGACTGAAAAAACAACAAACATTAAATAATATTCACAAAATAAGGGACCCCAAGACCAACAACCTATTATACGATCCAGAAGCGATTGAAAACGTATTTGAAAATTATTATCGAACACTATATACACAACCAGTTGCAGCAAGAGAGGAGGAAATGGAACTTCTCTTAAATTCATTGGACCTGCCTTCATTGGGAGTTAGCCAAAACAAGATGCTAAACGCTAATATAACAATTGGGGAAATTGAAGAAGCAATACAAAGGACCAAAAATAACAAATCCCCGGGGACAGATGGCTTTAGTGCCGAATTTTACAAGACATTTAAAGAAGAGTTGATTCCCTTATTACAGACCTCCTTTAATTACACCCTTAAAAAAGGAAAAATTCCCCCCTCATGGAAAGAAGCGATTATATCAGTAATACATAAAGAAGGTAAAGATAAAGAAGACTGTAACAATTATAGACCTATTTCGCTACTGAATGTGGACTACAAGTTGTATACATCTATTATTTCAAAAAGGTTTGAAAACTTTATGTCGGATCTAATAGAGGACTGCCAAACTGGATTTATTAGGGAAAGACAAACTCAGGATAACATAAGGAGAGCCTTACATTTAGTTGATGAAATACAGAAGACAAAAACAAGTGCTATGCTCGTGAGTGTTGATGCTCACAAAGCATTCGACAGTGTAAATTGGTTATACCTGTATAAAGTAATGGAAAGACTAGGCTTTAACAAAAAATCAGTACAGATAATAAAGTCACTATACCAAGAACCATCAGCTAGAGTCAAAATAAATGGAAGTCTTTCGAAAAGCTTCAAATTGGAGAGGTCTACCAGGCAGGGTTGCTGTTTATCCCCGACGTTATTCGCATTATTTATAGAACCATTAGCCCAACTGATTAGAGAAAACAAGGAAATTAAAGGTATACAGATTAGACATAATGAACACAAGGTGGGGCTTTTTGCAGACGATGTACTGATCTATCTCCGAGATCCAGAAGAAACATTCCCTAGATTAATGAGAACCCTCGAAGATTATGGACGATATTCGGGGTATAAGTTAAATGTCACAAAAACACAAATATTATTGTTAAACTATAACCCCTCATTAGAAATTAGAGAGACGTATAAACTAAATTGGGACCTGGAAATGGTCAAATATTTGGGAGTTAATATAACAAAGGAAAGAGATAAACTATATGAAGCCAACTATGGGTCGATAAATCTGAGGCTTAAAATGGATCTGGAGAGATGGTCAGTGCTGTGTCTGGACTTAAGCTCAAGAATAGAAATAATCAAGATGAATGTGTTGCCGAGACTCTTGTACTTGTTTCAATCCCTACCAGTAGCAGTACCACAAATACAATTTGATGAGTGGGATAAAAATATATCGAGATTCATATGGGGGGGTAAAAGACCCAGAATTAGGTTCGAAACTCTCCAGCTGCCCAAGGTAAAAGGGGGAATGGCATTGCCAAATCTGAAAGAATATTTCCATGCAGCCCAACTTCGGTATCTAGTATGCTGGTGTAGACCAGAATACGAAGCGAAATGGAAGGGAATTGAATTAGACCAGGGGAGAGATCTTATCCAAAACTTGTTGGCAAATAAAACAATAGAAAAGAGAGTAGAGGCAGAACTGAGTCCGATTACTAAATTTACAATTGGAATTTGGAATAATATCTCAAAAAAATACAAATTAGAGGATGAAAGAAAGATACTAGGATGGTTGACACGTGATCCCAATTTCAAGCCTGGGTTCGAAGATCATGGGTTTAAACAGTGGGAACGAAAAGGCTTGACGGCAATGTGCACACTGTTGGAAGATGGGCAGATGAGGAGTTTCGAAGACCTACGGGCGACATATGATCTAGACAAACATGAGTTCTTCCGGTATTTACAGATAAGGGACTACTATATTAAAAAAATTAAAAGGGCATCAATGAACCCGCTAATTAGAATAATGGTACAAGCTTATAATAATAAAAAATGTAGAGTGATCTCAGCTGTTTACCAGGGATTGATGACAAGCAAGGGGACTTCAACCATGTACATTAAAGAGAAATGGGAAAGAGGATTTGGGGAGCAGATCACTGAAAAGGACTGGTATAATATTTGTAAAACGCAGTGCACGGCCACGAGTTCTAGGGTATGGAGGGAGTTTTGCTGGAAAAACATGACTAGATACTTTATAACTCCAAAAATAAGCGGAAGAGTCGCAGCAAAGAAACAACCATGTTGGAGGCTATGTGGAAATATGGACGCTGACCACGAACATGTGTTCTGGAACTGTCCCAATATTGAAAAATATTGGTATGACGTGTGGTCAGTGATAAAAGAAGTACTACAATATGACATTCCAAAAACAAGTATGATACTATACTTGGGAAACTTGACGCAGGAATATATGCAATTCGATGATTTCTATTTAGTCAAGGTTTTGTTAGCAGCCAGCAAAAAGGCAATTACAAGACTGTGGCGTAGTAGCAGCTCACCGACCTGTGAACAGTGGCTGTGCATTGTGGAAGAACTATATGTAATGGAAAGATTTACACATAGACTCAGAATACAGGAGGAACTATTTCTTGAGAAATGGACAAAATGGACTGAATACAAAACTCAGGAAAATGACACCACAAATGCTTGATATGGAATATAAATTGACTATGTATATATTGTAAGATGTTGACCCTGTTGATATATGTATGCATGTGACAGAATAAAAATTTAAGTTTAAAAAAAAAAGTAAGTAATCAAAAACATCTGAAAGTGATGCTTGCACCCCCCACACGCCGTTTTTTGGTTTATATCGATACTTTTTTCAGAAAAGTGATGCCAAATGAGTAGCGTGTGAGTATCGATATATCGATACCACAGGATCGATACGCACATCCCTAGTGGGAACTAGATTGGCCTGCCTGTAGTCGTGTGGTCAAAAAAGTGCAGTTCCCCTTTAAGAAGCCAGAACAATGTTTAATGTTTCTTCTGCCAAGAAAGTATACTGTGTCTATTTGTTATTTTTAAATTAAAAATTGGTGTGTGTAAACATACTTTTTGGGCACATTCAACAATACTGTGATAATGATAACCTTGATAATTTCGGTTACAATATCCGTGATATGAATTTTTCATATTTTTACATCCCTAGTACGGACAAACCTGTTTTGAGTAGCATCAGTGTAGCTATATATACTGAAAGGTGTACAAGAAAATATATAGGAAGAAAGGAAAACAATGAAAAGAGGACCAGCACAGCAATAAAAGGAAAAAAAAAAATGGCAATAACCGACTAGTTAAGAGCCTGGAGGGAGGTCATAATCCCAATTAAAACCAATTTCTCATTAAGCTTACTTTTAGTTAATTAACTCTGAATGAAGAGAAGCAAGCCTGTTGACACACTAATGACATTAAAAACATTTTGGTCTGAAAAACTGCCAATTTCAAAGAGGAAATCATTACTACCGTGAGGGCTATACATGACTGCCATCTCTTTTATAGAGAGAGAAAAAAATGTAAGCATAAATGATGTTTTTTATTTACTAGACACACATGTCAAGATTTGTCTGAATCAGCAACAAGATTAATTTTCATTTGGATGTTTCTATTTACTTCCTGATAAACATTTGGTGTTTGTTGTCACAAACTGCAAATGTGTCCTTGAAGAGATTAGTGTTGGATGCAATAGCAGAACTCGACCTGGTTTCTATGTTCAAGGTAGAACAAGGAATAGGACTGAAGGCTTTTTGATGTAAGAAACATTTCATTCTTTTCTTGATGAACTGCGGGAGAGCTACTGGATAAATGGTAAATGGTAAATGGATTATACTTGTATAGCGCTTTTCTACGTTCAAGGTGCTCAAAGCGCTTTGACACTATTTCCACATTCACCCATTCACACACACATTCACACACTGATGGCGGGAGCTGCCATACAAGGCGGTAGCCACGACCCATCAGGAGCAAGGGTGAAGTGTCTTGCTCAAGGACACAACGGATGTGACGAGGTTGGTAGAAGGTGGGGATTGAACCAGGAACCCTCAGGCTGCTGGCACGGCCACTCTCCCAACTGCGCCACGCCGTCCCCATTGCCAAACCATAACTAGTTATATTACTTGATCCACAGTTGGTATACGGCTCAACGTATCATGAGCCAATGTTTACCCTTGGAGGATCATTTTGACAGGACAAGTGTCAATCAGGTCAAAAATAAATCTCTGACCTTGCTGCCCAAGGTGGCTGGTCTTCAACATAAACAACAAAAACCAAGCACTGCCTACAATAGCAGATTAAAAGCTTGGCTGCTAATATACCACCTCCTCTCTGCTCTCTGTTTCCCTTTCACAGAACGGTTCCTTAATTGTCCGTCTCAGAATGTTTCATTGCAAAAATGACCTGCAAAACATCGAGCTTGCTTGTAGACAAATGCCAGGTGAATGAAGTTATGACAGAGAAATGCCAAAATGTGAAGAGGAGCATGTTTATGATAGTAGTGATGAAAACATGACATTGATAAAACGTTGATCATACATACATGTCCTTTAAAACTGACTTTGAATCAACGTTGCAAAATAGTTGTATTTGTAAATTGAGATCCACATTGTTGGTTGGGAAATTACCAAATTTCAACGGTCAAATCAAGGTCAGAACCCAACATTGATTAAACGTCATCAAAAAGCATGTTGTTCCAACGTTAGGTTTGAGTTGCTCAACGTCAGGACCTAACTCAACAAGTTCTCAACGTTGTTTTAATGTCTTGCCCCTGCAGGGGTCTGACATACTAGAAGGCCATCAGCTCAAAGGAAACTGATTCTAAGTTTTTCCATCTGTAACTGTTCTGTATTGATGTTCAATGTTATACACTGCAAAAAATAGCTGTCGAAATATAAGATAAAATGACTGGATATTAGGAAAAAATGAAATTAACTATCTGCATGGACAGATAATTTTACTTTATAAGACATCCTAAATTAAGATTTGCATATCTTGAAATTAGCAGGACTTCTAACATGGAAATAAGTATTTTATTCTGAAAACAAGCATTATTCAACATCCATCCAATTCTTAAATTAAGCATCTTTGAGTTGCTGCAGAATCTTTAAACACGATTTTCCAAATATCTTATTTGGATAGCTATTTTTAAACTAGCATAAAAAATATATAATTCCTTCCATCCATTTTCTGTCATATCCATGCTAAAATTAAGATTAGTCAATGTATAAAGAATAAGTAAACAGCTCTTAAAACAAGGGACATTTCTAGAAATTAAATTTTCAACATTCACAGGTGGCAAATAATTTGCAGTGTTTTTTTTTAGGTTGAGATTTCTTGGATAGAACGAGATTAGTGATCACACTTTTAACTGTAGTGTGAATTGCTAATTGTCAAGACATCTTCCAATATTCATTCCTACATTAAATTGAAGCTTAAGGTGTTGGCTTGAATGTGTGTGTCTCTCATTTTCCAATTTGTTGTAACAAAAGAGGTTATACATCAGGGGTGTCAAACTCATTTTAGATCGGGGGCCACATGGAGAGAACTGGTAAACGGACTGGTAAAATCACGGCACCATAACTTAAAAATGAAGACAACTTCAGATTGTTTTCTTTGTTTAAAAATAGAACAAGCCTATTCTGAAAATGTACAAATCATAATGTTGTTGGATTTTTTTTTACACTTACATGTTGCGTTTAATAGTATTCTATCTTTGTCGTTATTTATATTTCCAGAATAAATTATGTGATAATGTTCATCAGTCAACTGATTGGTGTTAATTTTCAATCTATCAAGATAAAAAAACTATATCAAAATCAAATTACAGTATGATATTCATGTAGTTTTATCATTTTCCTCGACTGACACATGTAGCATCATCTACAAAGATACAAATAATTGCTATTGCGACATCCAGTGGACACATTTAAAACAGCTGTTTCTTTCATTCAACAATTTCAGGTTAATTGTTATACTTAGCAAACTAATCCCGTGGGCCCGATAAAATCTGTTCGCGGGCCTGATTAGGCCCTCGGGCCGTACACTTGACACCCCTGTGATACATTATCAAATAATCTCTTGACACAGTGACAACCAACAAGTCTGACGACATGGTGGCATTCAAATCAGCCAGAGCTAACCTGAACCATGCCATTAAGGTTGAGAGCGTGCTCACAGTCAGAAAGTGCAGGACTTTTTCGAGAACCCTACAAACACTAGACGAATGTGGCATACAGGTCATCACAGACTATAAAGCTGCCCCCTGTCCCTGTGACAACAGTATTAGCTTCCTAGATGACTTTAACAACTACTTTGCAAGGTTTGAGGCACTTAACACCACTCCGGCGAGAAAATCCATCCCTCGCCCTGATGAGCAGCCGCTCAACCTGGATATAGCTGATGTCCGGAAAACCCTGAGGAGAGTGAACCCACGGAAAGTACCGGGACCTGATGACATTACGGGCAAGGTGCTTAAGGGATGTGCAGACCAGCTGGCTGGGGTTCTCACAGACATCTTCAACATCTCGCTGACCCAGGCTGTGGTACCATCATGTTTTAAGACGGCCACAATCATTCCAGTGCCAAAAAAACCCACAATCTCCTCCCTCAATGATTACCGCCCCGTTGCACTCACCCCATCATAATGAAGTGCTTCGAGAGGCTGGTAAAGGAATATATTGTCTACAGACTTCCCCCCACATTCGACCCATACCAGTTTGCTTATCGCGCTAACCGCTCCACAGAGGACGCCATCTCCTCTGCACTCCACCTGAGCTTAGAACATTTGGAAGGAAAGGACACACACGTGCGGATGTTGTTCCTGGACTTCAGCTCAGCATTCAACACCATCATTCCGCAGCACTTGGTGAGCAAACTGGCCCCCCTTGGATTCAGTACCCCCCTTTGCAACTGGCTGCTTGACTTCCTCACAGACAGACCTCAATCTGTGTAAATCTGAGAGTGGGCAACAACACCTCCAGTGCCATCTCCCTGAGCACCGGCTCCCCCCAGGGCTGCGTCCTGAGTCCGCTGCTGTTCACGTTGATGACCCATGACTGTTGCGCCAGGTCCACTACTAACCACATTGTGAAGTATGCGGACGATACGACAGTAGTGGGCCTCATCCGTGACAACAACGACATGGACTACAGGGAGGAGGTGAAACATCTGGTTGACTGGTGCAGAACCAACAACCTGGTCCTGAATTTCAACAAGACCAAGGAGATCATCGTTGACTTTAGGAAGCACCAGTCCAGCCACACTCCACTCTACATCAACGGCACAGCGGTGGAGATAGTAAGCAGCACCAAGTTCCTGGGGGTGCAGATAACTGACAATATAACCTGGTCCCTACACACCGGAGCTCTTGTGAAAAGAGCTCAGCAGCGCATGCACTTTTTGCGTCGGAGGAAAAGAGCACAGCTCCCTCCCAGCATTCTCACCACATTCTACAGAGGCACTATAGAGAGCCTGCTGACCAACAGCATCTCTGTCTGGACTGGAGCCTGCAATGCCTCTGACTGGAAGTCTCTCCAGAGAGTGGTGAGGACGGCGGAAAAGATATTTAGTGCCACTGCCTGACCAGGGCTCAGAAAATCTGCAAAGACTCCTCCCACCCCCACCAAGGACTGTTTTCACTGCTGGACTCTAGAAAGAGGTTCCGCAGCCTCCGAAGCAGAACCTCCAGGTTCTGTAACAGCTTCTTCCCTCAGGCCGTAAGACTCTTGAACGCATCACAATAATCCCCTCAACTCCCCCCAAAATGGATTAACTCGCTGGAATAAAAAAGACAATATAACATACATCCATAAACGTGGACGCATGTGAAAAAGTGCAATATATTTATCTGTACAGTAATCTATTTATTTATTTATATATATTTATTTATTTTATATATATATATATATATATATATATATATATATATATATATATATATATATATATATATATATATATATATATATATATATATATATATATATATATATATACATATATATATATATATATATATATATATATATATATATATATATATATATATATATATATATATATATATATATTTATTTATTTATATATGCACCTTATTGCTTTTTTATCCTGCACTACCATGAGCTGATATAACGAAATTTCGTTCTTATCTGTGCTGTAAAGTTCACATTTGAATGACAATAAAAAGGAAGTCTAAGTCTAGTGTAACAGGGTCAATTATGTCTTGTAAATAATGTATTTTATAATGCTTTATTATTGTTATAATTACACAAAATGTGTAATTTACATGTAAATACCTGGATATTGTTCAATGTTTTGTCAATGTGGAACCATTGTCTCGTTGTCCCTCCTACTGCAATAATTACTGTGACACCTGTCTTTTTATATGCGTTGGACACGCCTTCCAACTTCCCTTTTGTCCACGATAACGGGAGAGGTAGGCGTGCATGCGACGACAGAAACATTGTCATGTTAAGAATTTAAGTTCACTACGTTTTTCTGCATTATATTTGTGTAGGGACTTGACGATGGAAACAAAGTTATTGATGACAATTGTATGTTCTGTATTGTCAGGTATGTTTATTTCACTGTTGTACCGCCCTTTTGTCCACGATAACGGGAGAGGGACTTGACGATGGAAACAAAGTTATTGACGACAATTGTATGTTCTGTATTGTCAGTAAAGTGCAGCTGAGCAATCCATGGTGTCGGTCGTGTTCCATTAAAGACACACAACGCAGAGGAAAAGACCACCGGTTACACTAAGTCTGAGTCTAACTATGAGGTTCGTTGTCACAATGTTTTTTTTAAAAGGGTAACATCTCTTAATAAGGCAAAAATGCTGAACTAAATGTGAAATTTTACATGCAATAAATACCAAACCAAAAGGTGACCTATGATTAATTTCTTCTTTTCTGACTTATAAACGCTGTTACAATATTGGCTACTTGTGTTAAACAATGTCAAAGGATCAAATCAGGAGGTTATTGCATTTTATGGTGAGCTTGCACCCGATTTTGGATGCCTCTGTTTGTGGGGTTCTGCAGAGGTGGGCATACTTATTTGGACATTAAGTCAAGCTCTCAGCCAGCAAGCGCTCTCCACCACTGGCTATGTGGAAATAGAAAAAAAGGAAGGATAAAGTGTTATTCTCATATAATCTTGGCATGTGCATGATAACACAGACGTGCAACATGCAGTGACATAAATGCTGTTTATTTTTCTGCTTCTTCTTTTTTAAAATATGTCCTGTCTGGCCACTCATGCAAATCCAATTGTTGATGTAGATGCCCATATCTGCTGTGCGGATGTCATTTACAAAAGAGAAGGGTGGGATATTTCTCATGTTTTTTATTTTTTTAATTTGACTTTAATACATGGATATATTTAGTTTGATCAAATAATCGTTGTGGCGTGTGCAGCCCTTTGAGACACTTGTGATTTAGGGCTATATAAATAAACATTGATTGATTGAGTTTTTCGCATAGCTGGACCGCAGCATGAGGGGATAGAAAGAAGAAAAGAAGACAGAGTTGAAAATTGCTGGGACAAGAGGCGACAAGACAGAGAGAGACAAAACAACCTAACAAAAACAACAACAAAATAACTATATTAGCAAAATTATGTATACAAATATGATACCAAAAATGATAAAGAAGAAAAAATTAGTAAAGTAGATAGTATTAACAAAGTAATGACAATGAACATTATTGCACTACAAATGGAGCAAAATAAATACCAATTGAAATAACAATAGGCTCCATTTTTCTGTCTGGCTGGAATATTGTGTAAATTGTTTTACAACATGTTCTGGTGGAGTCCTCAATTACAGAATGATTAGCAGACTGAATATTTAATGTTATTAATAAATAACAAAAGGTTAAAACATTGTCATGTAGCAAGACCATTAACTTGTACAACATTTAATTTACAGAACACTAAATTGGCCCTAGTGTGTGAATGTGAGTGTGAATGTCTGTCTCTGTGTTGGCCCAGTGATGAGGTGGCGACTTGTCCAGGGCGTACCCCGCCTTCCGCCCGATTGCAGCTGAGATAGGCTCCAGCACCCCCGCGACCCCGAAAGGGACAAGCGGTAGGAGATGGATGGATGGAACATCAGAAGCATTTATTTAGGTAAATAAATATTACACAATACATTACGAAACTTCTTCGACAATCAAAGCATGATCATAACAATCCACATGTTGTGTTATTCTGGCGTGAAACTTGTAACTATGTATGATGTAGCTCCTCCTCTGATTGCAAGAGCTCCTAAAGCAAGAATACACATTCGGTGATTCTACAGAATACTGAATCTGGCAAGACACTAACACACTGCAGGCATTTTTTTTTATAGTGTCATTAAAAGCGTGTTTGTCTTTTTTGTGTTGAGCTGTTTAGAAAAACACAATGTTTAAAACACTTTTCTTTAAAGCAAATTAACTGTCCATTCATGGTTTTAAAACTTTAAAATTATATGCTTAGGGTACATTTATTACTGATGAAAAATTATATCCATCTGCGATTATCGCGATTAATTTTGAGTTAACTATGAACAAAATGTGAATAATCATGATTAAATTATTGAATCGATTGACAGCCCTGAATAGTTTTTTTTTGCAGTAGCAAGAGCTGACAGTTGTGGCAGTAACAGCAAAGGTTGCTTTGTTGGTCATGCCAAACAAAATTGACATTGTTAACTGCTGCCTGCCATTAATGGCCGACCTTTGATTAGCTAATAACATGTTTGATTTCACCGCATTGATGCCCATTGAGCAAAGTTTGAAGTCTTTTTGCACACGCCTCTCTGGGTTTATCATAGTTAGCCAGCCCCGTTCACAGAATGTAGAATCATTATCAAAGGGGATCTGAGATTTCTTTCTTTCTTTAGAATTTTGCCTAATATTTACAATCTCTATGTAAGTCATATGGTTTTCTTATTTTATACATTCTATGTCGTAAATAAACGTGAGCAAAATCATATCCATTTTCTACCGCTTCTTACTTTCAAACTACCAAAGTTCTAACAATAAAGTCAATGGGAGCAACTCTCTTCCACCCACAAAGCCCCTTAAATAAGAAGTAGTTAAACAAATTCCATCCACTCATCCATCCATCTATTTTCTTCCGATTATCCGAGGTCAAGTCGCGGGGGCAGCAGCCTAAGCGGAGAAGCTCAGACTTCCCTTTCCCCAACCACTTCGTCCAGCTCAGGGATCTCGAGGCGTTCCCAGGCCAGCCGGTAGACTAAGTCTTCCCAACGTGTCCTGGGTTTTCCCCGTGGTCTCCTACCGGTTGGATGTGCCCTAAACACCTTCCTAGGGAAGCGTTCGGGTGGCATCCTAACCAGATGCCCGAATCATCTGATGTGAAGGAGCAGCGGCTTTACTTTGAGGTCCTCCCGGATGACAGAGCTTCTCACCCTATCTCTAAGGGAGAGCCCTGTCACCCAGCAGAGGAAACTCATTTCGGCCGCTTGTACCCATGATCTTGTCCTTTCAGTCGTAACCCAAAGCTCATGACCATAGGTGAGGATGGGAACATAGCTCGACCGGTAAATTGAGAGCTTTGCCTTCCGGCTCAGCTCCTTTCTCACCACAACGGATCGATACATTGTACGCATTACTGAAGACACCGCACTAACACCTGTCGAGCTCACAATCCACTCTTCCCCCAGTTGTGAACAAGACTCCGAGGTACTTGAACTCTTTCACTTGGGGCAAGATCTCTTCCCCAACCCGGAGATGGCACTCCACCCTTTGCCGGGCGAGAACCATGGACTCGGACTTGGAGGTGCTGTTTCCCATCCTAGTCGCTTCACACTCGGCTGCGAACCGATCCAGTGCGAGCTGAAGATCCTGGCCTGACCACATTATCTGCAAAAAGCAGAGACCTAATCCTGCAGCCACCAAATCGGATCCCCTCAACGCCCTGACTGCACCTAGAAATTCTGTCCATAAATGTTATGAACAGAATTGGTGACAAAGGGCAGCCTTGGCGGAGTCCAACCCTCACTGGAAACGGGTCCGACTTACTGCCGGCAGCGCGCACCAAGCTCTGACACTGATCATACAGTGTCAGAGATTTATAATAATATATATTATATATCAAATATTATAATACAATTTAAACTAATTCATATACCCAAAAGTCATTTGTCAAATGTTACCTCTTCAAAACATGCTGTAAAAATGCACCGTCTGAAAATATGCCTTACCATATTCACAAACTGGAGGATACATTATTTAAATATTAAAACATTAAAATATTGTTAAAAGGCTTCATGGAATAATAAATACACATCATATTAGGAATGCAAATTATACATGTGTTCGGAAATGGATGACCGATTTAAACATTTAAGAAAAAGACACTTTATAGAATGATATTTGCATCCTTCAGATTAAAAACAAGATGAGTCAATTTAACATCTTGAAAAGATTGTATTTTACATCATCTTAGTTGTTTAAAATTGGTACAGTAAATAAGTTATTTTTAAGTGTCAAGCAGTTGAACTTATTCGATTTTGTGGGAATGTCAGAACATATGAGTTGTGTCTGTTGTGAGAGTTGTCTTGTTTGTCCATCCTAGACCACCGTACATCATCTGTGTTGAAGAGGAGACGACTGAAATAAAGGAGTCGTGTATGAAACAAGCTCAGTTTCCTCATGAACATGACATGATGTCACAGTTAAGGACTACACGCCTACAGTCACCAAAGAATGGCAAAGTTTGGGCCCCCAGAGCCGTTTCATTTTGCCGTATTGAGGCAGCGCTTTTCACGCTTTCAGACCAAGACCTCTTGTATCCAGTTAGAAAGCTGCAGCCAAATAAAAGAAACACAGACAGGCGAAGCAATTTGTCGATGATGGCAGGTATTGACTTCAATTTCATTTACCGTTCGTTTGATTGACCTACTACTCTCGGCCCTGTCTTACAATTGTATACATTTTTTAATGCCTCTGGACATCAAATGTATTGCCTTTTAAGGCCTTAATTTTCGCAAAATCCATTTAATGACTTTTAATGCTTTTTTAATGTCCCGCGGCAACCCTGTAACAATAATTACCTCTATTATCAACATTACAATCACTTCAAATGAAACAATATATACAGGTAAATGATATTTTGAATTATAAAAGAAAGTCTGTGGGGGGAGGGGAAGAGAAGCAGGCTATATAAACCTTTTATGTTGCAATGGTAACATAGGTTAACCTTTAGTGATGTGTAATCTTTTTGTGATGTGGGTGTGTATTTGTATGAGTTTGATTGTGTACACTTTTATGTATATATGTTTGATGAAGCGTGATTGTATTTATGACTGTATGTATATGTGCACAAATGTTTGTTTGTATGTTGTACAGTGACTTTGCATGTGGATTTATGCAAAGTGTGTACGCACGTGTGTGTGTGTGTATGTGCATATTAATGTGCGTATGTAAGTTTGAATGAATTAATGTCCTTATACATTTGCGTCTGTATATATGAGCGTATGTATGAGCTTTTGTACTGTATGTACAGTTGTCACCCAGAAGTTTGTTTTCAACCGTGTCTGGAAAATAAATAGCGGGGATGACTTTAAGATCTAAATTTAAATAGAGTACATTTTCAATAGATAAATGATGATACATTTGTAGAGGGTGGGCAGTGTTTTCATTTGCAATCTGGGAACATCTACAATCGCATACAGACTCAAAACACGGGTTATAAATGGGGCTGTGGAACAAAATGTACGCAACATTTACTTCAAAGCATATCTAATGCATTTTATATAAATTCCAAGTAAGTGTTTTAATGTAGATTAAAATCATCATAGGTACCCTTTAACGGAATCATTAACAAATGCCAAAAAAATATATAGATTTTGGAAAGAACTTAACCTGATAATTTTATTGTATTAGGTAATTTCTACATTTCTCCACACCACAGTATCATCATCCGATTTAAAACAACACCAGTAAAAATGTTCACTCTAGTTATTTGCTATGAAATATTTTCAGTTCAAAATTCAAATGTCAAAGTATCGCATCGGGACTCAAACTCGGATCGGATCTGAGGCCACAAAATTGGATCATGATCGGAGGTCAAAAATGTTGATTGGGACATCCCTAATTCAGACCTAACTAGTTTGCTGCCTAAAAAGGCAGAACGTCGAGTTTGGTGAACTTAAACACAGAAAGCCTGTTGTATATATTGAAATATATATAACATTTTGTGAGTAGAAGATTCAAGTTTAAATGTGAAGAAAGGAGCTGGCATCTAAGATTTTAATCCGGAAAAGAGGATATTAGTCCACATTGCAGTAGGGTACTCCGTAATTAATTATTTATTTCCCTCATCCTTAACAAAGAACATTCTTACCCCATGAGCTTATTTTTCCTGTTGCAACAGTGCCTTTACAGTACATATATTAAAACATTACTCTTCAACACTAATACTTGCTTAATTTGAGTTGCTGGACTTAAAATGTATGACTAAACATAAACTATTTCAACGTATCGATCACTATAAAATGCAATGTGTTCTTCCCTCGGCCAAGATGCAGTCCTGACAAAGTGCTTGTGCAAATCTATATACTGTAGGTTTCTGTGCAATCCTGCAAGCGGCTCGGGTAAGGAGCAAATCTCATAAGCTCTCTGGAAGAAATATTAAACACAATATAAAATTCAGTATGAATTCCCACCACAGTTTTGAACAGTTATTATTCACAGAGTGAAATATTCCATGTTTTTATAGCTGCTTGCAAAACTGCCATTAATACTTGGCAATGTTTTCTCTCTTTGCTGTGAAATGTATTCACTTTTACACCTAGTGGCTAAAGGAGCTGGGGGTTAACGTTTTTCAAGGACACAAACTTATATTCATGGATGTGATAAATCTTAGTTATTTTTCTTGAATACATTCACTGTGGGGTCTCCAAAGGATAGACCTTTGACGCTCAGATCTATCGCTTATCGCAAAATGTTGGGAAAATCATATTTCATAAAAAGAGCAACCCTTTATTAATTTCTCAAGGGTAACATATTTTTTCCAACTTCGCTTCATACAGTGAGAAATATGCACATTTAGTACTCAGATATTCTGTACATAATGTGCTTCGTTCAATGTCAAAAAACATGTTTTAAAGATTAGATTTAACAACTTGTTTATTGTGTGTACAAAACAAAAGTGCTTAGTATTTTCCCCCCAGTACATTTTCTAATGTCTGTGAGGCTCCACGGCTTTTAAACTCTTTATTGCCAGTTGTAAAAAAGAAGCTTGGGATATATTATTTATTGTACCACAAACTTGAGCATGTGCAAAGGTGCAAGATGTGTGATGCACTTCCAACTGATACAGCTTCATCCTAATCAATGCATGTGTCCTACAGACGCAAAGCTTGAAAGCCGTGGCCTGTTGTCATGGTTATCTCTGTTCCACACCAGAGGGATTAACCTCCCGGGGAGGGCTTGAGAGAACGAAGGAGAAATGTAGGAAGTGTGTGAGAAGAACGAAACAAGGGCAAAAGAAAATCAACCATAGGTAGGAATTAATCAACAGATACATAGCATAGTGTTTGTTTTGCTTTGGCTAAATGCTACACTCACCAGCCACAATATTAGGTAAACCTGCATATTGTATGAGAGCCAACACATGAGCAATATATATATATATATATATATATATATATATATATATATATATATATATATATATATATATATATATATATATATATATATATATATATATATATATATATCAGTGACGTGCAGTCAGTAGAGGCAGGGGAGGCGGGGACTCACCTGCCATTATGAAAAGAAAAAAAATGTAAAAAGAAAAAAAAAAAAAATTAAATTGTTATATGTAGCCAGTGATTATACTAAAGTTACTTTCCATTTAACTTCACCAGTTTTATATTATTTTTATTTTTATTTTCACATTTGCCGTTCAAATACTGAGAAGAGACGGTGCGGTGATCAGCAGCCAGTTGAGGCACATCACTCAGTTGTGCCTCAACATGGATTGTGCGCAATGACTCGGCTAACTGCTGGCCTGCTGTGCAATGAGACCGTATTGCTATATGAATTATATAATACATTTCCAAAGTTTAGTTAGCTGAGGTATATAAAGGACAGTTTATTTTGTCAACAACTGTATGTGTGTAACGTATTTTTTGTGCTGAGGATTCATAAAACTGCTGCAAAAGACGTACTGGCTGAGGCTCGCAGTAATCCGGCCTCCTGGTGGTAGAGGGCGGTAGTGATCCCAGAGATCATTCCTCGGCCGCAGAAGAAGTGACAACAAGCAACAATTAGCAAGTCAAGTGCAGCGATTGTTTATTTCCTCTAGCCTGAACTTTTATTAAAAACATGGAGGATTACATATGTAAAATAAAACAGTTTTCTAAACTGGACTTTCAATCGAAGCAGGAGGTAATAATTAAAGGTAGACCAACGCCGGAGCTAAAAGGTTTGCTTTTGACTTTGGGACAGAAGACCCGTTCTTTTCAAACGCCGTGGTACACACGCAAAGGCTGGCTGCGTGGATGTCCAGCAAGAAAGGTAAGACCATAATAATGTTTTTTTTAATTAAATGTGCTCTTTTGTGTGCTACAGTTTGTATGTGTAAAGAATGCTGGTATGAGCTTTTAAACATAAGCCGTTAACTGCTTCCAATCATACAGTGAATAAGATACTCTTTAGGGTTCATATGTTTGTAAATCTGACTGTGATGAAGTCAGTGCCTCACCAGCCATTAACCTCACCGCACGTCACTGATATATACATATATATATATACATATATATATATATATATATATATATATATATATATATATATATATATATATATATATATATATATATATATATATATATATATATATATATATATATATATATATATATATATTCTCAGTTTAGTTAGACATGCACCTGGGGGGATAGGTTGATTGGCAACACTAAATTGTCCCTAGTGTGTGAATGTGAGTGTGAATGTTGTCTGTCTATCTGTGTTGGCCCTGTGATGAGGTGGCGACTTGTCCAGGGTTTACCCTGCCTTCCGCCCGAGTGCAGCTGGGATAGGCTCCAGCAACCCCTGCGACCCTGAAAGGGACAAGCTTTAGGAAATGGATGGATGGATAGTTAGAGATTGTCAGAGCTTTAATGTTCTGTTGTGGTTATAGTTTGCAGTCATGTTATGCCACTGAGATATCTGAGATTTGGAGGTGTTAGGGGCAAAATGTCAAGTTTAGTTACGGTCAAGTATTTTTGTCTTGTGTTATTTGAAGATTTTTTTGTTCTTTACATTCTGATTGTTTTCCGTTTCCTCTTAGGAATTTATCCTTGTTTTCGACCGCATAAAGGGATGGCCCGGCAGCTGCGGTAGGCTGCCCGGGTGATGAGGAACAGACCATTTTTAGGCCACCTTTTCTAGGCCCTTCCCATTTCAGGGTGAGCAGAGCGGTGCTGCTCAGTCACGTGCGAAGCTGCCGGGGAGGCATGCTGTTCCATCCCATGCCACAGCGACCTTCACTCGCACGCCGCCTACGTGCAGGGTAGAAACCTTGTTATGACTTTTACGTCCTCTATTTAGTCAAGTTTGATGTCTTCTACAACAGACCGGAGAATCACACTAAACTATCCAATCTTTACTATGTGTATTTGTTTATCCGAGTGGTTTCACAAATGACATCTCTGTTTTGTTTCCTTTAATGAAACAGCTAGTTTCCAATGAAAGTAATTATTGCATTATTTAAAAAAAAATCAAACATATCACTGTGTTGTGTTAATAAGATTGGAATGCATTATGTCATATCTGTGAGTGTGCACCTTACGTCACCCTACATCAGCGACCGATGTCGCGGAACAGATGACCGAGAGTGAAGCTTTAGCATTCTGCGTGACTTGACTTGCGTAGTTGCAGCTCCTGTTGAATGAGTTCGCTGTGTGTTACCAATAGTTCTTAAAGTAGGCTGACCATACGTCCTCTTTTCCCTGGACATGTCCTCTTTTGCGGGGGTGTCCGGGCGGGGTTTCTTAAATGCCTCAAATGTCCGGCATTTTGAATTAGGGTTGCGTGTATTTTCAATGTACGTACAGGGTTAAGTTAAGAAGGGGTTAAAAAAAAAAACTGAAGGTGCGCGCACGTAGCAACATTCGTGAGGGAGGGGCAGAGACACAGAGCGAGAGAGCTAGTGAGTGGAGAGAGACATGAGAACAAGAAATGCGTAAACGTAAATGCAACTTCACGGATGATTTGCGGGAAAAGTATTTGTGTTTTCGTCCTGGCCGTGACACATGGAAAGCAGAATGCACTGTGTGCAAAGCAGGAACGTATGTATCCGTGGCAAATAAAGGGGCCAAAGATCTACAAGCCCATATCGACACTACAAAGCACAAAACAGCTGTGCAGGGTGAAAGCTCGTCTGCTGTTTTTTGTTTAAATTTTATTAACTTTTTTTGAGGCATTATTTTTGTTTACATTATATACAAGAGGTTATTTTGAATATTTCTACCTCTGCACATTTTTTTCTAAAACTGTGAATGTTACAGAATATTAGTGTGACTTATTGTGTTATACTGTCAACCAGTGTTGGCGTTAACACACTTTTTGTGTCTTTTTAACGCATTGAAATCAGAAAGGACGCAGATTATTAATAAAAAAAAAAAAATGTTACCGTTTGTGGCCCACAGCTAATGTTTTAAAGGCCCACAGCACATTCTAAAAATACTATTAAAATTAACAAAAAAATAACAAAAGTGAAATAAAAAAGCTTAAAGGTGAAATGTAATTTAGAAAAAGTTGCAATGTTGACTAATAACACAAAGCTGTTTTCTTTTCTTTCAAACGGTCATTGTTATGTTATTATGAATTATTGACCTATCAAAGGTTCCGATTACTTCACATCAAATATTCCACTTTGAAAAATATTTTTGGTAGAAGATTTTGCATATTTTGTGTGTTTGCCATACAAAACAAAGTTTTGTTTGACAAAAAAGGGCGGAAAACAAACAAACAAAAAAAACAACATAAAAAAAACTAAAACATTTTGAAATGAGAAATAGATCCGAAGTTGATGTAGACTCCAGAGATTTAAGCGTTACATATAAAATGTATGTATGCCCTGGCACACCATTATCATCATTTCATGACCCAAGCAAAACACTTTTTACACTTTTATACTGAAATAAATACACCTACAACTTATTAAATAAAAACATAGAAAAAACTAGCAGCAGTGGTAAAGTTAAGATCCATGAAGGAAAGAAGAAAGTGAATGAATGTTTATAACTGAATACATTTACATATGTATACACATTTGATATATGTATACACATGAATTAAGTAACGTTTATGACAACCTTTTTCCAAAACACAATATAGAATGTGAGATACAACAGAATAATGCATACATTTGTCGCTTACAAAAAAGTGGGACCCCAAAAATTTACTGTGGGACCCCTTCTTTTGACTTGATGGGGTCCCTGGGACCCCATTTTGAAAATTCCTAGCGCCAACACTGCTGTCAACAGAGGAGAAAAAATGCTTTATTTAAAAAAATATATTATTTATAAAGCAAGTTCGAGTATCATTGGCAAATGTTCACCTAGTCCTGGCCTTGGCGTGCTGCCCGCCTTGGCACGCATATATGTGTCCTCTTTTTGGGATTTCAGAATATGGTCAGCCTACTTAAAGCGAGTGTCGTATTAATTGTTGCTAGTGCTATTGAAGAGCAACTTCCTTTAAAACAAATTCAGGTGTCCCTGTCTCTTGATTGAAAATCATAATAATAGCATTGTGCCACGCTACACCATGAGTAACGGTAACAGGGTTGTAAGCAGTGGTGTGCCGTCACTAGAGGCAGGGGAGGCACGGCCTCACCTGCCATCATGGAAAGAAAAAAAAAAGTAAAAAGAAAAAAATAATAATAAAATTGTTATGTGTATCCAGTGATTATACTAAAGTTATTTTCCATTTAACTTCACCAGTTTTAGATTATTTTTATTTTTATTTTCACATTTGCCGTTCAAATACTGAGAAGAGACGGTGCGGTGATCAGCAGCCAGTTGAGGTACGTCACTGCGTTGTGCCTCAACATGGATTGCGCAATGACTCGTCTAACTGCTGGCCTGCTGTGCAGTGAGATATTGCTATATGAATTATATTATACATTTCCATAGTTTAGTTAGCTGAGGTATATAATGTACAGTGTATTTTGTCAACAACTGTATGTGTGTAACGTATTTTTAGTGCTGAGCATTCATAAAACTCTGCTGCGAAGACACACTGTGTGAGGCTCGTCTCATAACCCCGCCTCCTGGTGCCAAGCACCTCCGCCGCAGAATGCACCGCCCGACGGGAGCGCCGCGGCCACACCAACCAAAGCCCACACCCAAACCCTCCACGTGCAAGACCAAATCCACCCAAAAAAAGTCACTTAACAAGAAGCCAAAAAGTGCAAAAACAACAATGCTCGCGCTGCAGGAGCCGCAAACGACCACAGGGACACAACATTAGGTACACCTGCACTGCAGGTTCATATGTTTGTAAATCTGACTGTGATGATGCAGTCGTGCCTCACCAGACAATAACCTCACCGCACGCCACTGGTTGTAAGGTACTGTATTAAAAAAAGTAATTAAAAATACAGATGTCAATATCCATTGGTCGAAGATTGATTTATTTACTACAGACAAACATGTATGCATGTAGCAATGTTTAGTGTAAGTAAACTGATTTAACTTGCATTAAAAAACGAAACTGGCAGCTTAGAAGATAAATTCTTCACGCTCTGCAGGTTCCCTGGTGATGTGTTTGTGTTGTGTGTTAGTGTGGCGCTTAGAGAGAGCAGAGGTTTTTCTCGCCATCTTTAGATGTTGGGACACAGCAGGGCCAGCTGACAGCTGGCGGTTCAAGGTTATTTACTTTTAGAAAAAAGAAACCGGTATGAGTCAGCGAACACACATACAAGGTTAAGCTTAAACATCTAACTATGTTATTGCCACTACTTTCACAGATGCTCACAGATGTGTCATTGCCAACACACACATACAAAAACCAACAATTTGAACACTATTGAGAAAACATCTACTGTACTTGCAATCATATCCTCCTGCCAAGGCTATCTCGTAACTACACACACCCACAATTATCCCCTTAAGTTACCTGAAACTAAATCTTTCTTTTTTTTACAAAGTCCCCTGGCTATGATAAAGGTTCCAAACCTTTCAGCCCATGTGTGTCATTTTGAGAATGAACTTTCTCAAGATGATACAGCTTTGAGCTACAGCTCCAGATAGCTTTTAAACCACAAACAGACAACCTGATCTTATTATCAAAACACAGGACACGGGACACAGGTATTAGTAGCTTCACCCAACATTCAGGATGCGTGGCCATGGTGGCTAACATCCAATTTGTTGTCTTTAGCCATGTTTTGAATGTTTCAGACAAAGGCACATGAATTAAGAATGTCTGCTGTGAAGTTGACTAATACGCTTACAGGAATCACCATCAGGTTTGTCATCCGTTTCTTGAAAAACTCACGTTTTTAAAAACAAAAGTATGTGTTTGGTATTGAGCTGTCGAGGGGCACACTTTGTCCCATATTTCATTACCATGAGAATAAAAAAAATAGTCAATAGATTCCATCGAATGACAACAGCTTCACAACATTTTGCCACAGGCTAAGCCAATCGATATCAGCGTGTCTGATTGTTCACCAATCAAACTAATGCATTTTCTGGCATCCGTTTATTACTTTTGCCTTGTTTGTTGTCACTCTCCCTCATTTTGGCGATGACGAGCTACAGTTATGTGTCTAGCTTCTGGCAGTCAGTCTGCAAATGTGACTTTTTACCGCAGTGCCATTTTTTCTTTAAAGGGGAACTGCACTTTTTTAAAATGTTGCCTATCATTCAGAATTCTTATGTAAGACAAGATCATGTTTTTGTTTTTTTTAATGCATTCTAAATAGTAAATAAATGCAATCAAACGTTTGCTTACAATGGAGTGTATGGTAGCTGCTCTATTCTGCCTATAAAGCCCTTAAAATAACATACAAACAACCCAATTAGGGTTTTGTATACATGTTGTAAGTATATATGTAATTTAGTAACAGGCACATTCATAATAACATTAAATATGTACGTATTTTGATAATTTTAGGCACACCTGGTGCTTTAATTTTAAAAAACAAAGCACAACGTTCCTTTTTTACCTACATCACTTATTAAAACTATGCAGACTTCATAAAAGCCAACAAACATAATAAAACATCACTTACTGTGCAGTGTCTGCTGTCATTAAGATGCCGACTGATAGAATTGTGTTATTATCCCATTTAGATGAAGAATGACTCATTATCCTCGCAAGGAAAAGGGGGGTGGAATCAAGCATCTTTTTGTGTTGTTCTCGCCATTTCCGTGTCTACATGTGGCTATCACATCCACCAGGTTTTTTTTCATTTTCTAACATATAAAAAATGGCTCGTTCTAGATGGCTAGCATTGCAGCTAATGGAAGCAATCAATTGTACCTCTAAATTACTTTAAATATGCATTTAAAAACCACCAACAATACTTCATTTACGTTCTGTAACCTGTATAATAAACAAACAGTAGCGACGTTGTTATTGTAAGAGCGAACAATGAGGAACTCTTTTTCTATCGTAGTAACACATCAGCGTGCTTCGGTATTAGCCGTAAAAGCTAACTACGGCAAAAAATAAGATAGCTTCTACAACAACACAAATCGCGATACGACACCAATTTTTACTGACTGAAAAACATGAACAATCATATTACAGTAGCTGTAAAGTTTTCTTTGTACACAGCTGAGCTAGCCAGGCAGCGTATGCACTGTAGTTGTACTAACACGCATGGCGTGCTGAGTGTACCACAAACGATATTAAAGTGACTCACTCGATGGACAGTTCTTCGTCTGGTCCAGCTGGCTGGGACTTTTCCTGTTGATTATGGGTAAGCAATCCATTAATGTCAAAATAGCTTATCTCCAAGTTCCATATTTATAGCGCCAACATCGCTTTCATCCCCCTCTCTCGGCGTCCGTCTGCTCCAAAATCTCACTCTTCCTTCGTGCTCGCTTCTATAAGCAGCAGTGTATTTAGCTTCAAAAGTATAAGGTTGTAAATCCTCATTTGTCCCAAAATAGTCGTCTTCGTTGTCTGTTACCAAGTCTGCCATAATTAGAAAATACACTCATGTTTGATTCCGGAAGTAGGACCACACATGTTGTCAGAAGTCAGACTGCTATGGCAACATAAATCAATGCGCGGGATAAATCAGTCCCGGAAATGATTGAAATTATCAAAATATGGTAAATATTGAACATGTGACAAACTGTTATGAATGTGTCTGTCACTACATTATACTGTATATAGAATTGCAGTGTGTATATAAAACATTGATGGAGGGTTTTGAATTGTTTTTAGAGGGCTTTAAAGGCTACAACGGTGACTCCCATTAGCTGCATCATTCAATCGTAAAAAAAAGACGTGTGTTCTTGTCTCTCATATTGATTGTGAAAGATAAGCAAAATTCCCCCAAAAATGTAGTTCCCCTTCAACACTGCACTTTGATAGTGACACTACACTTTATGTTAGTAAAAGTACAGGGTCTATGACAATCAGCTGGTGATACAGTAACTCACCAAAGGGCCAACTCCGGTCATAGTTGCTATAATATTTTCTGTAAGTGGTAAATATATACATTTTGCACCTATTTAATGTCAAATCATCACAATACAAATACAACGACCACACTGTTTGAGAGAAGACATTTTAATTAAAATGGTGCCAGTCCTATAAATAAAAGAAATTGTTCACACCCTTTCTTTTTGTTAAAGTAGCTTTCATTGTGACAACAGTTGGAGACCTGCTCTCTCATAAAGCTGCACACGGAATTTACTTTAAAAAGATACATTATTTTATACACACACAAAAATAGAATAATCTGGGAGGTTTGTAACTTTTGTCGGGATGTTGGTTGACAAGGGATATTTATTTGATTCTTCCGCGGAATCCAGAAGAGTTGGCAAGTCTGAGCATGCGTTTCCCAGCATATTTTCTTGTCGCTACAATCATCACTTTTGACTGGTATCATGCAACTGTAATGTGTTATTTTGTACGAACGGGTCTTAATTAGGGATGATGTTCGAAACCTGTTCTCCCGGTTGTTCAATAAGAAAAGAACCGATTCCATGGACTCAAATCCCTTTTTGAGAACCGGTACCCGTTATCGAGGCCACTATAGTAAAGAAAAAGAGTTGGTTCTTTATTCGAATCCCTGGGAACGAATCCCGTCCCACAAGAAATGCCCCGTGGGACATCACAAGAAATGACGTCACATAGCTCAGTCATTAGGCGCAGATAGGGAAAGCAGGAAAAACAATGGACCGGAAAAAGCGCTCCAAGGCATGGCTTCATTTCACAAAAAAATACAACGAGGAAACGGCAATATGCAATTATTGCCAGGCTTCGCTCTCGTGTAAGGGGGAAGCACAACAAGCATGTTGAAACATGTTCAGGCTGTGCATAATCTGAAAGTTCGAGAACCGTGTTGTGTCTTCGACACGTGGAGAAGCAGCGACAGAGACAACGAAGAACGCCCCTTTTCTTCTGCCAGCTGCCCCAGTCCCAGTTACAGTGGCGGTGACGCCGGTGAGTAACTAACGTTAACTGTTGCCGGTTAATTTCCATATCTGCTCACTTGTAGTAACGTTACCTCTTATGTCAACCAGGACTGCAGTAATGTTAGCTAGACTAACGTTACCTAAGCATAGTCAGTGGCTAATGGTAACGTTAGCCTTTTTGTATGTGTCTGATAACGTTAACGGTATCTTGTAGCCTACACCACTACAGAGTTTGCAAGTCTGTCTAATAAACTAGTGCTTTCTTTATTTCTTTAGTTTATTTGGAACATGAACACACTTACAGTATAATACATCACAGTTTCATATCATTCACTTTACATCATTTCCGAAAAGGAGTAGGAAGAAGTAAAGCTTATTTAATCCTACCCCTTTCCCACTTCATAGCGTTTACAAATATATACATAATTTACTGACCTTTTTATAATAAAATATATGTGAATTGGTATATACAACAGTTTTGTAATATGTAATTAGTATATTCAGTCATTATTAATATACTGAGATGAAGAATATTTTATTTTCAATAAGGTTGAAAGTATTTCTCATAATTCTTCTTCGTTGTACTTTGTAAGCACTATTCATTTGAACAAATTCTTAAACTGGATCATATCAGTACAATGTTTAACTTCTTTACTTAATCCATTCCATCATTTAATTCCACATACAGATATGCTAAAGGTTCTAAGTGTTGTACATGCATACAAATGTGTTAAATTACATTTTCCTCTAAGGTTATATTTCTCCTCTTCAGTTGAGAAGAATTGTTGTACATTCTTTGGTAGCAGGTTATAGTTTGCTTTGTACATCATTTTAGCTGTTAGCAATTTTACCAAATCATCAAACTTTAATATTTTTGACTCAATAAATAAAGTGTTTGTATGTTCTCTATTTCCAACATTATGTATCAGTCTAATTGATCTTTTTTGTAACACGGTTAACAAATGTAGCACACATTTGTAGTTATTTCCCCACATTTCTGCACAATAACTCAGATATGGTAATACTAGCGAGCAGTAGAGAATGTGAAGTGATTTTTGGCCCATGACCTATTTTGCTTTATTCATTATTGAAATTAAGATGAAAGAGTCCACCTGCTGTGAAGAAGAAGAGGACTCCCTACTTGGATGACCTGTTTCCAGCGGAGGACGATAGTGAACTGCAGCCCATGAAACAGGGGAGCATCCCAGACAGAGTAGACCAGGAAATACAGGTGTACAGAGGCCTTCCTCGCACCAACATGCAGGACAACACTGCCATTTGGTGGTTTGGTAAGAGAGACACTCTGCCCCTCCTATATGATCATGCTCAAACATATCTGTGTGTCCAAGTTAGTTCCACACCAAGTGAACAGGTTTTTTCGACCGCTGGTGACACGATTAGCGAAGAGAGGGTCAGACTTGATCCAGAAAAAGCAGACATGCTAATTTTTTGGAAGAAGAATTGTTGATTGATGACTGTTGCGTTCTTAGTGTCATAGTGTGTGTAGTTAGTATGTTCCAATAGCTGTAGTTAGTATGTTCCAATAGCTGTAGTTAGTATGTTCCAATAGCAGCAGAAGTGCACTTTTTGGAGAGCTGTATTATTTTCATAGGGGACTGATTTTATTTAACACTATATTATTATTTATATATCTATAGTGTTCACAGAGACAGGTTGTTTTTGTGTTACTGTATATATTTGTTTTTCTGAAAAATCCCACTTAATATACTTTGGGTAACAACAGTCAATATTTATTTATTTTATTTCATTTTTTTAGGGGGGTAACAGTCAATATTTATTTATTTTTTAGATTTTATTTTTTTCTTATATAATAAAAGTGAGCTTTTGTTAAACCAAATATTGTGTGTTTTTTTCCATATACAACAACCTATCTGGATTCGATAAGAGAATCGATAAGGAATCGGTTCGATAAAAGGATTCGATAATGTGCTCGAACTCGATAATTTCTTATCAAACATCATCCCTAGTCTTAATAGTTAAAGTGCTGTCGTTTTTAGTCAAGTACAATACAATTATTGGTTAGTGCAATCCTATTAATACCACTGTGGCCTTCATTATTATTCGATACACAAGCTGTATATGAGGTTGTGCGGCAGGCGTAGGTTGAGATCCTTATTTGTAGAATTCCGCCATGCATGTCAATTTTAAAATGGTGTAACCGGCCGGTTAAAATACCTTCTGAATCTGGCCCATGAGGCCGGGAATTTGGCACCTGTTCCATAAACTGATTCCCTGATTCAGGTCTAGGACAAGATCCCTCGAGAGACCATTCGCCATCTCACATGGAACATGAGCAAAGATCTTAGGAGTGCATACAGGCTTGTGGAGCCTGTGTGTATTGTAATATGGTGTATAATATACATGTGATGTGAATGAAAGTGTTGATGGATCAGCATGCATCTGCAATACGTTAATTGACCAGCATCGAGTACCAATTGAGATAAACTAAAACCAACACATTCTCAGGAACTCGGTGAGGAAACCTCCCAAGATTAAGATGTAGGACAGGAAAGTGTGACGGAAAGGGAAAACAGTAAGACAAAAAGGCATCGTGAAGAGAGAAAAAAGACTGATAGGTGCTTCAGGGGGGAAAGCCTCATTGGTTTTCAGCGAGCATGTGCAGACTCAGGAATACTAAAAGGTTACAACGTTTGATTTGTGATATCCAACTCTGAGAGCTCTCTCTCTCTTTGGCGTCTGCTGTCCACAAAGTTTGATCGATGGCTGAATTATGCCATCGGATTGTGAATCTAGCCGACTCTGCTGTCTGCCAATGACAAACAACAAACACGCCTGGTCACCAATAACAATGAGAGATGTGAGGACTGAGCACCCAGTTGGAATACAACACTGAATAGTGTCACCATAAAAGAGGCTATTTTAGTCAGCTTTACCTATCAGCATTAAGACACTTTGCATTCATTCCGCCATGTGTATGAATAATATTCACTCCTTTCTTCCTATGACCATTTATTTCCCTTTTATATTTCCTCCTTCACCATGTTCACTTTGCATTCCTCCTTCTCGGCGTTCGAGCTGGTTGCCCACTCCACATTCCCTCCATCACTCTACCCTCCCTCGTTCCAGCTGCCCACTCCCTCCCTGTATCTAGCCTTCACTCCCTCGCTTCAAGCAGCCCACTCAAAGGCTAATTCCACAGAGGGAGAAAATGTATGGGGGGCGGGGGGCGCTTTATGATGTTTTCCAGTTAGTGCTGTCCCAGCTCCATCAAACCAAGCACCGCCCCCCCCCCCCCCCCCCCCCCCCCATGCTCAACTGCCTACTCCAGTCCTCTTCTGTCTTCATGGCAATATTTCTCTCATTCTTTTTTCTTGCTTGATCAACTGAGGACAATTCTGAGGTGATACTCATTTCGCAATGAGGCCCTCAATTGTTAGGTTCTGTTTTGTTTCTGCATCCGTTTGTGTGCATCCCTGACTTGCTGGTGAGGCAGTACCATAAGGCACACCTGTAACTACTCTGTCATTAGGGCTAATAATCAGTGGTGTGCTGTCAGGGCCAGCAAGGCCTTCTCTGCTGGCCTAAGATAACCAGAAATCATGATCATAATTAAAGATACAAGTATTTTTTAATTTACTTTCCCTAAATATCTAAAAGTATTCATATTCTTTTCATGTCATATTATGCTCCTTCCAGTGCTGTTGTTTTTAGTTGTAGTTTTTATCCAATCAGAATTCAGCTAGCTTATGTTGCCATGCTGTATGAAATCTGCCAGAGGCCTTCAGAATCAACAATGCGGGCGTCCGTGCACTGTAAGTGATCGGGGACATACAGTGATAGACACTTGCGATAGCCAATCAGGTCACGGGTTGTTGTCAGTAAGGCCTTCTAGATGGCCTCACATTGAACGTGACATTTACGCGTCCTGTGATTGGATACTCATTGGGACCGTTAACGGATGAATTTGAGAACACAGAGTTGAGAGACAGTTGCGATAGCCAATCAGATCACAAGTTGTTGACAGTAGCCTGATGTTAACGAGACTGTGAGTATCCATTCACAATAGTAGGGTGGTATAGCTCGGTTGGTAGAGTGGCCGTGACAGCAACTTGAGGGTTCCAGGTTCGATCCCCGCTTCCGCCATCCTAGTCACTGCCGTTGTATCCTTGGGCAATACACTTTACCCACCTGCTCCCAGTGCCACCCACACTGGTTTAAATGTAACTTAGATATTGGGTTTCACTATGTAAAAGGACTTTGAGTCACTAAAGAAAAGCGCTATATAAATATAAGTTTCAATTTAGCAGGAAGCGGGAAGTGGAACAAAACGTTGATTAGGTGGCAGATATATATTTGCAAGGCCATTTTCCAGAAGGATATTTAAAGAGAAACTACATCTTGTGAGACGATGTCGGCCAACCCCGGAAGCTAGCTCAGCTGTTCTGGTGATAAAATATGGAAATACTCGCCATTTCCACTCGAATGAGACGATGAGGAGTACCACTGGTTTATACGGCGTCGAATAATGAGTTCAAATATTTTATTTTTTCACTTTTAATATTTTTTTTTGCAATTTTACTTTTGACAGTACCACGTAAGATATGTTTTAATTGCTGATGTGTTTTAATAGATTTTGAAATGCACTGTAAATGAACCCATAGGGCATAAATGTGTTTCTGTATAGTATTTCTCATGTGGTGACATCAATTATTGTATTTTGAGAGGTAATCTTTGAAGTCAGACATCACTGAAGGTCTAAGTGGGAAACGCACGGCCCCCCACTGTTATTTAGACTACCTATCTACAGGAGGACATGGGATTGCTCCTTCTTGTTTGCATGCTGAAAGAGACACTGTACTCCTGTAGTTTCTCCACGTAGCTTTCCTTAGCATTTAGCTTGTTTGTCACCTGTCAATCCCCCTAGTATAACTACTTACCTGCTTCTTGTCTTTTTTTTTACCTTTGTTGTTTCAGAGGCGGCTAATGGTCTTTGAAAGAGGGGAAGGTCTTTGGGGTCTGGTGACGTACATTCAATATGATTTTAAACCCAATTTAGCATTGTGTTAAACTTTGAAACACTACAGTACATACACATTCAGCCCTACGATAACTTCCTTTTCCATGCTACTCCTCCCACAACAGTGATAGGATTTAATGAACCAACCAACAAAGATGTTGTTTATTTACAATGTAGTATGTGCAACGTAAGAAAATGGCTATCGTAGTGAATTGCTGTGAAATAATTCATTCTGGAAAAGACATCACTCCTACAACTCCGCTGTCTCCTCTCAAACTATGCTCACTCCTCAGGCTGCTGTCAGTCAAAATTAAGGATCGTCCTGCTCCATAGACCCCCAGAGAAGCTCAGCTTCACTGGAAGTAAGTTTTTTTGCACGTTTTAATCCAATCAGGTTCTTATTTTCGCGCTGAGTTTTTTTTAGATATTTTCTACTATGACACGTTTTGTTTACGCTTCTGCGTGTGTGTGTGTGTGTTTGTGAAAGCCTGCTAGCAGCCCAAAGAGACAAAGATAGTGGGTGACTGTCAAGAGGGTTCACTCCGTTTATTTAAACCTGCTATAAATAGCTCAAAAAGTTACAGGCGTATTTTCATCTAACATTCAGAAAATGTCCGAAATTAGATAGTGAACAAGGGATTACATTTTGGGGCTGATCTAGATCACCTGCCTGGTGTAAGAATTTCTTACTATTTTGTAGAAAGAAGACTTAGACTGAGACTTCCTCTTATTGTCATTCAAATTTGAACTTTACAGTACAGATAAGAACAACATTTTGTTACATTAGCTCGTTGTAGTACAGGATAAAAGAGCAATAAGGTGCAGATATAAATACATAGATTACTGTACAGATAAATATATTGCACTTTTGCATATGCATCCACGTTTATGGATGCATGTTATATTGTCTTTATATTCCAGCGAGTTAATCCGTTTTTTGGGGGAATTAAGGGAATTAGAACCTGGCGGAGGTATGCACTCTCAAAGTGCTTTTCTGGTTTTGTCATCATTTACTTTGGCTGGTTATTTTTCCTTTCCTTCCTTCCAATTTGGTTGCTACAACACAACAACTTTCTTGAACTCCACTTTTGCGTCAAGTTTTGCTTCTTAGTGCTTAACTGCCAATCCCTTCCTCTACGATTCAGTACAGTATATGTTAGCTGTCATGTTCTCTTTGGTAATTAAACCTTACCCTGTGATTATCCTCCTGGCATCTTTTGCTTATTATTCTTTTTTCCCAATATTTCTAAGGGGGAACTGCATTTTTTTTGGCATTTGCCTATTGTTCACAACCATTATGAAAGACATGACGAAGGATGGATTAAAAAAAAAAATACATTCTAAATATTGCATCTTCTATTTTGCCAATAAAATCCAATAAATAACCATTCAAAAAGCACCTACAATACTCCAACTACATTTTGTGACTTGAATATTAACCAAGTATTAGTTATTACTAAAAGCGCTAACCCAGAGGAGCTATTTATAGCGGCGCGATCACCAGCTTGTGTGCCAATTTTGACATGATCCACTGATCAGCTATTTCCTTGTTTTCTTACTTGTCAAACTTTTTTCTAGATCATAAATAATGTTTCTCACCTGGATAGTAGAAGAATGAAGATATATTCCGACATGTTGGTTCACTTTAACAGCCAACTTAGACTCGGAAATGGTAAGAAAGACACGAAAAGACGCTTGGTTTTACCAACGTTTTCTTCGCGAGGATTATGCATCATTCTTCATCTAAATGGGAATATATGAACGTCCTAGCTGTCGGCATCCTAATGACAGCAGACATTGTACAGTAAATGATGTTTTATTATGTTTATTGGCTCTCATAAAGTCTGTAATAATCAGTGATGTTAAAACATTTTTTTTTTTAAATTAATGCTGAAAATGAGCAAAATATGTAAACATGAAATGTTATTATAAATTTGCATATTACTACATTACATATATGCTTACATCATGTGTATATAACCTTAATGGAGGTGTTTGGATGTTTTTTAAGGTTTTAAAGGCAGACTAGAATGGCTCCCATAGGCTCCATTGAAAGCTGACTTTTGATTGCATTTCTTTACTCTTAAGAATGCATTAGAAAAAAAAACATTTGTCATTTCTTTCATGATTGTGAACAATAGACGAAATTCCAAAAAAAGTAAAGTTCCCCTTTAATTGTTTTTAAAATGCCGCACAGCATTTTCTCACTTCAAACACCTTTTTTTTTCCACACTGCTAATTCAGGACTATTGTTGCAAGTCACCTGTGTCTATGCATCCTAGCTACAACCTTGAAGTAAACTTTGCAAGATATGCACATCTCCACTTTGCAGAGGTAAATTGAATATTTGGTTTGAAGAGCTTTAAGCATGTATATCAACAACTGTGTTTAAACCTAAATTCAGTGTGAGAGTATTCATCTTTAATAGTATTATTAGTGTGCTGTATCTATGATATGTTCTGAACCCAAGTGAATTTCTCATACCTCCCTGGAATAGTTCCCTTTGAAATACAGGGCTCTGAAATGTAGACTGCCACAAACAACAACTGCATTGTGTGTTGCTTTAGGAAATGATGTTTGCTTTCAGATGGGGGCATCCTCATTAATTTACCATCAACTGCATATTCTCTTACTTTTGCCTGATTTCTGCTGTCAGGGCTGATGTGCATCACTGCTGAATGCCTATTTTGATAGCAAGTAACGAGGTACAAACATGACTGCAATTATTACTGTAACACTGGCCAAACTCAAACAATCTAAATACAGAAATGCCTGGATTACTGAAATGTATTCTGGTTTGATGGTATAATCCACACTTTAATAAGAGTTAATCAGTTTGGCTTCAGTAAAAATTATTATGGTTTACTGATATTTAGCTATGACGCTGAGCCACACTGATGACCCAAACACACAATGTTCATTTTCATTGTGTTCTCTCACGCTCTCCTGCCGCATCTCTTCTCTTTTCGCACTTATCCACTTAACTCCTCTATCCTTCTTGCCACGCGCATGCGCACGCACTGGCGCAGACACAACCCATGGGCTGGTAATGCAGGGTTAATAAGATTGGAGAGCAGCTGATGGCTGTGCACATTCAGGCCAAATTACATTTAATTCAATTGGGTCTCACTCACTTGGCTCCCTCCCACTCTGATCCTATCTCTCTTTTCTCAACTCATTGTCTTCATCTGCTTCACACACGGAAAGCTGCACTTTTGTTTTAAAGCTGTACACACATATTGTCCTTGACTAACTCTTTTTTGGGGGGGAGGCAGGGATTTTGCCTAACATTCACTATAATTATGAGGGACAAGAACACACATCTTTTGGTGTGTGTTTTTAGGATTTTAAAGATAAAACAATGCTTGCAAGATTGATTGATTGATTGATTGAGACTTTTATTAGTAGGTTGCACAGTGAAGTACATATTCCGTACAATTGACCACCAAATGGTAACACCCGAATACGTTTTTCAACTTGTTTAAGTCGGGTCCACTTAAATTGATTCATGATACAGATATATACTATCATATATACTATCATCATAATACAGTCATCTCACAAGATAATCACATTGAATTATTTACATTATTTACGATCAGAGAAATGGATATTGGAACAGTGTAGGTCTGACTTGGTAGGATATGGACAGCAAGTAGTGGGCAGAGAGAGAGAGAGACAGAGAGAGAGAGAGAGAGAGATCAGAAGGCATAGGAAAAAGTATCTGCATTTGATTGTTTACATTTGATTATTAACAATCCGGGGAGGGTGTTTGTTTAGGGTTGTAGCTGCCTGGAGGTGAACTTTTATTGCGGTTTTGAAGGACGATAGAGATGCCCTTTCTTTTACACCTGTTGGGAGCGCATTCCACATTGATGTGGCATAGAAAGAGAATGAGTTAATACCTTTGTTAGTTCGGAATCTGGGTTTAACGTGGTTAGTGGAGCTCCCCCTGGTGTTGTGGTTATGGCGGTCATTTACGTTAAGGAAGTAGTTTGACATGTACTTCGGTATCAGGGATGTGTAGCGGATTTTATAGACTAGGCTCAGTGCAAGTTGTTTTACTCTGTCCTCCACCCTGAGCCAGCCCACTTTGGAGAAGTGGCTAGGAGTGAGGTGGGATCTGGGGTGGAGGTCTAGAAATGATGCAGCTAATGGGAGTCCCCTATGTTTGCTTTAAAGGCTTCTAAAAGTTAAAAGTTAAAGTACCACTGATTGTCACACGCACACACTAGGTGTGGTGATATTTGTCCTCTGCATTTGACCCATCCCCTTGTTCCACCCCCTGGGAGGTGAGGGGAGCAGTGAGCAGCAGCAGTGGCCGCACTCGGGAATAATTTTGGTAATTTAACCCCCAATTCCAACCCTTGATGCTGAGTGCCAAGCAGGGAGATAATGGGTACCATTTTTATAGTCTTTGGTATGACTCGACCGGGGTTTGAATTCAAAACCTACCGATCTCAGGGCAGACACTCTAACAACTTCAAAACCCTCATCCAAAGTTTTATATACACGCTGCAAGTATATAAACAATGTAGAAACAGACACATTAATAACAATATGTAGTATATATAGTATTTACTGTATATATGTGTATATATGTGGTGTCCTGGGCATGACGCCAAAGTGCTTCCGGCAGTGGAGGCTCCTCTATGGGGTCTTGGGGCACTAGGAGGTTAACCCCTTTACTACTGTTACCTCAGGTGGCCCTTGGCCAAGTCCTAGTATCTGACTGCCCCCTAGCCAGGGATACGGTGAAGACCTCAACGGCGGAGCAGGCAGAAGACGGTAGATGTAAGAACTACCACAACGGCTGCGATGGCGGAAGAAGGCACCCCCACATCCATGTGGGCCCAGTTATGGGGAAATAACAACCCAAGACCTCAACGGTGGAACAGGCGGAGGATGACTGCTAACCCTAAGGAGCGTCACAACGGCTGGGATGGCGGATGAAGGCTGCAGCAGAAAAGGGTCCCCAGTCGTCTTGGACTCCATGCCACTGGACCCTGACCCGGATCTGTCAAGGATCGTGTGGTGACTGTCTGTGCACCAGTCTCCCCACGTTAAACAAACTCACGCACAGGCATCCTCCATAAAGGGATACCCCCCTACCAGGACGATCGTCATACTCGTTCGAGTGACCGCCGATGATGATTTACAGTAGTTTGGTCAGTTTAAGCATTACCGGAACTTGTTTCCTGGGAGCATTTATTTCAGTGCCCATAGCAACGTACTTCCTACTTCCGGCAAGAAACGCGCTACAATCTTTTTGAGCCAGAATATACAGAGGATAAACGGTTGGTTATAGAAGCTAAGTGAGCAAAAAAAGAGGGTGTGAAACATTGGAGCAGACAGAAGCCGAGAGTCAGGACCGGTGTTCTGGCCAAGAGAGCAACGAAAAATACATCATGATACGTTCAGCACATCGTGCTTGTCAGTACAACTACATAAACTGTTGAGCCAGCTTTGTACAAACAAAACATGAAGTGTTGGCTTATACTTTACAAATACTGTAATATGATTGTTCATGTTTTACAGATTAGTGTCCTATTGCATTGTGTTGTGCATTACAAACTCAAAAGCCATTCAGCTGCTGACGCAGAAGCTATTTTTTATTTATGTATTTTTTTGACAGGGACAGTACAATTAAACATTGCTACCCAAAGGTAACCGATGTCAAAGTACATAGGACTTCTAGCCACAGGCTAATTTGCAACACTTGTTCCTGGTTAGGCTTTGACAAAAAAAGGTGAGAAAAGTGTAAAACACATACAACAGGATTAAGACAAGTACACAAATAAAAACACATTGAAAAAAATTGGCCCATTTGTCCATACTACATCCAGTTTTAGTGCTCACACTTCTGATTTTTCTTAAAGGCCTACTGAAACCCACTACTACCGACCACGCAGTCTGATAGTTTATATATCAATGATGAAATCTTAACATTGCAGCACATGCCAATACGGCCGGGTTAACTTATAAAGTGCAATTTTAAATTTCCCGCTAAACTTCCGGTTAAAAACGTCTATGTATGATGACGTATGCGCGTGACGTCAATCGTTGAAACGGAAGTATTCGGACACCATTGAATCCAATACAAAAAGCTCTGTTTTCATCTCAAAATTCCACAGTATTCTGGACATCTGTGTTGGTGAATCTTTTGCAATTTGTTTAATGAACAATGAAGACTGCAAAGAAGAAAGTTGTAGGTGGGATCGGTGTATTAGCGGCTGGCTGCAGTAACACAACCAGGAGGACTTTGACTTGGACAGCAGACGCGCTATCCGACGCTAGCCGCCGACCGCACGGATGATCGGGTGAAGTCTTTCGTCGCTCCGTCGATCGCTGGAATGCAGATGAGCACGGGTGTTGATGAGCAGATGAGGGCTGGCTGGCGTAGGTGGATAGCTAATGTTTTTAGCATAGCTCTGTGTGGTCCCGTTGCTAAGTTAGCTTCAATGGCATCGTTAGCAACAGCATTGTTAAGCTTCGCCAGGCTGGAAAGCATTAACCGTGTATTTACAGGTCCATGGTTTATTAGTATTGTTGATTTTCTGTCTATCCTTCCAGTCAGGGGTTTATTTCTTTTGTTTCTATCTGCAGTTAAGCCCGATGCTATCACGTTAGCTCCGTAGCTAAAGTGCTTCGCCGATGTATTGTCGTGGAGATAAAAGTCACTGTGAATGTCCATTTCGCGTTCTCGACTCTCATTTTCAAGAGGATATAGTATCCGAGGTGGTTTAAAATACAAATCCGTGATCCACAATAGAAAAAGGAGAGAGTGTGGAATACAATGAGCCAGCTTGTACCTAAGTTACGGTCAGAGCGAAAAAAGATGCGTCCTGCACTGCACTCTAGTCCTTCACTCTCACGTTCCTCATCCACAAATCTTTCATCCTGGCTCAAATTAATGGGGTAATCGTCACTTTCTCGGTCCGAATCGCTCTCGCTGCTGGTGTAAACAATGGGGAAATGTGAGGAGCCTTTCAACCTGTAACGTCACGCTACTTCCGGTACAGGCAAGGCTTTTTTTATCAGTGACCAAAAGTTGCGAACTTTATCGTTGATGTTCTCTACTAAATCCTTTCAGCAAAAATATGGCAATATCGCGAAATGATCAAGTATGACACATAGAATGGATCTGCTATCCCCGTTTAAATAAAACAGATTCATTTCAGTAGGCCTTTAAGCCACTTTTTCAGTTTTGTGGAGAAAAGTTTAATGTCCGACTGTGACTTTAACTCCAGTGGCAAAGAGTTCCACAGATGTGAGGCCTTCACTGAGAACGCGGACTGACCCAGAGTCGTCCGGCACCTTTTCACTCTACAGCTCCCAACGACTGCAGCTCGAGTCTGCACACCTTCATTACTGTGTCTTTGTATTTCTTGACACATCACATCAGGGGCTAATCCATTAAGACACTTAAAAAAAGCTTTTAAAAACGAGAAATTTATAAAACTATCAAAACTCATCAAATTATATTTTTGAGTAATAAGGCAGTGTTAATGCTTCATTGGTTTTTGGTCAAATATCTTTAGTGTTTGTTTATATAATGACAACAAGGGCTTCACTACACATTTTGTGGCCTGTCCCCAGACCATGGCACAATAAGACGTATGGGATACAATCATTGCATGCATGTAAACTTGTGCAGCTTGAACGGCTAATGGCATAGCATGACGTCGCAAGGCGATGTGTTACAACGCTCGATAAACAGTTCCTTACTTTTCGCTCTTACAATAACAATGTCGCTACAGCTTGGTTATTATACAGATTACGGATCATAAATGAAGTATTGTTGGCGGTTTTTGGATGCCTTTGTAGAGTGATTTTGGAGGCAGAATGGACTGCTCCTATTAGCAGCTGATTATTACAAATTAAGAACGAAAACAACTAACATATGTGTTCTTGTCTCATGTGGATTGTGAACAATTGGCAAAATATGTGTGTGCCGTTCCCCTTTAAACGGAAGAACAAAGACTGTGACGCTAAATGACAGTCACACTAAAACACACATATTGGATACATCAGTAGATGGAGTCAAAGGACCATTGGGCATCTGTCTTTTATCAGACACACTCGCTGGACAGAGATGGACTGAAACACAAGCCTGGCCTGAGCCAAGCGTTCAATCATGCCTGACAAATGGCAGCCATGTAAGAAAGTTCACTTTGTGTGTGCGTGTGTGTGTGTGTGTGTGTGTGTGTGTGTGTGTGTGTGTGTGTGTGTGTGTGTGTGTATGGACATATGTCATTTAGACACCCCGCCCCCTCTCTCAACTTCACTCAACCTGGTAACGAATGACTCTCAAGGAGGTACTGCAGCACCTGGTGTAGAATATTCACCGCCAGAGAACAGCTAAAAGAAGAAAAGAATAGGTGGCAGAAGGTGTCAAGGACAAAGCTGTTGTGGCAAAAAAGATGGTGAGAAGAGGGGAAGAGGAAAGGGAAGGAGAGGTGTGAAGTGTCACTGTCAGGGGTACAGGATCTAATTAGCATAATGACCTTGGCCCTCTGCAACTATTATTACAGAACACACACACCATGCTCATAAGCACAGCTGAATGTGTTGCGTTCACAAAGCGACCACAAGCACTCACCATACTCACCACCTACCTGCACAATTCAATGAGTTTCTATAAACACCTTCAAAATCCTATTTATAATGGCAGTCAAACAACACTAGTGCTGACGTTGGATTGGGGAAAAATGGTTGTCATGTGACAGTGCCTGCTGGAAGAAGTCTGTGCAGAATCAAAACAAATGTATTTGAAAGCAGAAATCAATATATTACAAATGAATAAATGCAGCGTTTCTTCTGCACAAAAATTCTCAAGTAAAAGTAAAACATTGCATGCATTAAAACTACGGCAAATACAATTTATCCAAAAGTTACTTAAGTAAATGCAACAGAAAGAAACAAGTGCAGGGGTAGGGAACCTATGGCTCTCGAGCCAGATGTGGCTCTTTTGATGACTGCATCTGGTTCTCAGATAAATCTTAGCTGACATTGCTTTAAACGATAAGTAATGAATAACTCCCCTGGTGATCACAGTGTTAAAAATAACGTTCAAAATACAAAACATTCTCATGCATTTTAATCCATCCATCCGTTTTCTACCGCACCTGTTCACAAAGTCGCATTAATGGTAAGAAGTATTTGATTTAATATTGGTTAGCTTCAAAATAACAATGTTATTAAAACGAATAAGAGACTTATTATACTCTAAAAATGTTGGTCTTACTTAAAAATGCACACATTTAGTCGTATTCAGTGTTAAAAAATATTACATGGCTCTCACGGAAATACATTTTTTTAAATATTTGGCTTTCATGGCTCTCTCAGCCAAAAAGGTTCCTGACCCCTGAACTAGTGCATCAGTGCCCCATGTACAGCCCTTACAGCACCTGATATCCAGCCCACACGCAGAAATGAAAGGCAATGCACGATTATGAGTGATATCTTGAATAATTTGTCATTATATAGTTTAGATACACCCAGTGAGAAGGCATGATGTTGGCATAGACAAATACCAAGGGCCTGATTTACTAAGATCCAAATACCACACTTAGACTATAGACTTAATTTATTGTCATTCAAATTTGAACTTTACAGTACAGATAAGAACAACATTTTGTTGCATTTGCTCGTTGTCGTGCAGGATAAGAGAGCAATACGGTGCAGATATAAATAGATTTACTGTACAGATAAATATATTGCATCTGTGGTCCCCTCCATGGTTTCTCATTGTAGCCCATTGGGTTGAGTTTTTCCTTGCCCTAATGTGGGATCTGAGTCGAGGGTATCGTTGTGGCTTGTGCAGCCTTTTGAGACACTTGTGATTTAGGGCTATATAAATAAACTTTGATTGATTGATTGCACTTTTGCATATGCATCCACGTTTACGGATGTATATTATATTGTCTTTATAGTCCAGGGACTCAATCCGTTTTTGGGGGGGAATTGAGGCGATTATTATAATGCGCAAAACGGTCTATGCAAAAAAATAAACAGAGTGTACTATGAGTGGGCGTGTTGCGTGTGATCTATTAACAATTGAAAAGTGGTGCGGAACTGCCCTTTTAAATTAAGATTTTGCATGCAGAGGAGACACTTGATCATCATTTTTCCTGCACATTCATGTTATCATGCTCCTACCTGTGTGCGATGTGTTGTGTCAGCACACATCTATAATATGTAACACTTTTTCTGAATCTCTATCGAGACAACAGAAATATATGCAGACTGACACTGTCTTTTGTGCGCGAGGCTGTGAATTGCATCACCAGCGCATTAGTATTATTTTTCCTAAATAAAAAAACGAACAACATAAACAAAAAAATATGCCGGCAGACACCAAAACGCATCAATAGAATTTATTTTAATCAGCACACATGAATTATCCAGCAGCTATACAATTACAAAACGAAATTGCTGAATAGACAATATGTCTAATATTTTTTTATTTGAGAGTGTCCAAAATGTTGACACACATACGTAAGACAGAGGACTCTCGTCTGTCTGTACAGCACGTGCACTGATCCTGCAGCCGTGTGTGGAACAGTCAGTTTTCACGTGCCTCTGACACGTGCTAAATAAAACGCAAAAATAGTGCTCGCAAAACGGTGATGAGTGTTGATAAATCATATTGCACATGCTAAATAATTATATTTGCATTTTCTCCTAGTATTATGGGTGTTTTGAGATCAGTATATATTTTGCATATTAATGAGGACAAAGACACGCTTGCCAGACGCAATCCACTTTGCACACGTTTAGTAGATCCGCTTTGCGTGTGCCATCGAGTTTGCATGTGTTTTAGTACACGCAAACCTCTAGTAAATCAGGCGCTAAATGTTTTAAACAGTAGAATCTCCATTCACAAAACCCTCATTATGCAAACTTTTTCATTTAGGAAACACCGACCAATTAGAACTATAATAATAATAATAATGGATTAGATTTTATATCGCGCTTTTCTATTATTAGATACTCAAAGCACTCACAGAGAAGTGGGAACCCATCCTTCATGGTGGTAAGCTACATTTGTAGCCACAGCTGCCCTGGGATACACTAACGGAAGCGAGGCTTCCAGTTTGTGCCTACAGCCCCTCCGACCACCACCTGTCATTCATTCATCATTCATTCACCAGTGTGGGAGGCAGCGGGGGCAAGGGTGAAGTGTCCTGCCCAAGGACACAACGGCAGCGATTTGAATGTCAAGAGGCGGGGAGTGAACCTGCAACCCTCTGGTTTCTGGCACGGCCGCTCTATCCACTACGCCATACCGCTCCTGATTGACGGACTGACAAATATGCTTTGTTGTACAAACCTTGTCTCAGTGTACAAACATTGCCTGCGGGGCAGCCGTTTTGGACCAGGCAGCACATCTATTGTAAGCGGGCTGATCAATCTCTATGCTCATTCAGTCAGGACAGCAGCAGTGCTATTTGCTAGTTCCTGTGTTTTACGTGTTTCTTATGCCTTTTTCCAGATGATTTCTAGTATTGCTGGCTCATGATGAGTCCAAAGAAAGCAATGGACATTCAGGAAGTATTCACGGCGTTTTCGACATGGAACCCCCTCATGTTTGTATACAGTACTTCCATTGTATATAAACTTTTAATAAATTATAGACTTTTGTCGAGGTTGGAACCCTTTATTCATGATTACATTGTTTCTAATGGAGACATTTGATTCAGTATACAAACTTTTCTATTACTAACCCTGTTCAAGAAACCATTAAGTACGTAAATCGAGGATCCACTCTAAATACAATTTGTGGTAGATCTAAAAAAAAGTTAGCATCAATCAATGTTGGACTGCACATACCTGTATATCCACCAGTCCATCACACATATTTGTTACAGTCTGAGTTTGAGATATTTGGTGCAGGTGAGTTGAAATGGCTCAAAGTGATTTAACAAAGTAGTACCCTTGCAATGAAAAATGGAGAATTGAGCATGAGTGAAGAGGTAAGCGAGATGGGGATTGCAGCTGGGGCATCTTTTAGGTCAACAGTAATTACCAAGAAGACTGAGGGAGTAAGTGCACCACACACACACACACACACACACAAACACACACACACACACACACACACACACACACACACACACACACACAAACACACACACAGAGATGTCCACCCACACACAATGTTATTTCTCTCTTGATTGGCCTAATTTTACTTTTTTCTACCTATTTGTAACGCAAACCATGCGCCTATCAGAACGATGTTCCCAGGGCCTAATGAATGAGGAAGGGTTTGCACAACGAAAACAGTAATAAACACTCCAACACTCTAATCTTGCCTAAACTGTTTTCTAATTAATCCGTGGATAATGCCAGGATACCACTGCAATCATGGTTAACTCGGTTGAATTGAAACCCACTCATTATTAAGATTTATAAAGCTGCTTTCTGGCCACCACATGAATTCTCAGCCGGTGATTCCAGCCTCTCAAGGGGGGCATACCACCCACAACCACGAAAAGACAAATCTGGAATGCTCCTCTGTTTGATGCTTTAGTGAATGCATGTTGAATCGGGCTCATGCCAGATTGCACCTCTAGTCAGGATGTACAAGACGACAGCAAACCTTGTTTCCCCAATCAATTTTCCGCGGTCGGTTTGTTACACTTTATTTATGTGACAGAGCCTGAAGCATATTTTCACACGTTTTAGAGTATTTTGTTCTGTTGTATGGATGTTACTTCAGTGAATGTGCTTTGGGTTATGTGGAACCGCCAAATAATGGCTGACCTAGAGTCCTTTATACGTGTACGCATGCTGTGAAGACACCAACGGGGGGATGATGCTGAGGCTGAAGCTGCAGCTGCGGCTTAGCTAATGCTGTTGATGTAGTCTTGGAAAATGGTCTCACGAGATTCGGCTGGCCCAGAACTGCATTGTAGTCACACCGTGTCAAATATCAAGTATACTTCCAAGGGATGTCGTTACAATGTTTTAAAAACGTTTTTAAATACATGTGATAGTGTATACATTTGTTTAATTCAGAATGATATCCTGTAAACAAAAGGTAACACCAACCCATTTTAAGTTAAAGGTAATTGCACTTTTTTGGAATTGTGCCTATCGTTCACAATCATTATGAAAGACATGACAACATTTTTTTTTTTTTTAATGCATTATAACTTGTAAATTCAAATAAATAAAAGTCAGCTGACAGCGGAGCCGAAGGGGGCTCCTCTATTTCGCCCATAAAATCCAATAAATAACCATCCAAAAAGCGCCAACAATACACTATTTACATTTCGGCTCCTCAAACAGTCATCTACTTCTTTACTACCACTAAGACTAAGTTTAATACTGCAGGCATGCCTGCCAGCCACTGCGCTCTGCATCCCACATCGAGCAATTACAGTTCATCAGATGAAATTCCCATCCCTACAGTATATTCTTTGATAACCTGTTCTGATTGATAGTATGCAATTACAGAAATGTTTAACAGACTGAATATTACATTGTATTAATAAATAGAGAAGGTTAAAACATTGTCATGCAGAGATATCAATACCATTAACTTGTACAACATGTAATGTTGTAATGTCTTTTGATCATGTTTTTGTTCGGCTTTGTTCTGTTTGGTTTTTGGACTCTTTTTAGTTCCTGTTTTCACTCCCTTGCTTTGTCACCATGACGACCATTAGTTTTCACCTGTTTCACGTTTTGGACTCACGCACCTGTTGTCACTAATGAAGAGACTATTTAAGCTGATAGTTGTCAGGTATTCAGCTTGGCGACATTACCTCTGATACCCATGCTACCCATGCGACTCATGTTACCCTTGTTACCATAGATCATGCTGTTCTGCTCTTGTCACAGTAAGTGTTTATTTGTTTCACGTCCATAGTTTTGCCTTTGTGCTAGTTTATTGTTTTCATAGCCAAGTTTGTGTCTCCGCCTTGTGCGCACCTTTTGTTTGTACCCTTTTGTTTGTTCCTTTTTATAATAAAATTAAACATGTCTTTACCTACAAGCCTTGTCAGGTCCAGTCGTTTTGCACCCAGGGAAAGCAATCCGCGCAGTAATTTGTGCCGCCATAGTCCTTGTCGTGACAAATGTACAGAATATCAGAAGCATTTATTCAGGTAGAAATATCACATTTATATTACCTAACATCTTTGACAATCAAACCATGATCCTAACAACCCTCATTTTGTGTAATTAATGTGTGAAACTGGTATCTAAATATAGTGTTGCTTCTATGTAATGCAAGTGCTCCTATAGCAGAAATACAAATTATGTATTCCTACAAATGACAAAATCTGGCCAAACACCAACACACTGCAGGTATTTTTTTATTTTACTCTCTTTAAAAGTATGTTTATGTCCTTTTTTTGTTTTGAGCTGTTTAAAAACCATTTCATTAGCAAACTAATTAAAACTTAAAAATTATCTTCCTAGGGTAAACTTACTAATGATGAAACATTAAATTTATCTGCGATTAATCGCAATTAATTTTGAGTCAACTATGAACAAACTGCAATTAATCTATATATATAAATTTATATATAAATATATATATTTAATATATATATACATATATTAGGGCTGTCAAAGTTAAAGCGATAATAACATGTTAACTATAAGTTCCTTTAAAGGCGATCATTTTTTAAACGCACTTTTAACGTTTTTGACACAGGCTCGAAAATAGTTAGCAGAACTGCACAAAGAAAGGGGGACCTTATGGAGATCTCAGATCCAAAGCCATGGAAAGTAGTTCTCTGGAAGAGACAAGACAATTTTACCTTCAATCGCCGTGAGACGACATCATTGGAGCGAACGCTAAGCGCGCATTGCTGCTTGGAGTGAGGAGAAGCTTCAATTCCGTGTTTGTATTACAGTTAAGTGCATTGAAAACATAAATTGTAGGTTGATACTCAACTGCTTTAGTAAGATGGAATACAAGCTCAGCAGAAACAAAGATGGTAGAGAGGAAATTTAAAGTCACTTTTAGCTGAGATTTTTGTCAAAATATGTCTTTTCTCATTCCAATCACACACGTCCGGTTGGCAACTCCACAGCAATAGCGCTACGCTTCACATCCGGTCCAACCAACAAAATAACGAAAAATTGTCTTAAAATACGATCATGCTATTCTGTAATATTTCTACCTAAATTTCTATCTCTGAGAGATTGAAAATAAGTGTATTGCAATGGCAGCGGCAATATGAAGGAAGACGATTGTCTTTGAACAATCTAGTCTTCTTCTTTGCTACCACTCCGACTAGGTTTAATACTGCAGGCATGCCTGCCACTGCCCTCTGCAGCCCACATCAGGTAATTACAGTTCATTACACAATATTACCATCGCTATAGTATTAACTTTTATAACCTGTTCTGATTGATTGTTCGTAATTGCAGAATGTTTAACAAGCTGAATATTACATTTTATTAATAAGTAGGTAGAGAAGGTTAAAACATTGTCATGCAGAGATATGTGTATACTTTTTGTATACTGTATATTTTTACACTCTTAAGAAAAATATTTTTGTAAAAGATTTAAACCATTTATCATCACCAAGACGGTACTGCTGCCTCACTCCATCTGACATGGTATTTAGAGAAGAAAAGATTGGAGGCACATCATGTATTTACATCTGAGCGGTTCACAAATTAAACATTAATCCGTGAAAGACAAAGTTGGACTTATTCGTGCTTCACTAAGTAACATATTTGATTGGCATAACGAGTGCTGTGCCGAAAATGAGAAAAAGGATAGGGTTTTTTGCAGTTGATTTCCTGCTACAACTACTAGTCTTTGGACCAACAATTACAATATTTATTACTAGGACTTAACATGACATTAGTTTATTTGCACAACCAGGTCTTCATAGTTATATTTACACAAACTAATGCGATCTCTTGTCCTTTTTTTAAGTTTAATTCTGCTATCAAACACTACTAATATAGTAAAGAAAAAACTTGATTGCACAACAGAAAGTTTTTTAAACAAATCAAATGTTCAAACAAACATTTTACAAAGTGATCGCTGCAGACACAGGCGGTCCGATTGTATTTCGCAAGAAGATGAAAGTGATATTTTTAAGAGCCATTTCCTTCGACGCACTTTAGTTTTTTCCTGACTTTATTACCTTTATGAACCACTTCTTTCAGGACTATATGAAATATATTTTCTATCTATATAAACAACTGGAACACCCAAGAACAGAACAGCGATACGTAATTTTCTGCTCAAACTCTACACTCAGTCTCACTTGTTTTAATGCTACACTCAAGCTGCTTGACCATTGTGTGAATTAAACCGTGAAGAAGAAAAACGGGTGTCATGTCATATGCAACCCTCCTAAACAACAATACTTTGCGTAATTTCATTTTCCACCATCAGGACTGGAGCCAATTGGCTGCAATAAATGAGGGATGACTATTAGGACTGTAAATCTTTGGGCACAAAATAATTTGATTCGATTCGATTCGATTCGATTCGATTCTTGGGGGTAACGATTTGATTCAGAATCGATTCTTGTTTTGAAACGATTGTTGATTTAAAATCAATACTTTTTAATAACATTGGGTGCCAGTTCTATGATTAAGTACATTCCTCCATAACATAGATAAAAAAATGTGATAATATTCTGTATTATTTAAAATAAAACTGGATTTTTTAAAATAAAATTATACCCAAACATTTAATAAAGTCAAATACAAAAAAGTCAGAATGCCAAGAGTGTGCAAAGCAGTAATCAAAGCAAAGAGTGGCTATTTTGAAGAAACTGGAACATAAAACATGTTTTCATTTATTTCACCTGTTTTTGTTAAGTACATAACTCCACATGTGTTCATTCATAGTTTTGATGCCTTCAGTGACAATCTACAATGTAAATAGTCATGAAAATAAAGAAAACGCATTGAATGAGGAGAAGGTGTGTCCAAACTTTTGGCCTGTACTATATATGTTTGAATTTTTTCAATCGATTAAGAATCGTTACAAATAAGAATGGCGACTCATTCAAAAATTGATTTTTTTTGACACCCCTAATGACTATAGAGTAAACTGCGTACACATCTCTAATGACTTATTTTACTCATCCTTCAATGGTATTATTGATGAACTTTAAAAGCTTTGTTTACTTACAAATAGATGATCAGTCCTTCGCAGTGGTAAACATGTCCCTAATCCTTTAAATAGTTATCTAATTGAATGTTTCATAAAGGATATTTGTGTTAAAATATCTGTTAAGCAGTTTAAAATAAATGTTTCTTTTAGAGATCTTTCTTGACATAAATCTGCATACCCGTTGTCTCACTTGAACACACTTGGAATGGAACAGCTCTTAACCACATTGCCAATGAAAATCAATTAAAATAAAACGAGCGTCTATTCCAGTAACACTCCAAAATATCTACAATAGTAGAGAGCAAGGCATTGCATGAAGTTTGACACGTTTGTCTAGCTGGTCGTTGTCTAATTGGAGTAACTTTCCAATCATTTTCTCCAAACTCTTAAAAAATGAAGTTGGAAGTACAACTGCATACAGTATTTCAACAAAGTTAGCCAGGATGTAAGAAACCGTTCATAATTGGTTGACGAAACAGTACAAAGTCTGTGTAATTTCATTTCACTTCATCCTTTCTTCCATCCCTCCGGAAAGCTCAATCTCAGAGGAAAAGATGACTTTTCTTTTCTTAATAACGGCTAAACACATCAATGCTGCTCTTCCAAATGACCCCCCAAGCCGTTAGCAGGAAAGTAGAAGATAGAAGTCTAATGAAAAGAGGTGTAATAGAACAGCAACGTGGCTCAGAGGCTTGCTGCTGTTTAATTCTTCTGGATGTTGCTAATGCCTGAAGACTGCTCCATTTTAATTGCACCCCTCACGCCATTCTAAAAGGAAGAACGCTCTGATAGGGCTTTAATGAATATGAACGAAGGACAGCCTAGTCAGTTTGTTTGGCACACAACTGGCAGCCAGACACAAACACACGTACGCACACAGCAAAGTAACCTGTTTGCTGTCTTTGGTAGAAGACAGAGAGTTTGAGTGACCTACTGATACTGTATAATGATGAGATACATGATAAACATGCAAATTCCAATTCTATGTGCTGTCTGCACCAAACATAACCTAATTAGTATGCACACATATCAACATAATGTGTGGTATGCATACAGACATAATCAGGACACAAAATACGTAAGAAAAAAAAAGTGCCTTCATTAAAACAAAACATTGTTTTGTAGGTGGGGATTAAGGTTGTACGGTATACCGATAGCATACTAATAAAGTACAGCAGTACTAATGAATTTAAAAAGTACTATGCTGCCTTAGGCGGCGTGCCAAAGTGATCTTGCTGACCATATGAGCAGAGGCCCACGTCGTGAGTCAACAGACACACATACCACTTGCAAGCAGAAACAGTGTATAGTATTTTGGCTTTAAAGTTAACAAAAAAAGTGAAGCAATGCACTGCAGAATCGTCACGAGCTAGTGGAGGGACGTTCGCCGCTACTGCTAACTTCTGTTGAGAATGCTTTAGCTACTTCTAAATCGCTAATCCTCGCCTCCATGGTGACATAAACTATGTTTCTTACAAGTGTAATCCCTACGGGATGAGTAATAGCTAAATACTGCTCACTACACATGGTAGGATACAATAGCTAACCGCTAAAAGCAAGCTAGAATGTAAACAAATAGGTGGATCTATACAAATATCTACTTTAATGACAACAAGTACATGAGCTGTATTTAGTCAATACTACAATGATTACATCTATGTTATTTTATTATCATGTAGTAGTTCTAAGTGGGTGTGGGTACTAAAAGCATCTAGAACTATAATACAGCCAAAACAGCTTGCCAGAATAAAGTGGAGGAGGCTGAACTTTAGTTTGGAACATTTATTTCACTTACACTGAACAAAAATATAAACACAACATCACACAACATGCTCTCATCTTTCATGAGTTGAACTCAAAGATCTAAAACTCTTACTATACACACAAACAATCTATTCCTCTCAAATATAGTTCACAAATCTGTGTTAATGACCATTTCTTCATTTCCAAGCTAATCCATTCCACCTCACAGGTGTGGCATATCAAGATGATGATTAAACAGCATAATTATTGCACAGGTGTGCCTTAGGCTTCCCACAATAAAAGGCCACTCTGAAATGTCCAGTTTTATCACACAGTGCAATGCCACAGATGTCGCAAGTTTTGAGGGCGCATGCAGTTGGCATGCTGACTGCAGGAATGTAGACCACAGCTAGCTGTTGCCCGTGAATTGAATGTTAATTTATCTACCATAAGCAGCCTCCAAATGGCGTTTCAGAGAATTTGGCAGTGCATCCAACTGGCCTCACAACCGCAGATCACGTGTAACCACACCAGTCCAGGATCTCCATAGCCAGCTGGTGCACCTCCATGACCATCTGAGACCAGCCACCCAGACAGCTGCAGCAACAATTGGTTTCCATAACCAAATAATTTCTAAACAAACTGTGAGAAACAGTCTCAGGGAATCTCATCGCTGTCCTTAATCAGGGTCTCGATCTGACAGAAGTTTGTCGTCATAACCAACTTGTGTGGGCAAATGCTCACATTCGATGGCGCCTGGCACGTTGAAGAGGTGTTGTCCTCACAGATGAATCTCGGTTTTCACTGTTCAGGGCAGATGGAAGACAGCGTATGTGGCGATGTTTGGGAGAAAGGTTTGCCAATGTCAACGTTGTGAATGGCGTAGCTCATGGTGGGGCTGGGGTTATGGTATGGGCAGGTGTATGTTATGGACAACGACTGCAAGTGCATTTTATTGATGGCTCTTTGAATGCACAGAGATACCGTAAAAAGATACTGAGGCCCATTTTTGTGCCATTCACCCGATACCATCATCTCATGTTGCAGCATAACAATACACAGCCCCATGTTGCAAGGATCTGTACACAATTCCTGGAAGCTGAAAACTTCCCAGTTCTTGCATGGCCTACATACTTACCGGGCATGTCACCCATTGAGCATGTTTGGGATGCTGTGGATCGGCGTATACGACAGCGTGTTCCAGTTCCTGCCAATACCCCCCCTCCAACCCCAAATGAAGCAAAACTGCACATTTTAGACTGGCCTTTTATTGTGGGAAGCCTAAGGCACACCTGTACGGTAATCATGCTGTTTACTCAGCATCTTGATATGCCACACCTGTGAGGTGGGATGGATGGATTATCTTGACAAAGAAGAAATGCTCGCTAACACATATTTAGACAGATTTGTAAAAAAATATTTGAGAGGAGTAGGTATTTTGTGTGTATAGTAAAAGTGAGTTCAACTCATGAAAAATGGGAGCAAAAACAATAGTTTATATTTTTGCACTTAATATTTAAAAGGCAATAGTTTAACCGTAGCTCTGAATTAGGACCAGTACTTTATTTAAAGACTTAAATAGAATAAACACACAAATGTTGCCACACTAAAAAACACATACTGCAAACATAGGGGAAACACATTGCAAAATAAAACCAAGCCTTAAAATAAAAGCACCGTATAATGATTTAAACTATTACACAAACCCAGTAATACACCTAAAATGCCAAGTGACTAAGATAAAAAGGGTTAGTAAAACGGTCGATGTCTAATAAATACAACAGTTAAAACATCCATCCATCCATCCATCTTCCTCCGCTTATCCGAGGTCGGGTCGCGGGGGCAGCAGCCTAAGCAGGGAAGCCCAGACTTCCCTCTCCCCAGCCACTTCGTCCAGCTCTTCCCGGGGGATCCCGAGGCGTTCCCAGGCCAACCGGGAGACATAGTCTTCCCAACGTGTCCTGGGTCTTCCCCGTGGCCTCTTACCGGTCAGACGTGCCCTAAACACCTCCCTAGGGAGGCGTTCGGGTGGCATCCTGACCAGATGCCCGAACCACCTCATCTGGCTCCTCTCGATGTGGAGGAGCAGTGGCTTTACTTTGAGCTCCTCCCGGATGACAGAGCTTCTCACCCTATCTCTAAGGGAGAGACCCGCCACCCGGCGGAGGAAACTCATTTCGGCCGCTTGTACCCGTGATCTTGTCCTTTCGGTCATAACCCAAAGCTCATGACCATAGGTGAGGATGGGAACGTAGATCGACCGGTAAATTGAGAGCTTTGCCTTGCGGCTCAGCTCCTTCTTCACCACAACAGACCGATACAGCGTCCGCATTACTGAAGACGCTGCACCGATCCGCCTGTCGATCTCACGATCCACTCTTCCCTCACTCGTGAACAAGACTCCGAGGTACTTGAACTCCTCCACTTGGGGCAAGATCTCCTCCCCAACCCGGAGATGGCACTCCACCCTTTTCCAGGCGAGAACCATGGACTCGGACTTGGAGGTGCTGATTCTCATCCCAGTCGCTTCACACTCAGCTGCGAACCGATCCAGTGAGAGCTGAAGATCCTGGCCAGATGAAGCCATCAGGACCACATCATCTGCAAAAAGCAGAGACCTAATCCTGCAGCCACCAAACCGGATCCCCTCAACGCCTTGACTGCGCCTAGAAATTCTGTCCATAAAAGTTATGAACAGAATCGGTGACAAAGGGCAGCCTTGGCGGAGTCCAACCCTCACTGGAAACGTGTCCGACTTACTGCCGGCAATGCGGACCAAGCTCTGACACTGATCATACAGGGAGCGGACCGCCACAATCAGACAGTCCGATACCCCATACTCTCTGAGCACTCCCCACAGGACTTCCCGAGGGACACGGTCGAATGCCTTCTCCAAGTCCACAAAACACATGTAGACTGGTTGGGCAAACACCCATGCACCCTCAAGGACCCTGCCGAGAGTATAGAGCTGGTCCACAGTTCCACGACCAGGACGAAAACCACACTGTTCCTCCTGAATCCGAGGTTCGACTATCCGGCGTAGCCTCCTCTCCAGCACACCTGAATAGACCTTACCGGGAAGGCTGAGGAGTGTGATCCCACGATAGTTAGAACACACCCTCCGGTTCCCCTTCTTAAAGAGAGGAACCACCACCCCGGTCTGCCAATCCAGAGGTACCACCCCCGATGTCCATGCGATGCTGCAGAGTCTTGTCAACCAAGACAGCCCCACAGCATCCAGAGCCTTAAGGAACTCCGGGCGGATCTCATCCACCCCCGGGGCCTTGCCACCGAGGAGATTTTTAACTACCTCAGCAACTTCAGCCCCAGAAATAGGAGAGCCCACCACAGATTCCCCAGGCACTGCTTCCTCATAGGAAGATGTGTTGGTGGGATTGAGGAGGTCTTCGAAGTATTCCCTCCACCGATCCACAACATCCGCAGTCGAGGTCAGCAGAACACCATCCTCACCATACACGGTGTTGATAGTGCACTGCTTCCCCTTCCTGAGGCGGCGGATGGTGGTCCAGAATCGCTTCGAAGCCGTCCGGAAATCGTTTTCCATGGCTTCCCCGAACTCCTCCCATGTCCGAGTTTTTGCCTCCGCGACCGCTGAAGCCGCACACCGCTTGGCCTGTCGGTACCTGTCCGCTGCCTCAGGAGTCCTATGAGCCAAAAGAACCCGATAGGACTCCTTCTTCAGCTTGACGGCATCCCTCACCGCCGGTGTCCACCAAAGAGTTCTAGGATTGCCGCCACGACAGGCACCAACTACCTTGCGGCCACAGCTCCAATCATCCGCCTCGACAATCGAGGTGCGGAACATGGTCATGTTCCGCATTGAGTCCACTCGGACTCAATGTCCAGCACCTCCCTCGTGACATGTTCAAAGTTCTTCCGGAGGTGGGAATTGAAACTCTCTCTGACAGGAGACTCTGCCAGACGTTCCCAGCAAACCCTCACAATGCGTTTGGGCCTGCCAGGTCTGTCCGGCATCCTCCCCCACCATCGCAGCCAACTCACCACCAGGTGGTGATCGGTAGAAAGCTCCGCCCCTCTCTTTACCCGAGTGTCCAAAACATGAGGCCGCAAATCCGATGACACAACTACAAAGTCGATCATGGAACTGCGGCCCAGGGTGTCCTGGTGCCAAGTGCACATATGGACACCCTTATGCTTGAACATGGTGTTCGTTATGGACAATCCGTGACGGGCACAAAAGTCCAATAACAAAACACTACTCGGGTTCAGATCCGGGCGGCCATTCTTACCAATCACGCCTCTCCAGGTTTCACTGTCGTTGCCAATATGAGCGTTGAAGTCCCCCAGTAGAACGAGGGAATCACCCGGGGGAGCACCCTCAAGTACTCCCTCGAGTGAATCCAAAAAGGGTGGGTACTCTGAGCTGCTGTTTGGCGCGTAAGCACAAACAACAGTCAGGACCGGCCCCCCACCCGAAGGCGGAGGGAAGCTACCCTCTCGTCCACCGGGTTGAACTCCAACATGCAGGTTCTGAGCCGGGGGGCAACAAGAATTGCCACCCCAGCCCGTCGCCTCTCACTGCCGGCAACGCCAGAGTGGAAGAGAGTCCATCCCCTCTCGAGAGAACTGGTTCCGGAGCCCTTGCTGTGCGTCGAAGTGAGTCCGACTATATCTAGCCGGAACTTCTCCACCTCGCGCACTAGCTCAGGCTCCTTCCCCCCCAGCGAGGTGACGTTCCACGTCCCAAGAGCTAGCTTCTGTAGCCGAGGATCGGACCGCCAAGTGCCCTGCCTTCGGCTTCCGCCCAGCTCACATTGCACCCGACCTCTATGGCCCCTGCTATGGGTAGGGAGCCCATTGGAGGGGGGACCCACGTTGCCTCTTCGGGCTGTGCCCGGCCGGGCCCCATGGGGACAGGCCCGGCCACCAGGCGCTCGCCGTCGTGCCCCAACTCCGGGCCTGGCTCCAGAGGGGGGCCCCGGTGACCCGCGTCAGGGCGAGGGAAATCTGAGTCTCGGTTCTTGTATTTCCACAGTTAAAACAGTGAAATAAAAAACAGTGACAATGGTGCACAGTAAAGCAATCCTTGGCCAGTGTCAATTGTTTATCAACCCCTCCCCGAGTCCACCACAACATCCTTTAATTTGCGTCAAAGATAGCTGAATGTGCCTTGGAGCTCAGAGGTTTTGGCGTCCCACGTGCTCCACTGAAGCGGCGATTTAAACCGGGAGCTTCAAGAGAGAGGTTGCGCTCTCACGCGCTGCCTTTTATTAGCGCAGCTGACCCTGATTCCTGACTGGCAGGTTTCTAAAGCCCTTCCTATTACAATCACAAAATTGTTTGTCTTTTTTTAATTGTTTATAACCTCAGGAAACACAACCCTGGACACAGGAGAACTTTATTTATGACCAATGTATGACCCTGTAAGTACTTGGTATTGGATCGATACCCAAATGTATATTACCACCCAAACTTTTGTAAAGTCTCCGAACAACAAAATTATAAGTGCTTATTACATTTTAACAGAAGTGTAGATGGAACATGTTAAAACAGAAAGTAATCAGATTGTTAAAAGTAAATAAGTAGATTAATAATCCATCCATCCATCTATTTTCTGCCGCTTAGCCCTCATATTACGGAAATAATCGGAAATGACACGATATGTTACTGCATATGTCAGCAGCCAAATTAGGAGCCTTTGTAACTCATTTGCTTACTTACTACTAAAGGGGAATTGCACTTTTTTATTTTGCCTATCATTTATAATCCTTATGTAGAAAATAATACATATGTAGTTCTCTTTTATGCATTCTAAATAATAAATACATGCTATCAAAAGTCCACTTAAAATGAAGCCTATGGGAGTCGCTCTATTCTGCCTATAATAAAAAGTGCAGATCCATTTTAAGAGCTAAGTTGTCTCGTATGCACACTATGTTATTTAATGCCAAAATTGTTCTTTGATTGTAACAAGAAACGTATGGTTAAAGTATCATTAGATTTGCTGTTAAAATAAAGCCAATATTGCAATTTTTTGCGGTCCCCTTTATTTTGAGAAGTATTGAAAAGTATCATAATACATTTTGGAACAAGTACCAAAATGTAGGTTTTAGACAATCTTAGTAGGGATGGGTAAAGAGTTCAGTCCTTTTTATTACCATTGGTACTACGACCACCGATTCACGTAAAATGGAGCGATACTGTATTTGGATAACTTTTGTTGAACATGACATAACTACGTTTTCAGATTTGGCGGAGAAATAAGGAGTCAAGCATGTTACAATTTTCCATGCTAACAAAGCAAGAAGAAGGTGCTTAAAAGTACTATAAGGCTCCACTTTTTAAAGATGCTCTAGCTTGATGCTAAATTACATTGCATATGCTATCCAATATCCTATAAGCCTGCTCAGTGGCCTTGTGGTTACATTACATGCCCTGCTTTGCATTCACCGTCAAGGGTTGGAATTTGGGGTTAAATCACCAAAATGATTCCCGAGGGCGGCCATCGCTGCTGCTCACTGCTCTCCTCACCTCACCAGGGGGTGGAAGAAGGGGATGGGTCAAATGCAGAGGGTAATTTCACCACACCTAGTGTGTGTGTGACTATCAGTGGTACTTTAACTTAACTTTAACTTTTAACTATAGACATGCTGTCGATTAGCATGAACGATTTTACATATTGTTACTATTAAACAATTAACATTCATTATGGCATTAACACAAACAGAAGTACAGAAAATTAGCACCGTTGAGTACCGGTATCAATAGTTAGATATCTGGAAATTGTATCGATTCAAACACCAAGGCGTAGGCCATTTCTTCATTCATGCTTTCATATTTTCCAATCCATGCTGTCAGCCTGTCCATGGTGGCTATGTATTACGAGATAGGGGAGTAAATAATAATCAATAACGACTATTTAAAGCTGAATTTATCAGTCTTTTGTCAATCAATGAGCAACACAGAACCAGATTTTCTTCATGTTAGACGGCAGTGCCAAACTCTAACAAGTCAAGACTGGATAGCGGTGAAAGGCAGCAAACATCTTACCTTGGCCATCTGTGCCTGGACTCCACTGGCTTTGAGCGAAGCCACGGCTTTCTGGGCAGCTGCAGGGCTGTCAAAGTCCACAAAGCCATAGCCTGCACATCAACATACAAAGAACAGAAGACTGATGAATAAAACAATGAAGGTAATGAAATACTGTACAAAAGAAAGGCTGGGACTATTAAGTGGAGACTATTATGCATGTTGCAGAGAAAACAGGTTGCCTTTGTTTGTGTTTTAACACTGCATTAATACTGTAAATGTGTCAAAATCAAGTCGGCTCACGGATTTTATGAAAACAGCAAGTTCCTCCATTAAATGTGTTTGAACACAGAGCGTAAACACACTTGGTGTCATAACAGTCACTCTTGTTAGCTTGTTTACCATCCAGGACTTCACATGATGTTGGCCAGTTTCGTTGTATTAAAACCCAAAAATGTTTTTCCAGATTAAGATATATATTAAGATATTAAGTTATATTGTTATTGACATGTCAAAAACTGCATTGTGTGTGTACGGAGAATATTGAGCTCAATCCGGCCTTATATGTGTTCAAGGATTCAAGGAACTGTATTGTCATATCAGACACATTAGAACTTCCATCCATCCATTTTCTACCGCTTGTCCCTTGCGGGGTTGCAGGGGGTGCTGGAGTCTGTCCCAGCTGCACACGGGTGGAAGGCGGGGTACACCCTGGACAAGTTGCCACCTCATCAGAGGGCCAACACAGATAGACAGACAACATTCACACTCAAATTCACACACGAGGGCCAATTTAGTGTTGCCAATCAACCTATCAACCAGGTGCATGTCTTTGGAGGTGGGAGGAAGCCGGAGAACCCGGAGGGAACCCACACAGTCAAAGGGAGAACATGCAAACAACAACCAGAAAGATCCCAAGGCCCCAGATTGAGCCCAATGAGTACAACAAGAATGATAGTGTACATAATTCTTTCAATTGAATATGATATAAATAGTCAGTTATAAATAGAATGGGTTAATGGGAATAGATTATAAATAGAATATAATAAACACATTGTGAACACAGTTCACTTTGATGTAGTGCACTGTTTTTTTTTTAAATTCCATTCTTCACATTTTGTCATCCATCCACAGAGGTACCAACCACAGTTTTCCAGTACTTAAATCATGTGCACACACACACACACATACACACGCACACAAACACGCACACGAGCGTGCACTGTGTTGTGTTAATTGAACAGACATGTGGACATATACAGTACATTTTGCAAAAGTATGTCGGATGTAGAAACAAACATGGCGGTACCAAATTTAATTGATGTTATCACATCCCTTGGGCTTCTGATGGTATGCAATAACAATAAAATACCCAAAGCAAGTAGTGATAACAATGTCATCCTTCCCTTTTCTACCACTTTTCTTGTTTGGGTCATTAGGATTTAGACAAGAGCAGTGTTTTTTAACCTTATGCGCTAAATGAGGCATCTCCTTCTAACTATACCAATACACATGTTGCCCGACCTCTTAAAAGGGGAGGGGGTGTCGCACTAATATACAATGAAAACTATAATCTTACACCTAACCTAAATAATAAATATAACTCGTTTGAGGTGCTCACTTTGAGGTTTGTCACACCGCTGCCTCTCCACCTGGCTGTTATCTACCGCCCCCCTGGGCCCTATTCTGACTTTATCAGTGAATTCTCAGAGTTTGTTGCTGATCTAGTGACGCACGCCGACAATATAATCATAATGGGGGACTTTAATATCCATATGAATACCCCATCGGACCCTCCATGCGTGGCGCTCCAGACTATAATTGATAGCTGTGGTCTTACACAAATAATAAATGAACCCACGCATCGCAACGGTAATACGATAGATCTGGTGCTTGTCAGGGGTGTCACCACCTCTAAAGTTACGATACTCCCGTTCACTAAAGTAATGTCCGATCATTACATTATAAAATTCGAAGTTCTGACTCATTGTCAACAAACTAATAATAATAATAATAACTACTATAGCAGCCGCAACATTAATGCTGCCACAACGACGACTCTTACTGACCTACTGCCTTCGGTAATGGCACCATTCCCAAATTATGTGGGCTCTATTGATAACGTCACTAACAACTTTAATGACGCCCTGCGCGACACCATTGATAGTGTAGCACCGCTAAAGCTAAAAAGGGCCCCTAAAAGGCATACCCCATGGTTTACAGAAGAAACTAAAGCCCAGAAATTATCATGTAGAAAGCTGGAACGCAAATGGCGTGCGACTAAACTTGAGGTTTTCCATCAAGCATGGTGTGATAGTTTAATAACTTATAAATGCATGCTTACCTCAGCTAAAGCTAAATATTACTCATATCTCATCCACCTCAACAAAAATGATCCTAAATTTCTGTTTAGTACAGTAGCATCACTAACCCAACAAGGGACTCCTCCCAGTAGCTCCACCCACACAGCAGATGACTTTATGAATTTCTTTAATAAGAAAATCAAAGTCATTAGAAAAGAGATTAAAGACAATGCATCTCAGCTACAACTGGGTTCTATTAACACAAATACGACTGTATATACGACAGATACCGCCCTCCAAAATAGTTTCTCTCTCTTTGATGAAATAACATTGGAGGAATTGTCAAAATGTGTAAATGGGACAAAACAAACAACATGTTTACTTGACCCAATTCCTGGGAAACTTATCAAGGAGCTTTTTGTATTATTAGGTCCATCAGTGTTAAATATTATAAACGTATCACTTTCCTCTGGAATTGTTCCCCTAGCATTCAATCATTCATCCTCTACTCAAAAGACCTAACCACAATCCTGATCTCCTGGTAAACTACCGGCTGGTGTCCCACCTTCCGTTTATCTCGAAAATCCTCGAAAAAATTGTAGCAAAGCAGCTAAATGAACACTTAGCGTCTAACAATCTCTGTGAACCTTTTCAGTCCGGTTTCAGGGCAAATCACTCTACGGAGACAGCCCTCGCAAAAATGACTAATGATCTATTGCTAACGATGGATTCTGATGCTTCATCTATGTTGCTGCTTCTTGATCTTAGCGCCGCTTTCGATACTCATAATATTTTATTAGAGCGTATCAAAACGCGTATTGGGATGACAGACTTAGCCTTGTCTTGGTTTAACTCTTATCTTACTGACAGGATGCAGTGTGTCTCCCATAACAATGTGACCTCGGACTATGTTAAAGGCCTACTGAAACCCACTACTACCGACCACGCAGTCTGATAGTTTATATATCAATGATGAAATCTTAACATTGCAACACATGCCAATACGGCCGGGTTAACTTATAAAGTGACATTTAAAATTTCCCGGGAAATATCCGGCTGAAACGTCGCGGTATGATGACGTATGCGCGTGACGAAGGCAGTTGAACGCGTCATCTTGGAATAGGTCCCTCCCAATTTAAACAGCTCTGTTTTAATCGCTAATTTCCACAGTATTCAGGACATCTGTGTTGGTGAATCTTTTGGAAATTTGTTCAATTAACAATGGAGACTGCAAAAAAGAGAGTTGTAGGGAAGCGGTGTGTTGCTGCTGGATGTAGCAACACAAACCAAAACACAACCGGTGTTTCATTGTTTCTTTTCCCAAAAGATGGCGGCCAAGCTTTACTATGGAACAAAGAAGTCAAGCGAACACGGTTGGATTGGACGACACATACGAAGTACAGTGTATTATGCAGCGAACATTTCGAAAGATCATGTTTCGAAGAGGGTCCCTTGCGAATGGCAGAAATGGGAATCAGCACTCGTCGACTCGTGCTGAAGAAAGGTGCGAAGCCAACTATTTTCGATAGACCACGGACAAGTCCGGAGCACCCGACCCCCTCCACAAGCGGACAGACTGGGCACATGAGGTCTGCATTTGCCAAAAGGGAAAGGAAGAGGGTAAGAATCTTGATATCCAGTTTTCATAGTCAGACTACACTGTTCCAATATCCATTTCTTTGTTCTCAATTGTTGAAACCCCCCCACCTCCACACCCCGGATTGTAAATAATGTAAATAATTCAATGTGATTATCTTGTGTGATGACTGTATTATGATGATAGTATATATATGATAGTATATATCTGTATCATGAATCAATTTAAGTGGACCCCGACTTAAACAAGTTGAAAAACTTATTGGGGTGGTACCATTTAGTGGTCAATTGTACGGAATATGTACTTCACTGTGCAACCTACTAATAAAAGTCTCAATCAATCAACCAAAACTAACACACACAGTCATAGACTACTCCAGTGGTTCTCAACCTTTTTTCAGTGATTTTCCCCTGTGAACATTTTTTTAATTCAAGTACCCCCTAATCAGAGCAAAGCATTTTTGGTTGAAAAAAAGAAAAAAAATACAGCACTATGTCATCAGTTTCTGATTTATTAAATTGTATAACAGTGCAAGATATTGCTAATTTGTAGTGGTCTTTCTTGAACTATTTGGAAAAAAAGATATAAAAATAACTAAAAACTTGTTGAAAAATAAACAAGTGATTCAATTATAAATAATATTTTGTACACATAGAAGTAATCATCAACTTAAAGTGCCCTCTTTGGGGATTGTAATAGAGATCCATCTGGATTCATGAACTTAATTCTAAACATTTATTTTGTTGAAGTATTATTCAATAAATATATTTATAAAGGATTTTTGAATTGTTGCTATTTTTATAATATTTAAAAAAAAATCTCTCGTACCCCTTGGCATACCTTCAAGTATCCCCAAGGGTATGCGTACCCCCATTTGAGAACCACTGGACTACTCCATGAACAATGAAATAAATTAACAATAAAATAGTCTACATATAATTATTGCTTCAAGTTCTAGTCAAGTTCTTCTGCAGTATAAAGTATCGTACATTTACTGACATTACTGTCAATAGTGTCAATACTGTCAATAGATTACAATAGACAATAATATAAAGTATTGTACATTTGTACATTTACAGACAATAGATCAGATCATGGACAGTACGACTACGGCATCAGTGGCGGATGCGGTGGATGAACCAATGGCAATGGCACTAGATTTGCCTGATGAGGAGGGCGATCAAGATCAGGTTCGATTTGTTTTCCTAATCAATGTTCAAATGGATTACAGTTCAAGCCCAATCCAAAAGTATTCATAATTAATGTAAATGAGGTATCCATATTACATGTAGCTGTTTCTCCATTTCCAGGGAAATACAAGAGAACAAGGATGCCAGACGGACTGGGTACCGATTGGGACAGCACCAACAGCAATGACCAGTAGCAAGAGCACCCAAACAGGGAAAATACATCATAGATCAAAGGGTATGTCTATTTCGGTGACGAACATGATTCTGCACATCACAGTACACATTGCACGCTGCCTGTGCAGAGTAGAGTAGACAGATAAATTAGGTGATTCAAAGACAATAATTATTATGTGATTCTAGTTTAATTTTAACAGATTATATAAAACAACTTGTGCTTGATTTTATTGCTAGGACACCAGGTGACCCCAGATATCCTCGAGAGGGTTAGAGCTCGGCCGGCCAGGGTTAGTGAAGTCCCATTGTCAAGTGTAGCAGCTCCATCTGACAGCCCCGAGATGCAGACTAACATAGCAGCTCCAGGTGTGTCTGGAATGCAAGCCAAGCTACGACCACCTCCTGCATTGTTTGATGAAGGACCAGCATCAAGTCCCACTGCGCCTTTTGTTGGTGGTTCTTCCGATGACAGCTATGTGCCGAGTGAGTCAACGACATCGGATCCGTGTCAATCTGACGGGTCGCCAGATCGCCCATGTACTCACCAGATGCATGAAGAGGGCTGCCACAAGGAACCGAAGTACATCATCTTTGAGTCGTGCCTCCAGAGTCTCGTCAAGTGGTGTCACTGTCCAGTCTGTGGCAGCCAGGACATAAGCCCTTCTTGGGATTCGAACGGTACACAGCTGACCATGACTCTTCAATGTGCATCATGTGACCAGAGGAGTAGTTGGAGCAGCCAGCCAAACATTGGCCCTTATGCCGCGGGCAACATCCTGCTGTCTGCTGGCATCCTCTTCGCTGGGGCATCTTCTGGCAAGGTGTTGCAAGTGCTGAACAGCATCGGAGTGGTCACGTATGTGAAGAGGACATTTTTCAACCACCAGGAGCTCATCCTGCAGCCAGCCATCAAAAAGGTGTGGGAGGAACAGCAACGGACGCACCTCACCATGCTGCAGGTGGAAGGCCGACCCCTCGTCCTTGGTGGTGATGGGCGAGCAGACAGTCCGGGACACAGCGCCAAGTTCGGTACCTACACCACAATGGAGCTTGTGGCCAATGTGGTTCTCGACCTTCAGGTTGTACAGGTACGACCATATAATCTCACTAAAACACTAGTAACACAATAAGCAGATAAGGGATTTTCCAGAATTATCCTAGTAAATTTGTCTAATAACATTAACCATTTCAATGTATACTAAGCCCCTTTTTCATTTTTTTCTTTGCTCATTCCTTTTCTGTTATATATATTTCAGAGCAACGAATGTCTTGGCAGCTACCATATGGAGATGGAAGGACTGAAGAGGATGGTGGAACTGCTGATCAGCTGGGACCTGGATGTCGGGGTGCTGGTGACAGACAGACACAGACAGATCGCTAAATGGATTCGTGAAAACATGCCCAATACACGGCACTGCTATGACATCTGGCATGTTGCAAAATGTTAGTTGGATTATTTGTATGCATGACAAGTTGTGAAGTAGTGTGTACATATCAGTGATCAGATGAATGCGATATTGTATTTAATCCACAAATTTCTGTTTTTTTCTGTTTGTAGCCATCGGAAAGAAACTGAAGGCCATCGCCAAGCATAAGGACTGTGAAGACCTGAAGCCCTGGGTGCAAAGTATAATCAACCACCTCTACTGGGCAGCAGTGTCTACACCGCCTGGAGAGGGGGAACTTCTGGTTGCCAAGTGGAAGTCTGTGGAGCGACACATTCAGAACATCCACAAGGACCATGGCGACCTCTTCCCAATTTGTACTCATGGACAACTGCAACGGCAAAAGAAATGGCTCAAACAAAGTGAGTAGGCAAATAAGTTGCCCGAAAGCAGTGAGGGACTAGCAGTATTTTCCTGCACATCTTTTGAAAGTCAAAAAATTCAGATAAACTTGTAAGTAAATAACCAGTTTAAGTTGACTGGAACATTTTTGTAGAAACGTTGTTCTATTTTAAATTTATGTTTAGGTTCACGCTCAGCAGTGAAACTGGAGGAGGTGGTCAACAACAAGTCCCTGCTAAAAGATATCGCCATGCTGTCGGGTGAACACCAGACTTCCAAGGTGGAGGCGTTCCATAGCCTTGTCATACAGGTGAGAATTAGACTGATCGCCTGTAGGTGGTGTCGGTGGTTACCACCTGCCACTAGGACTTTGGTGGCCAGGGAGCAAAATACTAGAGCATACTAAATGAAGCCTTGATACAGTCAGTGTAAGCAAGAGAATGTTGGAGGTCCAACATAGTGGCTGGCATCTTGGTGAGAAAGATTGCAAACAATTCTGGCGTGGTGTTAACATTGAAAACAAAACAGCTTCATTACTGCAGGAGATCAAGCTTTAATAGCTGACTATTAACAGTTTAATACACAAACATTTGTATTCAAATTTACAAACAATTTATAAATTTACACACACATTGTATGGACGCATGACTGAATAAAGTGTCTTTTATCTTATACAGTTCGCACCGAAAATGTATGTCTTCTCATACATCGGAATGCTGTGCAGGTATGTTTCCACACTAATCTAAGTGTCACTAGTGTGTGCCATACTTTAGTACTAATTATTACATTATTCTGTTACCACACCTAGGAACCTGCTTGCTGGGCTGCACTGGAACGAAAATTCGAGCCGCCCTATAGCCACTACACAAGCGGGTGCTGAGCGCTATGCAGTACGCTACCCGAAGTATAAAGCAGGGGGCCATGTGGTCAAGAAAATCGCGACAGAGCCAACATACCGTAAGTGTAGAGGACACAAAACATGTAAACACTTGACACTTTGTATCATGATAATAATACTGTCAAGTTTCACTCTCCATGAGTATATTATGTTGTGAGCAGGAACATGTACAATTGTATTTTGCAGGCTACGTAGATGACTTGATCAGGGAGGTTGTTGCTGGCTGCAGACAGACCCCTGACGAGAGAACACCACTCAGCGTCACTGTGGATGTGCCTCCCTTCCTCTGCGATGAACTGGAGAAGCCAGACAAGGAGGAAGCCATCGCCAAGCACAGGAGTCGCTTCGGTAAGTGTGAAATGCCCTCCCGGTAACAGTTAGAGATGCTACCTCAGTAGAAGCATTTAAGTCCCATCTTAAAACTCATTTGTATACTCTAGCCTTTAAATAGACCCCCTTTTTAGACCAGTTGATCTGCCGTTTCTTTTCTTTTCTCCTCTGCCCCCCCCCCCACGTGGAGGGGTTATTCCGGTGACCATGGATAAAGTGCTGGCTGTCCAGAGTTGGGACCCGGGGTATACCGCTCGCCTGTGCATCGGTTGGGGACATCTGCGCTGCTGACCCGTCTCCGCTCGGGGTGGCCTCCTGCTGGCTCCACTGGACCCTCACTAATATGTTAGACCCACTCGACATCCATTGCTTTCGGTCTCCCCTAGAGGGGGGGGGTTACCCACATATGCGGTCCTCTCCAAGGTTTCTCATAGTCATTCACATCGACGTCCTACTGGGGTGAGTTTTCCTTGCCCGTGTGTGGGCTCTGTACCGAGGATGTCGTTGTGGCTTGTACAGCCCTTTGAGACATTTGTGATTTAGTGCTATATAAATAAACATTGATTGATTGACTGATTGATTGATTGATTGATTTTATTGATTAAGTACAGTGGCCATGTAGATTCTGTTGCAGTCACTGCACGTCTTGGAACCCCGTGTAGTCCATCGATGGGAATGTTGTCCTAATCTTATGTACTACACAAGCTGGTAGTACCACCCTTATGTCCTTTCCCAGATATCCCCAGCAGAAGCGGACAAACTGTCGATAGGCTGTGTGTCGTCTCCGCCTGCAAGTAGCAAATGATGGCAGCTGTTATTATCCGGACATGGATACACAGTGACTCACTGTTCTCTGAGATTCAAAAGACATTGTCATGCATTCTATTCATTTGTCATTTACTGTTGCAGTAAATTGTAAATATTGTTGACATCTACGGTCCATCTATGTAATACTTCTATGATATATAATGTCATGTGCATTGTAGCACAGTACATTTCACAGAATAAGAATAAGATAAGAAAGTGCTCATTCTGACTTATCTTCCAAAGGTTGATAGAATAAAGAATTATTTAAACTTATTAGTGCCTCACTCATTTTGCTGTTGCTGCAGCATGCCATATTGCTGTTTGTAGGCGTTATACGCTGTCTGCAGCACCCATTCATCCAGACACACAGATGGAAAGCCATGGTGGTCTATGATGCACGTCTTCACCCCCTCCTCCTCCATCGTTCTGGTCACTGCCTCTATTTCACTACAGCAGACACACTCAGCCACTGTCTCCATGTTCACACAGTTTTGACATGTACACCTGGAAATAGAAATGTTCATAATATTTGTAAATCAATTCATATTATTGACACCTGCAATCTGCAAACATGTGGAATAATTAATATTATCATTGTCTTGTTGTGGATCTTATTAATCTGCATGCATATTTTTAGTATTGCCGGTATATGGAGCTGTGGCCCATAGAAATAATGGGTAATTAATTAGGTTTGACATTGTGTCAATGATAGATACTTAGTGTATAGATAGGCCTGGGGTGTAAGTTGTAACACTAACAGTAACACATTGTGTCAATGATAGATACTTAGTGTATAGATAGGCCTGGGGTGTAAGTTGTAACACTAACAGTAACAGTGCAAGACTAGGCCACAAACTAAAACTAGTCTATAAATAAATAACATATTACCATTCTGTATTCTCAAGGCGATCTATGTCGTGTGCTCCTCCAGCATCAATAGCAGCAGCGTCCTCCTGACCGTCTTCATCAGCGTCGGGTTCAAAGCGATATGGCTCTATCCCTCTCACAGCTTCTTCCCTATCTGAATCGCTTCCACTCCCCACTAGTCCTTCACTTGCACTTTCCTCATCCACAAATCTTTCATCCTCGCTCAAATTAATGGAGAAATCGTCGCTATCTCGTTCAGAATCGCTCTCAGATCTGGCGGCCATCATTGCAAACAATAGGGAGCTTTGCGGATATGTTCAATTGTCCACGTCACGCTACTTCCGGTAGGGGCAAGGCTTTTTTTTGTCAGATACCAAAAGTTGCTATCTTTATCGTCGTTTTTCTATTCTAAATCCTTTCAGCAAAAATATGGCAATATCGCGAAATGATCAAGTATGACACATAGAATAGATCTGCTATCCCCGTTTAAATAAAAAAATTTCATTTCAGTAGGCCTTTAAGGTAACGTGCGGAGTTCCCCAGGGTTCGGTTCTTGGCACTGCACTCTTTAGTATTTACATGCTGCCGCTAGGTGACATCATACGCAAATACGGTGTTAGCTTTCACTGTTATGCTGATGACACCCAACTCTACATGCCCCTAAAGTTGACCAACACGCCGGATGGTAGTCAGCTGGAGGCGTGTCTTAATGAAATTAAACAATGGATGTCCGCTAACTTTTTGCAACTCAACGCTAAGAAAACGGAAATGCTGATTATCGGTCCTGCTCAACACCGACATCTATTTAATAATACCACCTTAACATTTGACAACCAAATAATTAAACAAGGCGACTCGGTAAAGAATCTGGGTATTATCTTCGACCCAACTCTCTCGTTTGAGTCACACATTAAGAGTGTTACTAAAACGGCCTTCTTTCATCTCCGTAATATCGCTAAAATCCGTTCCATTTTGTCCACAAGCGATGCTGAGATCATTATCCATGCGTTCGTTACATCTCGTCTCGATTACTGTAACGTTTTATTTTCGGGCCTCCCTATGTCTAGCGTTAAAAGATTACAGATGGTACAAAATGCGGCTGCTACACTTTTGACAAAAACAAGACAGTTTGATCATATTACGCCTATACTGGCTCACTTGCACTGGCTTCCTGTGCACCTAAGATGCGACTTTAAGGTTTTACTACTTACGTATAAAATACTACAAGGTCAAGCTCCTGCCTATCTTGACGATTGTATTGTAGCATATGTCCCGGCAAGAAATCTGCGTTCAAAGAACTCCGGCTTATTAGTGATTCCCAGAGCCCAAAAAAAGTCTGCGGGCTATAGAGCGTTTTCTATTCGGGCTCCAATACTATGGAATGTTAGAGATGCTACCTCAGTAGAAGCATTTAAGTCTCATCTTAAAACTCATTTGTATACTCTAGCCTTTAAATAGACTCCCTTTTTAGACCAGTTGATCTGCCGTTTCTTTTCTTTTCTTTTCTACTCTGCTCCCAACCCGGGGTGGACCGCTAGCCTGTCCATCAGATGGGGACATCTCTACGCTGCTGACCCGTCTCCACTCGGGATGGTTCCTGCTGGCCCCACCATGGACTGGACTTTCGCTGATGTGTTGGACTTTCACAATATTATGTCAGACCCACTCGACATCCATTGCTTTCGGTCTCCCCTAGAGGGGGGGGTTACCCACATATGCGGTCCTCTCCAAGGTTTCTCATAGTCATTCACATTGACGTCCCACTGGGGTGAGTTTTCCTTGCCCGTATGTGGGCTCTGTACCGAGGATGTTGTTGTGGCTTGTACAGCCCTTTGAGACACTTGTGATTTAGGGCTATATAAATAAACATTGATTGACTGATTGATTGATTGTTGGGCCTGACAAAAAATGTCTGTTTCTCAGCTGTGGTCCGTATGGAACGCAGCAGTACTTAGTTGGAATAAAGTTTTTCACCACTTGTGGCAGTAATGAAAATGTCAAACAAAGAGAAGAAGTCTGGAGCAACAGTCATAGAAAAACTTCTTAAGGACAAAAATGATTACTAAAGTGGTAAAGCTGTGTTTTCATTTGCACTTTGCACAATTTTATTTACAGTTCATTTAAGAAACATGTATTATTAATGTTCTTACAATGTATTAATTTTAGCACGCCATCATTTTATGTACATTTAATTTACATCAGTTTTTATGAATTCAATCTTTAGTGTTTATTTTTGTAATCAGCCTGACCTAAGCCTTGATAATGATAGGTTATTATTGAATATTATTAAAATCAAGAGTAAGATTACTAATTCAGTGTTGTATTTGAGTGGGCCCTAACCCCCTTCATAGTGGAAAAGTTGGGCCCCGAGGTCAAAAAGGTTAAGAACCTTAAACTAGAGCATACCCCAGCTGTCTTCAGGATAAAAGCAGACTACACCCTAGATTGGTTGTTAATATGCAATACAGTATATGATAATAGGGGTTTCCTATCCAATATTGATATCAGTTGTCAGTCCAATATCAGGAAAAAGTTAAGTATCAGATTATATCTGCTTGCATCTAAAGTCTCCGATACAAGCAGTCCTGCAGCGTGTTTACTTGTGCAAAGCAAGACGGTCATTTAACATCTAAATGTCCTCCAATAAACACACAAAGTTGGAATTGTCTTGTAAACACGGCAGGCTGTTGGCTACCAGGAGCCACTAGTTTTAGTTATAATTCCATGGTACTCACAGTTACAAAGTCTCCAAGGCAGAAGCCTATTTAAAAGTATCCGGCAGTAACAAATGTGTCTGGATCGTTCGACTTACTGTGTCATGCATGTCATTTGATGAATTATTGAGACCACTAGTTGTTATTCTTCAAAATCCTTAAAATGAGTTGTAACATATTCTTATTCCAGGTATTCCTCATAAAACATGTTTGTGACATAATGCTATTTGCTTATTTATTTATTGTTTTTATTATTATATGAGGTTTTTATATCACTACTCCACTCTTCCACAAGTGGGGTCAAAAATGCCCCCCAGCAGTACCCATGGAATCTTCTGTGAACCTTTATTTCTTAGCAACCTTGAATGTCTCACATGTCATCGCTCACATCTAATGCAACTAGTCATCAGACACATGCCTAGTTGGGTTTGGTGGCCATGTTGGCAGGAGTGTCAGGTGATTAGTTGGGTTTGGTGGCCATCTTGGCAGGAGAGTCAGGTGATTAGTTGGGTTTTTGATGGCCATGTTGGCAGGAGAGTCAGGTGACTAGTTGTGTTTGGTGGCCATCTTGGCAGGAGAGTCAGGTAAGTAGTTGTGTTTGGTGGCCATGTTGGCAGGAGAGTCAGGTGACTAGTTGTGTTTGGTGGCTATGTTGGCAGTAGAGTCAGGTAACTAGTTGTGTTTGGTGGCCATGTTGGCAGGAGAGACAGGTAAGTAGTTGTGTTTGGTGGCCATGTTGGCAGGAGATTCAGGTGACCAGTTGTGTTTGGTGGCCATGTTGGCAGGAGATTCAGGTGACTATTGTGTTTGATGGCCATGTTGGCAGGAGATTCAGGTGACTAGTTGTGTTTGGTGGCCATGTTGGCAGGAGAGTCAGTTGAGTAGTTGTGTTTGGTGGTCATGTTGGCAGGTGAGTCAGGTGACTAGTTGTGTTTGGTGGCTATGTTGGCAGGAGAGTCAGGTTACTAGTTGTGTTTGGTGGCCATGTTGGCAGGAGAGTCAGGTAAGTAGTTGTGTTTGGTGGCCATGTTGGCAGGAGATTCAGGTGACTATTGAGTTTGATGGCCATGTTGGCAGGAGATTCAGGTGACTAGTTGTGTTTGGTGGCCATGATGGCAGGAGATTCAGGTGACTATTGTGTTTGATGGCCATGTTGGCAGGAGATTCAGGTGACTAGCTGTGTTTGGTGGCCATGTTGGCAGGAGATTCAGGTGACTAGTTGTGTTTGGTGGCCATGTTGGCAGGAGATTCAGGTGACTAGTTGTGTTTGATGGCCATGTTGGCAGGAGTGTCAGGTGATTAGTTGGGTTTGGTGGCCATGTTGGCAGGAGAGTCAGGTGATTAGTTGGGTTTTTGATGGCCATCTTGGCAGGAGAGTCAGGTGATTAGTTGTGTTTGGTGGCCTTGTTGGTAGGAGATGCAGGTGACTAGTCGTGTTTGGTGGCCATGTTTGCAGGAGACTCATGTGATTAGTTGTGTTTGGTGGCCATGTTTGCAGGAGACTCAGGTGATTAGTTGTGTTTGGTGGCCATGTTGGCAGGAGAGAAAGGTAAGTAGTTGTGTTTGGTGGCCATGTTGGCAGGAGATTCAGGTGACTAGTTGTGTTTGGTGGCCATGTTGGCAGGAGATTCAGGTGACTATTGTGTTTGATGGCCATGTTGGCAGGAGATTCAGGTGACTAGTTGTGTTTGGTGGCCATGTTGGCAGGAGATTCAGGTGACTATTGTGTTTGATGGCCATGTTGGCAGGAGATTCAGGTGACTAGTTGTGTTTGGTGGCCATGTTGGCAGGAGAGTCAGGGGAGCAGTTGTGTTTGGTGGTCATGTTGGCAGGTGAGTCAGGTGACTAGTTGTGTTTGGTGGCTATGTTGGCAGGAGAGTCAGGTTACTAGTTGTGTTTGGTGGTCATGTTGGCAGGTGAGTCAGGTGACTAGTTGTGTTTGGTGGCTATGTTGGCAGGAGAGTCAGGTTACTAGTTGTGTTTGGTGGCCATGTTGGCAGGAGAGTCAGGTAAGTAGTTGTGTTTGGTGGCCATGTTGGCAGGAGATTCAGGTGACTAGCTGTGTTTGGTGGCCATGTTGGCAGGAGAGTCAGGTGACTAGTTGTGTTTGGTGGTCATGTTGGCAGGTGAGTCAGGTGACTAGTTGTGTTTGGTGGCTATGTTGGCAGGAGAGTCAGGTTACTAGTTGTGTTTGGTGGTCATGTTGGCAGGAGAGTCAGGTAAGTAGTTGTGTTTGGTGGCCATGTTGGCAGGAGATTCAGGTGACTAGTTGTGTTTGGTGGCCATGTTGGCAGGAGATTCAGGTGACTATTGTGTTTGATGGCCATGTTGGCAGGAGATTCAGGTGATTAGTTGTGTTTGGTGGCCATGTTTGCAGGGGACTCAGGTGATTAGTTGTGTTTGGTGGCCATGTTGGCAGGAGAGAAAGGTAAGTAGTTGTGTTTGGTGGCCATGTTGGCAGGAGATTCAGGTGACTATTGTGTTTGATGGCCATGTTGGCATTCAGGTGACTAGTTGTGTTTGTGGTCATGTTGGCAGGAGAGTCAGGTGATTAGTTGTGTTTGGTGGCCATGTTGGCAGGAGAGTCAGGTGATTAGTTGTGTTTGGTGGCCATGTTGGCGGGAGACTCAGGTGACTAGTTGTGTTTGGTGGCCTTGTTGGTAGGAGATTCAGGTGACTAGTCGTGTTTGGTGGCCATGTTTGCAGGAGACTCAGGTGATTAGTTGTGTTTTGTGGCCATGTTGGCAGGAGAGACAGGTAAGTAGTTGTGTTTGGTGGCCATGTTGGCAGGAGATTCAGGTGACTAGTTGTGTTTGGTGGCCATGTTGGCAGGAGATTCAGGTGACTATTGTGTTTGATGGCCATGTTGGCAGGAGAGTCAGGTAAATAGTTGTGTTTGGTGGCCATGTTGGCAGGAGATTCAGGTGACTAGTTGTGTTTGGTGGCCATGTTGGCAGGAGATTCAGGTGACTATTGTGTTTGATGGCCATGTTGGCAGGAGATTCAGGTGACTAGTTGTGTTTGGTGGCCATGTTGGCAGGAGATTCAGGTGACTATTGTGTTTGGTGGCCATGTTGGCAGGAGATTCAGGTGACTATTGTGTTTGATGGCCATGTTGGCAGGAGATTCAGGTGACTAGTTGTGTTTGTGGTCATGTTGGCAGGAGAGTCAGGTGATTAGTTGTGTTTGGTGGCCATGTTGGCAGTAGAGTCAGGTGATTAGTTGTGTTTGGTGGCCATGTTGGCGGGAGACTCAGGTGACTAGTTGTGTTTGGTGGCCTTGTTGGTAGGAGATTCAGGTGACTAGTCGTGTTTGGTGGCCATGTTTGCAGGAGACTCAGGTGATTAGTTGTGTTTGGTGGCCATGTTGGCAGGAGAGACAGGTAAGTAGTTGTGTTTGGTGGCCATGTTGGCAGGAGATTCAGGTGACTAGTTGTGTTTGGTGGCCATGTTGGCAGGAGATTCAGGTGACTATTGTGTTTGATGGCCATGTTGGCAGGAGATTCAGGTGACTAGTTGTGTTTGGTGGCCATGTTGGCAGGAGAGTCAGGTGACTAGTTGTGTTTGGTGGTCATGTTGGCAGGTGAGTCAGGTGACTAGTTGTGTTTGGTGGCTTTGTTGGCAGGAGAGTCAGGTTACTAGTTGTGTTTGGTGGCCATGTTGGCAGGAGAGTCAGGTAAGTAGTTGTGTTCGGTGGCCATGTTGGCAGGATATTCAGGTGACTAGTTGTGTTTGGTGGCCATGTTGGCAGGAGATTCAGGTGACTATTGTGTTTGATGGCCATGTTGGCAGGAGATTCAGGTGACTAGTTGTGTTTGGTGGCCATGTTGGCAGGAGAGTCAGGTGATTAGTTGTGTTTGGTGGCCATGTTGGCGGGAGACTCAGGTGACTAGTTCTGTTTGGTGGCCTTGTTTATAGGAGATTCAGGTGACTAGTCGTGTTTGGTGGCCATGTTTGCAGGAGACTCAGGTGATTAGTTGTGTTTGGTGGCCATGTTTGCAGGAGACTCAGGTGATTAGTTGTGTTTGGTGGCCATGTTGGCAGGAGAGTCAGGTGATTAGTTGTGTTTGGTGGCCAAGTTGGCAGGAGAGTCAGGTGACTAGTTGTGTTTGGTGGTCATGTTGGCAGGTGAGTCAGGTGACTAGTTGTGTTTGGTGGCTATGTTGGCAGGAGAGTCAGGTTACTAGTTGTGTTTGGTGGCCATGTTGGCAGGAGAGTCAGGTAAGTAGTTGTGTTTGGTGGCCATGTTGGCAGGAGATTCAGGTGACTAGTTGTGTTTGGTGGCCATGTTGGCAGGAGATTCAGGTGACTATTGTGTTTGATGGCCATGTTGGCAGGAGATTCAGGTGACTAGTTGTGTTTGGTGGCCATGTTGGCAGGAGATTCAGGTGACTATTGTGTTTGATGGCCATGTTGGCAGGAGATTCAGGTGACTAGTTGTGTTTGTGGCCATGTTGGCAGGAGAGTCAGGTGATTAGTTGTGTTTGGTGGCCATGTTGGCAGGAGAGTCAAGTGATTAGTTGTGTTTGGTGGCCATGTTGGCGGGAGACTCAGGTGACTAGTTGTGTTTGGTGGCCTTGTTGGTAGGAGATTCAGGTGACTAGTCGTGTTTGGTGGCCATGTTTGCAGGAGACTCAGGTGATTAGTTGTGTTTGGTGGCCATGTTGGCAGGAGAGACAGGTAAGTAGTTGTGTTTGGTGGCCATGTTGGCAGGAGATTCTGGTGACTAGTTGTGTTTTGGTGGCCATGTTGGCAGGAGATTCAGGTGACTATTGTGTTTGATGGCCATGTTGGCAGGAGATTCAGGTGACTAGTTGTGTTTGGTGGCCATGTTGGCAGGAGAGTCAGGTGACTAGTTGTGTTTGGTGGTCATGTTGGCAGGTGAGTCAGGTGACTAGTTGTGTTTGGTGGCTATGTTGGCAGGAGAGTCAGGTTACTAGTTGTGTTTGGTGTCTACGTTGACAGGAGAGTCAGGTGACTAGCTGTGTTTGGTGGCCATGTTGGCATTAGAGTCAAGTGACTAGTTGTGTTTGGTGGCAATTTTGGCAGGAGAGTCAGGTAAGTAGTTGTGTTTGGTGGCGGCTTGGCGCAGATGGTACATCGGCTATGCAACTTGAGGGTTACGGGTTCGATTCCAGCTTCTGCCATCTAAGTCACGTCCATTGTGTCCTTGCCCAAGACACGTCACCATTGTTCCTGATGGGTCGTGGTTAGCGCCTTGCATGGCAGCTTTCCAAAATATTTTTTTCTTTCTAGGGGGTCGCAACAGAAAATATTTGAGAAGCACTGATTTTGGTTAGACTGCTGACATCAGATGTGTAAGTAGGACAGTATTGACAGTCAAAGTAGCATCAGATGTGTAAGTGGGACAGTCAGTATTGCTTGATATTTTTGTTACATTTTTGTAAATAATGGGTTTGGACAAGGACATAAATAGACCATGTTTCACAGTTTTAGTGGCTAGATTTAATAACATATTGAATACGAGTCAAACGATGGTGTAAGTGTTGATGACATCATGGTAATATAATTAATAGGAGTGTGTCATTGTGTGCAAAGTGTGTGTGGTGACAATGAACAGTACCTTGGGGGATGCTGGTGAAAGACCAGTTTGATCATGTTTATGAGGTAGACTAATAAAATAAGATGCTGGCACACTTGAGTTGAGCCAAGCAGGAGAATAATTAGAAAGCAACACAGCTTAGAAGCCCCAGCTGTAATTCTGAGTAATTCATGTTAACACAATTAAATGATCGTACAAAGACCTTCGTTGGAATCACAGATGTAAACATATTAAGGAAGAACTACACTTGCTCTTTTTTCCTCACAAAGGGACACGATCAAACGCTTCAGAATATCTAGTTTTCGTCTTTTTTTTTTCAAAATGTTGGGAGCATGGACTATATTGCTGATAAGCAGATTCTTGTTTTATTGTTCAAAGGCGGAAAGCTGCTTTTACAGCAAGATCTGTACCACACACACAAATATTTATGCTGTCGCTAATGAGAAACTCCAAGTTTTGCCAGTATAGGATAACACACACACACACACACACACACACACACACACACACACACACACACACACACACACACACACACACACACACACACAGACACACACACACACACACAGACACACACACACACACACACACACACACACATTCTCTCTTGTAATGTGACATGCCAAAAAACTGCAACACATACAGTATGTAGCATGTATTCACATTCTAGTACCTGTATAAATATATGTAAGTATGCATACACCCACACAGAAATTGAGAATATTTTTGGAATTGTGTCAGTATTTATCTAATTAAGGACACTTTCATAAAGGATGCACAAACATACATTTCACCAATTCATTAGCAGTCTGATAAAATAACTTCATCGACCTTCCAGGGAAATTTGCATTCCACAAATACAAAATAAATTTGGGGTTATTTGCTATAAGATGATTCATCACCATGAGTCAGGAGCATGACACCTTTGAATGCAGTTTTTTTTTTTTTTTTTTTTTTTAAACCATGTGATGTGCAAGTGGTTTTCCAGTTATAAAGGATTAAAACTGACTGCAGAAGATAGTTGTGTCATCTTCACATGAAAAAAAAAAAAAAACAACTTGCAAGATTCTATAAGCTGTTTAAAGTTGAACTGCACTTGTTTTGGAATTCTGCCAATCATCCACAATCCTTCTGGGAACACACATCTTTCTCTTTTGCTGTGCATCCAATTAGTGAAAAACTTCTATTAAGAGGCGGCTCACAATGCAAGACATGGTGATACGGTCGATTCTGCCTATAAAGCCCTCTAAAAACCATCCGAAAAACCTCCAAAACTGTTTGATATACTGCACATGGTGTATGTATGCAATGTAGTCACAGGCACATACATGAAAATTTAATATTTACAGTATTTTGGTCATTTTAAGCATTACCAGAACTTCTTTTCTGGGCTCATTGATTTCACTGAGCGCATTGCAACAAGCGCTACTTTTGTCAACACAACAAAATAGAGAGCACTTTCTGTATTTGCCCCCACTAATGGCATACTTCCTGAGAGCTTTAGGGTGTTAACATGTAGCATAACTGGTCAACATTTCATAAAACGGAGAACATAAAACACTGACTTACAATGTCTGCTCTTACTAGGTCGCCAACTGGTGGGATGTTGTATCTTTTGGCACATGTGCTCTCCTTGAACTGCTAGATTTAGAATGATCCTCACTCCTCAGATAAAAAAAAAAATCCTCCCGAGCAATGTGCTATGCTGCATTTCATTTATTGAGAGTCGAAGTTGAGAGCCATGTAGTATTTCATTGGTAGCGTGTGGAAATTCTAACTTCCTGACTTGTTCCCGCAACCTCCTGCTATGCAGGTCTATACTATATAGTCATGATTCATAACTTAGTATTATCATTTTCAAACTCTAAGGCAATACAGCAGAAGCAGCTTAAGTTCCTCAGTTACTAAATTTGCCATTATATTTTGAGAAAAAAATGTCAGTAAGATATCAGATGAAGTGCCCGTCATTCTTTGACTGACATTTTACATGCACCTTTTAATGCAAATTGGGCCCCAAACAGATCACGAGGCCCTACGCACAGTGCATGTTCTATGTGTAGGTAGTGGGGGCCCTGTTTATGAAACTGACGGGCATTATCTTCAAATACTTCAAAAATGATCTATTGTCAAGAGTCTGTCAATGTTTTTATGGAATGCAAGTGCACCCTGAAAAGGGGGTTTGAACCTAAACCTAGAAGTAGGGAGGGGTACCTTTGTGTTGTCGAGTTGTTATATCTTGACTTCTTACACTTATTTGTGTCATGCAGTAGCTGGACAAAGAAGGCGGTGCGTAGCTGGCAACCTGGCTGTAACACACTCACAGACTTTCTAATTGGTCAAACGGTGGTGGGCGGGGCATCGAAATGAAAACAATAACAAGATTTCGGGGCTGTAAATCTAATTTTGAAATGAGCATATCCCGGCTGAACTACTGTTATCAGTTATAGTGGTGTTCGAAAAGAACATGATTTATTAATGCCTTTTGACATATCAGGGCCATGTAATGATGACTTGACATGCAACTATTACATATAGCTCCTTTATAAAATAGAATATGTTTTTAAAAGCAGTCATGTGGTTAAATTCTTGGAGCTGGCCTGGCCACAATGTGATCCTTAAATCTCAAGACATGGTTCATAATCTTCCTTATGCTCCTTATGATGAGTTTATATGTATTGGATATTCTTTGGTGTAATACATATATTACCTGTTTTTTGAGTCTATCTGCAAGACTTCTGGAGTCATTCCCACATTGCAAATGAAACCACGCCCCACCCGCTAAAAAGTATCAGAATTTATCTTGTGAAAATGTACACTGTTTAAATATATATCTTAAAGTCCTCACCTCTAATCTTTCCAGACAAATTTACGAAACACGACATAGGTCACAACATTAGGTACACCCGCACACTCAATTCACTCGATCGAAGCAGAGGGGGAGGAACTTCTCCCTCTCTGGCTGAGAGTTTGACTTAATGTCCAAATAAGTACCGTATTTTCCGGAGTATAAGGCACACTTAAAATCATTTTTTTTCCCTTTAAAACTCGATAGTGCGCCTTATAACCTGATTTGCCTAATTTACGGAATAATTCTGGTTTTGCTTACCGACCTCGAAGCAATTTTATTTGGTACATGGTGTAATGATAAGTGTGACCAGTAGATGGCAGTCAAACATAAGAGATATGTGTAGACTGCACTGTGATGGCAATATGACTCAAGTAAACAACACCACCATTTTATATATTCCATTGAAAATATAGAACATTACACGCGGCGCTCAAAAATCTATCAAAATGTTTTAGTACGACTTTGGTAAGCTATGAAGCCGCACCGCTTCATGGATTGTCGGTGCATACGAGTATTATTATGGTGTGGGTATAAGGTTAGACATATTATCTGGCGTTTTGTTTCGCAATATTATGCAAAAGGAACTTTTCTTACCTTCTGGTACCTGCTGATCCGTATTTGGGATCTGCATGTATCCTGAAAAATTGCGTGTAAAGTCTGAATGTCATTAAAATTACACATCTTCCACTCCCATCCTTGCACACTACACCGCTACAACAAAGATAACGGGGAGAAGACGCTGTCGAAGGTGAGCCACGTAACTAAGACCGCCTACAAAACGGCACATCCGGAAGCGACAGTCAGAAAGCGGCTTGAAGATGATCTGTAAAACAGAGTGTGTGTACCTTCAGTGCTGAATGATGAGCAGAGGCAGAGTTTGGAGTGTCTTCTTTAGCTTGATTTCCATTTTTATGTGCTCACTGTCCACTGTGTCCAGGAACTTGAAAAATGATTTCGTGCCATTTGCTGTTTGACGCCCGCTATCATGCTAATTAGCTGCCTGAAAGCGGGTGACCCCACTGTAGAAATAGCCTGCATGTCTTCTAGCACATATGCTGCAATGGCTCTATCAATGTTGTCCTGGCTAGCAGTCCCTCCGTTAAAATCCTTAGGTGGTGGTGGAGGTGGAGGTGGAGGTGGAGGTGAAGTGGCTTCGGAGCCTGTGTCTCTCTTTACTAGCTTCGTCAAAGCATGTTGCTTTTGTAGCTGTTTCAGCAATTTCAATTGCTGTTTTAGGCAGTAGATAGGATCTTTGATCCAAGACACAACTTACATTTAACTAAAATGTTATTTTGTTTGTGCTCGACAAAAGAAAAGTAGTGAGAATAACTCCATGTTAAGAAACTTGGCTTCGGCTCCGCCATGATGTCTTGTTAGTAAACACAGACACGCCCCCCCCCCCCGCCCCCCCGCCCCAAAAACACCCACACGCAGCGCGCCTCTTCACTTCTTTGTGACACAGGAAGAATCAGAAGGACGACACTGCAGCTCTCCAATAAAACACACTCAGATCTTCTCAGTTTCTAGCCGATACTATATAAAAAATAACGTAAAATAATGCAGTAACGCATCATGTAGTAACGGTAACTGAGTTACTGAATATAAAAAATAGCGCGTTAGACTACTAGCTACCGCCGAAAATAACGGTGTTACAGTAACAACATTGAACATAATCAATGCAACATTTTCACCAAAGAACCACCATTACATGTTATGTAGACCACAAGGAAGTGTTTTAAATTTAGAAAGCAAATAATAATAATATGACTCCTTTAATGCGCCCTATAATCCGGTGCGCCTTATATATGAAAAAAGATAAAAAATAGACCATTCATCGGCAGTGCGCCTTATAATCTGGTGCGCCCTATGGTCCGGAAAATACAGTATGTCCACCTCGCTGTGATGTCACAATGTAGCCAGACTGCAAATCCTTGCGAAACAGTGGCCTCCACAACTTCATGCAAGCTCGCGCCAATATGCATGAACCTTATGATTTGACGCTTTGGCATTGTTCAGGAGTACCCAACATTGTTACATTTATAAATCAGAAAAGACTAAATTAATCACGGGTCCCCTTTAAGTTATTGTAGAATTAGCTTTAATTATGATTTCTAATTAATTTTTTTTTTTTTTAAGTGGAGCAGTCTCCAAGTGGTTTTCTTCCAATCTGAGTGTTGGCTTTCACACTATCGTCCAGACAGTGAGCATTTGTCTCGACCACAGGCGTGACTAATGGATACATTTTTATTTATTTATTTTTTTTTTTTAAGTGGACAACTCTCGTGACAGAGCATCAGCCTTGAAGAGAATGGCCCTTTTGCTTGCAGTCTACTCATCACTCAAAGAGAGCTGAATATTTTGAAGCTGTATCTGTCCCTCTCTCTGAAGGGGTTAGAGGCTAAGCATTGGCGCCTTTGGAGAGTCAAGGTTACTTTGAGAAGTTTCCCTCCTTCCAAACGACATGAAACATTTTCCACATCTATAATGTAACTCAAAATAACTTCATACCCACTGAAAATGATTGCTACCTCAGAACACTAAGGATAAAATTAAAACATTCGAATTATGTAACCCTTCTCATTTGTGCCTTTTGCTTCCCAGCGGTGGCCTGAAGATGATACAGAGATGACATTTCATCGTACTCAGTCAGCCCTGAAAAATATTAAATTCTTAAAAGATTTAAAAAATAAAAAATGAAAAAGAGTTATGGTTGAAAACAACAAAAGAAGCAATCACATTCCTACATGTAAACATCCCAATGACACTGAAAATGTGTATTATTGGTAATCTGCATCAATCAAAGAGTAAAAATGCATTTCTTTCAATATGCATCATAACAAAAAGGGTAATACTAAAAAAATGGATAGATGTTGATAGTCCAACTCATACTGACTGGTACACAAGCTATGGAAATTATATCAGTATAAAAAATGGATTTAGTTTAGATAATAATGAGTCATATTTTGGAATATGGGATCCATTATTTAAATTTGTTTTAACTATTAAATGTACCTAAAATACGACTTATTTTATTGTTGTGGAAAATATTGGACGCAATGTGTTGTCAAGCTTATGAGATGTGATGCATCCACTGTGACACTATTCATTTTTTAAATGTTTTTTTTTAATTATTTTTATAAATGGCTGTGTTGTAATTGTTATTAATATTGATACTGTTGTTGATATTATTCATTTTTGTTTGACTACTTTTGGATTGTTTTGTGTCATGTTTGTGTGTCCTCTCAATTGCTCTGTTTATTGCTATTCGGAATGTTGCTGGGCTGGTATTGTATTATTGTGTATTAAAGAGGTAAATCATTGTTATTATTCATTATCAATAGTGCTATTTCTATTGGTATTCGTATTGCTCCATTTGCAGTGTAGTAATGTTCATTGTCATTTCCGTGTTATTATTTATTTCACTAACTGCTTCTTTGCTATCATTTTTACTATCACATTTGTACAGTACATATCGTATTTGCTGATGTTGTTCTATTGTTGTTATTGTTGTGTTTGTCTCTCTGTCTTATCCCCCTCTTGTCCCAAAAATTTACCCCCGTCTTCCTTTTTTTTCTCTTTCTATCCCCTCCTGCCCCGGCCCGGCTGCACCAAATAATAATATAAATCCATTTAATAAAGTCAAATACAAATAAGGCAACAAGAGAAGTATCCCACACTTCTCTCTTTTAAAGTAAATTTGTACAGCCGATATGGACATATACTTTAACTATATGATTTGCCTGGGAAGCTGGACAGGACCAAAAAAATTAAAAATAAATACAAAAATTATTATTTTTTTTTTTTTTTAAGTATTATCGTGTATTATTTTGTTGGATTGATTAATTAATTAAAAAAAAAAAAAAAACCTAAATAATGTTATGACGCACGTGCATGCAAATACACACTGTGTGGACAAACACGTACTGTACAGTACACACACACACACACACACACACACACACACACACACACACACACACACACACACACACACACACACACACACACACACACACACACACACACACACACACACACACACACACACACACAACAAACAAAACCAAAGCTCTCATCTAATCTCCTGAGTTCCCAGAGTTCTTGGCCTTGGGCCATTAGAACAAGCGACCGACCGAGTGCAGAGGAAAAGAGTGCAAGAAAAGGCGGACGAAGAATATTGCAGGGTGGAAGATGCAGGTGGAGAGAGCAAGCACGAATGAGATGAGCAGTGAGCGAGTGAGACATGCAAAGGACAGACAGGAGACACTGAAGGAGAGGGTGATTGTCTTTGGGAAATGGAAATCCTTCACAATCGAAAGTGGTTGTCCTTCCCTCCCTCCTGTGCTCTCTCCTGCTCCTTGTACGCCAACACTGCTAACTGGAAAACTGTCAGTGTGTTCAAACCTGCAGCAAACTGACAACACAAACTGTCAGTCACTCCGGGATTTCCTATTTTGTGATTGTCGAGACCTAAAACGCCTGATTTTGCGGCAGCTTGCGGCAACAGTTGTGATGTTTTGAGGCTTATTTTTGTCAGTAACCTTGCATCAGTTTGTATTTTACGGATTTGTTGTCAATGTTTCAGGTGTTCTTTGTCACCTTAACACCAAAAAGCCCAGAATTCATTTCAACAACAAGAAATAAATGTGCCCAGTTTGCATATTCAACTCAAGTGGAGAGTATATATTTTTAAACATTAATTTACCAGTCCCCCCCAGGATCCTGCTGGCCCTTTTTAAAATGTCGGGTTTTGCAGGAGCTTTCCCCAGAAATTGTGATGGCAAAACTTTCAGGTGTTTTTTTGCAATAAAATTATGGGAGAAAGTGAACGTTGCAATAAATCCTTGTGATTTTTCCACCGTGTAATTTTAATAGGGGCATGTGTTTAAGAAAAGGTGATTGATTAACACATGTGTAAGATGAGTAAAAAGACTAAAGCAAGCATCTGGGACACATGAATGTGCAAAATAGGATTTATTTGGCCACGATAATGAGAGCTTATCATCTCACAAAGTATGTCTCATGACTGTGATTGATGGGTCTACTCTTATCTATTTTTTTACCATCTGAAGCAGAGGGAAAAGAACAAGTTAATTGTTTAACATTTGCTTTTTTATTGCATTGAAAAACATTTTTATGTGTTAACTTAAACATTTTATGTGGACCTGATGTTTTATTGTAGTGAATGTCTAAGACTGCAACTGTTTAAGTCTATTAAAAACAATAAATGACTTCATGAAGCCACTTTTTTGGTTGTACAGAATATCAAGCTTATGATCTGCTACTATAATGAATGTAACACTTTTCAAAGAAAATACCTCAAATTGAGGGCGTTTTTCAGTATTTTTTTAGGTGAGATTAATAAATAGATGAACAACCTCACCTCAAGTTGGGTCACTTGGAGACTCTAAATCAGGGGTTTCAAACCAGTAGCTCATAAGCCAACTGATTTTGAGAAGTTCACCAAAGGGTCAAATAATGTGTGCGTACACTCTGAGTACTTTTAAATTTGAAGTGTTTAATTCAGACATAATTAATGACAAATGACAACAAAATAGTATAAAGACAAAGGTTGCACTGTTTGAACGGTGCTCTGCTTCCAAAATAAAGTACAATTTCCAAAATCCTTTTTTAGTCAAAGTACCTTAAATAGTGATACAAAAAAAACACTACAAAGAAATGCATACTGAAATAGGTAAAGCAAATGCAAAATATGAGTTGTGTGTCAGGTTTCTGTCCCACCCTTGTGACTGTTTTGAACGTTGTGTTGTTTTTTCCCGTTTGTGTGGCGTTTGAGTTCCTGTCCAGGAGCTATTTGTTGGTTTCACTTCCCTGGCCAGTCCACTGAGTACTGGCTCCCACACCTGTCCTTGATTGGCAACCGGGACACACCAAAGCCCGGTTGCCAATCAGTCTACCAGCGCCGTCGGTTCATTGTTGTATGCCTAATGCTATGCTGTCATTCGTTCTGCTACGCTACCTGCCGCATGTGTTGAATGTCTGTTTTTCTCCCAAAATAAGTTTAGTTACTTATCCTTTTATTTTAGCACTTCCCTTCTTTTGCTCAGTTTTTCCCACCTCCTCGTGAGTGTGTTTCCTTTGTTTATTAAATCATAATATTGTACTCACCATCTACCTGTCGTCTGCTGCATCTTGGGGTCGCATTGCCGCAAAGCTGCCTTCCACGCCCCCACGCGTGTGACAATTTCGATGTGGATGTGGTTGGTCATTATCCCATGATGCAGAGACGACAGCCAGAGTGCAGGTAAAATGTACTGTATTTATTAAGAAAAATAAAGAAATAGTGCAGCAGAGAAATGCACAGGAAGCATAGGGGAAACTATGGACGTCTAGCAATAAGGCAGACAAAAAGCACAAATGCCAAGCAAGTCCACAGTGGCTGGCAAACAGTGCATCTGGAAAGTATTCACAGCCCTTCACTTTTTCCACATTTTATGTTACAGCCTTATTCAAAAATTGTATAAATTAATTGTTTTTCTCAAAATTGTACAGACAATAACCCATGAAAATGTGAAAAGTTGTTTTTTAAATATTGCAAATGTATTAAAAATAATAATAAAATAATAATCGCATGTACATAAGTAGTCACAGCCTTTGCTCAATACTTTGTTGATGCACCTTTGATAGCAATTATTATTTTTGAATACGATGCCACAAGCTTGGCACACCGACAGTTTTGCCCATTCCTCTTTGCGGCACCTTTCAAGCTCTAACAGATTGGATGGTAAGCGTCGGTTTACATCCAGGATGTCTCTTGTCATGTCTGTGTTGATCATGTGTTTGTTTGGCCATGTTTTGCTTGGTTTTTGGACACTTTTTAGTTCTTGTTTTCACTCCCTTGCTTTGTCACCATAGTAACCATTAGTTTCACCTGGTTCACATCCTCATGTCACGCACCTGTCTCACGTTTCTGTCACGACTTGGTCTCTGGCGTGGTTTGTTCTCCCGTGGTGCAAATGAATTGGACCGGACATGGCGTGCAGGTGAGGACATGTTTAATATTTAAAGTCAAAAAAAGCTCCACAGAGTAATGCTGTAGCTCTGACAGTGTGACCATGGGGTTCTTGGTCCCCTCCCTGACTAGACTAAGATGAATGCAGCAATGTACATATTTGTGTACATTGCAAAAATAAAAAATGAAAAAATCCCACTGTCATTATGGGGTAATGTCTGTAAAATTTTGAGAACAAAAATGAATTATTGCACTTTGGAATGAGGCTGTAACATAACAGTGAAGCGCTGTGAATACCTTCCGGATGCACTATAAAAGCATACCATTTGGCAATTAGGAACAGGTCTGTCTTGATTGCCAATGAGGGACAGGTGAGAAAGCCAGTAACCAGACATGATAAATAGTGGAGGATAGCATGGCTCGGTTGATAGAGCCGCTGTGCCAGCAACCTGAGGGTTCCTGGTTCGATCCCTGTCCTTGAGCAAGACACTTCACCCTTGCTCCTGATGGGTCGTGTTTAAGGCCTTGCATGGCAGCTCCCCGCCATAAGTGTGTGAATGTGTGTGTGAATGTGTGAATGAAGAAATAGTGTCAAAGCGTTTTTTACCTTGAAAGTACAAAAGCGCTATACAAGTTTAACCCATTTACCATTTAAAAAGGAGGAAAACAGGAAATAGAAAACACAATTAAGAGCCTACAATGACATTGTAGATACCAACATGTTGTTGATGCTTTGGCAAAACAAGCTCATTGTCTTTATTTGGGTTAAAATAAGCTATCAAGATTAAGGTAACCAAAATTAGTAGCTCTCTGCCATTTTTGTTTTGTAAAAGTAGTTCTCAGAAGGAAAAAGTTTGGAACCCCTGCTCAAAAACTAAATTAGATACACTGTATTGTAAATTATAAACTCTTCAGTGGTTTCACAAATGTCAACAAGCTTGTAATGTATAACAAGTAACCCGACTTGGGTGGTAAAGTGCAAAGTTATATTTAATACATTGATGGGCTTTATTAAACAAAAATGCCAAAATAGCAGACTGATCTGATCTGTCTCCATCTGTCATTCTTTTGTCTCAGTCTAATCTTGCCGAAATGAAGAGGCTGTCTGCTAAATCATCACTTTCAAAGGGTACCCTTCCTTTTCTATCAGCCTGAGGCTATTTTTACCCACTCCCCCCAACTTCCTTGTGCCGCCTCCCATCCATCCCTTTCCTTCCCTGAGAAACCTCTGTGCCAATTTATACTCCCTTAGTCACGCTAAGCACTTATCTAGTCCCAACTGAATGCCTTTGCAATCAAGCCAACACTTATCCTGTTTGTAAGGCATTCTAATGGTGAGCTGATAAGGAAATGTATTGTAAGTTAACAACTGTTAAAATCATACATGAAGTCAGTGTCACAAGCTGTAAAAATGCTACTTAGGGCCTTGGCGGCTGCAGCGGTTTCATCTTGTGCATGACAGTGTTTAATTGCATTAATTTATGGCTGGATTAATGGATTAATTAATGTCTGTTGGGCATTATTTGTTGGTCTATTTAAAAAAATATTCAGATTGACGTTTTGCAATATTACATTTCAAAAATATATGTTATTCCTGCCCTGCTTTAGTGATGAGATTTTGAATTCACTGAAAAAATACAGTATGTCAAGGTTAAAAAAACAAACAATAACAGACATTTGCACTTTTTTTCCAGAGCTCCGACCTAATTACTGTCTATGAAATCAAAACACATATTGGCTAGGGAGGGGTATTGCTTATCATTTAACCAATACTATCAAATCGGTACCTGAACAATGGCGACAGTGATTAAACGGTGCCCGAAACAGTACTTAAAATGGAAGACAAAACATTTTTTATTCTTATGTAATTTTATGATATTCAAGTTGAACATACTAGTAATTGAAACTCTTCAATTATACATATTACATGATAACTAAGTAATACTTCTTCTTTGGCAGCTTAGTCACGGAAGACCATGCTAATTTACGCTCTTAGTTCAGACACTTATTTCGATTTGATGTTTAATTTTTAATTGTATTTATTTATTTATTTTACGGTACTTTTAATTATTATTAATAGTTTATTGTTTTTATTTAAATAGTTTGGTCATCTTATTTTAGTCAATTATTAGTAATATATTTTCAGTTATAATGAGTGTTGTAATTATACAATACACTTATTTAAGTAGATTTTTCACATTTCAACTTGATGTTTTGTTGATACGGTACTTTCATGTTTGTTGACAATGCCTAGCATGGCTGTACAAGCCAATTCTTGAGTGACAGTCCCTGTTGAACTTAGTGCAAACATGTGGAGAGACCTGCTGTGCGATGGTAGTTGCAGAAGAACATAGAGAACATGCAAGTGTGAATGAATGATGGGTTCCCACTTCTCTGTGAGCGCTTTGAGTATATAACAATAGAAAAGCGCAATATAAAATCTAATCCATTATTATTATTATTATTATAAAAAGAGACTTTTGTAATGTTGAGACTCATAATTACGAGGGTTCATGAGTGCAACATCACTCTCTTTAGCTGTCATTGGTGCATTATGAGGAAGTACTATGTTGTTGTTGTTGTGGTCACTCGCTGGCAAAGCGCTGAGGCAGCGGTGCTATAATGAAACCGTATTTCCGTGCCCATCCTTAATATTGGCAATTTGGCATGATGGTATTATACATAACTACCGATTTGGTATGACTGCAAGATAAAGTAAATTGGTAGTGATTTAAAAGGGCTCTAGGGGTGATTTAAAAAAACAAATCAATGATTATAGTAATGGATGATCCCTGCATATTAGTATCAATGAGATTGTGTTTCCCTTCATATCATTGCAGTTGATTATATGAAATCTATTTTATTATCTTTATACATCAATATGGTTTTGAGCACGGTCCAGAAGGAGGAGCAGTAGTCATACTGAGCACAGGCCTGTGGGTGTATTTAAAGTATATGACTACAATCATATTGAGTAGTGCTTCGCTCAGACCACTTCAACAATCAGGCCGACCATCATGGGAAGACCCTCACCACTGACATGGGTCTCAGTCTTCACAACGAATATATGAGATATATTCTCGTTGTTTGTATGGCACGCCACATTTTGATTTCGGCAATTGCAACAATGTTACAATTCTTAAATCTGCTCTTTGTTAAGTACCATTAGGATAAAATGCTTACAACATCATGACAAGTATGTCGTCTTGCAAAACATATTTTGTATGAGCATAAGCCATTGTCATCAATATTGTAACATTTATGTAAAAACACATCAGATGTTTAGAATATTGAAACAGTCAGTTATCACAAAAAATAAAGATTTTTAAGGGGGACATATGATGAATCGTGTGTTTTCTGACTTATATGTCGTTACAATGTTGTATACTCACTCGTGTTAAACAATGCCAAAGCATCAAATCATATGATTCATGCATTTACCTGTAAGTGTCAGCTCGCAAGCTGCTTTGGATACCTCAGTCCGCTTTGGACTATTTTTTCAACAGTGAGCCATTTGTAATGTCACATATTCACTGATGTACATACAGTATGTATGTACATACTGTATGTATATACGAATAGCTGGAACTGCCGCATATTCCTTTTTGTTTCATGCTGTCCTGCCTGCTCAATTTCTTTAAAATAAATCATATAAAATAAACACTCCCGACTCGGTTTGCGGAAACACAAGATAAGGTAATATAAAGTATTATTTTCATACAATCATGGCATGTGCAGAATACCACAGACAAGCAACATGCAGTGACATAAATTCTGCTTAAACAGTGCTTCCGCAGGGCATTCATTCAATTTCCTTTATTTAACCAGGTAAAGACTCATTGAGATTAAAATCTCTTTTTCAAGAGCGACCTGACAAAGAAGGCGGCACAAACAAAGTTACATAATAATTACAACAAGACAATACCACAGAACAACATCAGCCATACCACAACAGGTCAAAAATCATTTAAAACGAATAAGTAATAATTCAATTTAAAAGCAAGTACATTGCCCAAGAGAACTGGTTTCTCGATCTTTTAAAATGGACTTAAACTCCCCCAAAGTGATCCATTCTGGTAGCCTCAGATCTTTCTGGATGTCATTCCATGACCAGGGAGCAGCATAACTGAAGGCTTTTTTACCAAGTTCTGTGCTAGGAACCAACATGTGAAGGACATCCTGTGAGCGTAGGCTGTAATAACTGGAGTCTCTACACACAAAGGAACACAGATAGGTGGGGACAAGTCCAAGAAGACATTTATATATTAAAAAACTATCCATCAAAAAAGTCTTCGGGCAGTTAAAGATGGACAGTTTGCCTTTGCATACAAAGTGCAGTGGTGGACAAGATTTCCACAACCAGTAATAAAAGGTAAAGCACAGTGATATACAGTGTCTGGTTTAAAAAGCATTAAAAGTAATTCAATGGATTTTGCAAAAATTAAGGTCTTAAATTACATTAAAAAGTATTAAATGCGATGTCCAGAGGCATTAACAAATGTAATAGGACTGGACTGGGCCGGTAGTCAATACATCAATCCATCAAACAATGAATGAAAATTAATTCAAGAAAGTTGCTGTCATCGATAAATTGCTACAGCTGTGTGTTTCTTTTCTTTGTCTCTGGCTTTCAAACTGGATAGAAGAGGTCTTGTGAGGTCCAAAAGCTTGAAAAGCGCTGCCTCTATTGCGGACTTTTTTTTTAAAGTTAAAGTTAAAGTACCAATGATTGTCACACACACACTATGTGTGGTGAAATTTGTCCTCTGCATCCGACCCATCCCCTTGTTTACCCCCTGGGAGGTGAGGGGAGCAGTGAGCAGCAGCGGTGGCCGTGCCCGGGAATCATGATGGTGATTGATTTAACCCCCAATTCCAACCCTTGATGCTGAGTGCCAAGCAGGGAGGTAATGGGTCCCATTTTTATAGTCTTTGGTATGACTCGGCCGGGGTTTGAACTCACATCCTACCGATCTCAGGGCGGACACTCTAACCACTAGGCCACTGAGTAGGTTAGTCGCCTTCACTTGGACACACATGACTTAACAAGACTAACATTAGCAACTCTCGTGATGCAGGTGCCTCACGTTATCTATGGTGGCCTAAGAAGGTCAAACAAGTCAATTCACACAACAGACCACAACTCTTATTTTCTGACATCCCCACACTAAATTAATGAGTTCCCTCATCTGCCTGACACTTTATACTTATCTTGCTATCTACTATACCCATTTTAAACAACTCAGAGGGTGTACAACACAACCTATTTAAGATGTTTAATTGAATCAGTTTATTTGTATTGCATTTTATTGGCATTTTTCCAAATATCAATCAATGAAATGTATTTTTCCAAGATGTTTAAATCCATAATCTATTTCCGAATGAATGCATCATTTAAATTCCTAGTATAATGTTAATTTATTATTCAATAAAATGTTTAAAAACATGTATCCTTTCAGTTTGTGGCTATTATAAGTCATATTTTCAGAGGATATTCATTTTTACAGCATATTTTAAAGAGATACATTTTTGAAAAGGGCTTCTGGGTATGTAATATTGATCAACTAGTTCAGTTATTTTTATTTACAGGGCTTAATGGCAGTTCCCCATTTTAAATTTTGATTAAAGGAACAGTGTGATGATTGACAGGCAGAACATTGGATGCTACTGCAAAAAAAATAAATGAATAAAAATACATTCTTAGATAAAACATTCTTGCGAGCCAATAATTCACTAGATAGTAACAGTTAAAGTAAACTTTCCAACTATTCAAAATTATCATTGTCAAATGCTTATAATTGTGTGAATACAGACAATTGTAAGCTGTTGACTGTATATAATAACCATATAGGGTCAGACATGGGCATTAACATTTTTCAAATGGCATTAAAACGCCTTAAATTAGATTTGCTGAAACCAATTAAAACAGATTTTTTATGCAGCTCTGGAGTCTGAATCGATCAGCAAGTGTGCAAGTGTACCTCATGTGGTGACTGGGTGAATCTGTATAATGTGTGTGAAGTTTTCTTTCCACCATGTGTGAAAAATATTTATTTAACGATGTACATTTTCAAAAGATAGATTATGATACTTCTGCTGAGGGTGGGGCGTGGTTTCATTTGCAGTCTCGAAAACGCCTCCAAAATTGAGCATCTTGCAGACAGGCTCGAAAAAAGGATTACAAATATGACTTTGGAGCAAAATTTGCACCAAAGCATATCCAATACATTATATCTAAACCACAAGGAAATGCTTTAAAAGGTAGATTGCAATCATCGTAGGTCCCCTTTAAATATTTTTAAAACAAACAATCCCCAATGGCTAGAATATGTTACCAACAGTGGTTTACAAGAACAAATTTAACAAATAAATGTCTATGTTTGTCACATTTAGAAGATACACTTTGTAATGGTTGTGATTTAAATTGTCAATCATGGTTGTCTTGTGCAAATGTGCATGCCTATCCCACGTGCACAAACACAAAACAGATCTTCCAGAACAAAAAGATAAAAAAACGGATGACATGGTTTCTATATATTTGTTGAACCCGTGAGTGAAAGCATAAGCTTTTCCAAACACTGCTTCTGTAACAATACGTTATCCTTTTGCTTAGTGTGTTATAATGCTAGGAGCTTGTTCAAAGACGAGCGGCTACCAAACAGCTACAAACAGCACTTAATCCTGAGAAATAATTTCCAAACAAATTTTTTCTCACGCTTTGAACCCTGCGCTTTATCCAGTGTTGCGGCTAATTTAGGGATTTTCCGGATTCATAGGCTTCACATGCCGCCAATAAATTTGCCTAATCACATCAGACCAATTAAATTGTAGTCAGCCATTATGGAATCACCTTAATCTTGGAGAAGACACAATCACATGCACAAAACACAGACCCAAAGCCTGACTGAGCGCCAATACTGTATGACATGTTGGAGGCACTGTATTTTGTAAAATTTTTGAATGAACACAATTGAGTGCCTGTGGAAATATTTAAAAAACTTAGACTTGTCCGGCCAATATATGTACAAAATAACATGTATCCAAAAATTAAGTGGGTGTGGCTTAAATTAAGGTGCGCTCCATAGCCCAGATATTACAGTAATAACTTTCATATATTTATTCTTCAGCAATCATGGCCTGTGTGTGACTTTCTGGTAAACAAGAGATCCACTGGATCACTCACCTTTACACTGATTAGTGTTCTTGTCCAGAATGGCCTTTGTAGAAACAATTTTTCCGTATCTGTGAAAACAGCAAGACAATGTTTGTATTAGCGATTCAATTAGTAGTTTTCAACATTTGAAGCCTTCAAAGTAGAAGAGGAGGGAAATAGCATAGCTACTGTCCTGGATGACTATGTTCACACTGCAGTGTATGACGTCCCAATGCATTTTTTTTCTTAAATCATATATTTTAATGCAGTACAAAAACAATGAAATGTCCAATGTGAACGGGATAAAAATGACATGAGGTCCAAAACATATTTTTTTGGCCACTGACCTCTTTCGTCTGCCATAGACGGCTTGAAAGTCATATGTAGTAGAAATATGCAATGCATTGTGGGTTTTATGGGCATCTGAATAGCTTATTTGATGGATGAATGCAAGACTCTGTCCTTAATTTTTGTCCTTTTCTTCAACACGTTTAAAACAAGGTACAAATGTGCTGCATCATTAACTTACACAATCGTTCACATTAACAATTTGGTGAGATTTTTCTCAATCCTAGCAGTGAACCGTAGCCATGGAACTCGGATGAATGAGCTAACAAAAAAATGACCGAACATCTCTTTTAACATCATCACCCTGAACATATTGGTGTGTTCACGGCAGTTTCAAACTGGCTAGTTTGAATCAAAACCTGTGTTAATTTACCTCACACATCGCTAGCTGCGGGCTACAAACAACACACACTCTTTTGGGGGGATTTTTTTTTTTGGTTTTTTTGGTTTTTGTCATAAAAAAATACAATCATGTGTGCTTACTGACTTGATACCTGCAGGCTGTATTGATCTATATTGATACATAATGTAGGAACCAGAAATATTAATAACAGAAAGAAACAATCCTTTTGTGCGAATGTGTGTGAATGAGTGTGAATGAGTGTAAATGGGGGAGGGAGGTTTTTTGCGTTGGTGCACTAATTGTAAGTGTATCTTGTGTTTTTATGTTGATTTAATAAAACAAATAATTAAATAAATAAATAAATATATATATATATATATATATATATATATATATATATATATATATATATATATATATATATATATATATATATATATATATATATATATATATATATATATAATTCTTGTGCGGCCCGGTACCAATCGATGGTTGGGGACCACTGATGTATATAAAAGCCAATGGAGGTGTTTGTATGTTTTTATAAGGGCTTTAAAAGTGGAATTGCGTGGCTCCCATAGGCTCCATTGTAAGTGACCTTTTGATCGCCTTTATTTAATATTTAGAATGCAAAAAAATAATAACATCCATCGTCATGTCTTTCGTAATTGTTGTGAACAATAGGCAACATTCCCCAAAAAATGCAGTTCCCTTTTAAGTCCACAAAATCCCTGAAATTGTTACAAATGCGCCAAGACTGCAATTAAAGTTACGTTTACTTTTGTGAACGTTGCAGCACGTGTGACGTCATGATGTCATGTCCGCATGCAGGTCAGATTGCGTTCACATTGGATTTGATTGTAATGTAAACACCTACTAAAAGTTGCTGTGTGCATTGTTATTAACCCCAATAAACTTGTTTTGAATACAAAATTCCATCCATCCATCCATCCATTTTCTACCACTTGTCCGTCGCGGGGGTGCTGGAGCCTATCCCAGCTGCATTCGGGCGGAAGGCGGGTTACACTCTAGACAAGTCGCCACCTCATCACAGGGCCAACACAGATAGACAGACAACATTCACACACTAGGGTTAATTTAGTGTTGCCAATCAACCTATTACCAGGTGCAAGTCTATGGAGGTGGGAAAAAGCCGGAGTACACAGAAGAAACCCACACAGTCACAGGAAGAACTTTTACCAGTAAATACATTTTACAGTTGAATCTTATGAGAACTCAATAGAAACAAACTCATCAATTATGAGAAATAGCGACAAAGGAATATTGCATCAATTTCTTACCATTGACTAACAAGTTGACACCTGAACAACATTTTCTCAAGTTTTGACACCTCTGCTTTTTCTTTGTCTCCTTTTCAAATTTAACCCTCCCACCCATTCGCCATCTCTGAAAGAAGTTATTGTTTCTTATCAGCTCAGTCCCCCCTGACAGGAGCGGGGCAAGTAACAGCAAGAAAGCAGAGAAAAATGGCAGGTAAGGCACGGAAAGGAGATAGGACAGTAAAGAGGCTTTTCCACCAACCAGAACAGTCCGATTTAGTTTGATACAGTGTGCATTATGAATATATTCAAACTGTACTGTCCAACTTTTAGTCTCCTACTGTTGGCAGTAGTACAATGGTTTTGCAAGGGCATGGAGCTACACAACCTACATTGCTGATAGAAAATAGTTACTTATGTGTGAATGCAAATGTGAACATTAAAAACCCCAGCAAATATATCTGTGACTATGACAGAGATTGACATTTACACAATTGTTGTCACTTGTTTCAGCAATATCTTCAAAAACAGCATCGTGCCGTGTTTTATTGGTCTTTATATAATTGATTGGCCGGTTATAAGCTGTACACGTCAAAACTGCTATGATGCTTCATTACTTACGTATTTGCCTAAGGCTCCATGATGCTACAGTGCCAGAGCGCTAGCTTAAACAACGCCGGCCGGTACCTCCCTTCTGTGGACTTGAAGTGCACCTACCAAAAAATGTAACTTTGCAACAGTGGCGACAAGAGCTGTATTGCTGAGGCTGGTCCCTTAGCCCAGGAGACCTCACCTTATGTTTAATATGAACACATTTTTGTAAGCAACAGTGAAGTGAAGTGAAGTGAATTATATTTATACAGCGCTTTTCTCTAGTGACTTAAAGCGCTTTACATTGTGAAACCCAATATCTAAGTTACATGTTTTTAAAACAGTGTGGGTGGCACTGGGAGCAGGTGGGTAAAGTGTCTTGCCCAAGGACACAACGGCAGTGACTAGGATGGCTGAAGCTGCGATCGAACCTGGAACCCTCAAGTTGCTGGCACGGCCACTCTACCAACCGAGCTGTACCGCCCTATGGGCATGGTGTGGTTGGGAGAGTGGCCGTGCCAGCAACCTGAGAGTTCCTGGTTCGATCCCCACCTTCTACCAACCTCGTCACGTCCTTTGTGTCTTTGAGCAAGACCCTTCACCCTTGCTCCTGATGGGTCATGGTTAGGGCCTTGCATGGCAGCTCCCGCCATCAGTGTGTGAATGTGTGTGTGAATGGGTGAATGTGGAAATAGTGTCAAAGCGCTTTGTGTACCTTGAAGGTAGAAAAGCGCTATACAAATATAACCCATTTACCATTTACCATTTATGCTTAATATGAACAAATTATTGTAAGCAACAGTAATTGAACATTGGCTTTCCAATTTTGTGTCGTTAACTCTGATAACAAATTACTGTGTGTTGTTTGCAGGTTGTTGTGTTGTTCTTAAACAGTTTTGTTTATTTACAATGACATTACTCGTTGGTGCCTCACAGACCAAACAGGCCAACAGCGTTGCAAATTTGCCTTTCCACGACTCGTTCAGGGGTTGCACGATCTAACTTCACAAATGTTTTTTTCCTACAGTTTATGAGCAAAATGTACAACGAAAGTAAACTGATTTTTCTGAAAAATAAACAACCATCTGGATATGGTTTCCAGCTATCGATTATTTTAGTAATTGAGTGATCTATCAATTGATTGTTTAAGCTATTAATTGGAGGAGTGGTGTTTGTTCGCATTAACATACAAACTGTAGATGTTCAAATGTCCTCACATGTTTCAATAAAACATTTGATATGCAAGTCAAACATATAAGATTGCGTTAGCTGCCAAAATAGACATTTAGCAGGTTTCTGGTAATTTGCTACTCTTAAATATAAGGGTTCTTTACTGATAATATGCTGCATCATCGATGTAGTGCTATTGTGAAATAAATATCAGCTCCGTTTGACAGTGCAAACATTTTACCATAATGTCTGTCTTTTTCAGTTTGCTATGATCCCAAAACCTCTCTCTCGTTTTCTTTGAGCCCTTTGCACTCTTTCTACCTTGTCATCGCCTGTCTTTGAGGCCACATCAACTGCAGCATGATCTGCATTACCAATAGGCGCACGTCTCTAATGTGTGCTCTATTGGAGCTCTCTTGCGGAAATAATGTCCTCGTTTTTTAGTCATTAAATAAATCATCATAGCAGCAAAATAAAAATCAAAGCTCTTTTCTAAACAAATTACTCAAATTGTTTCAGCTCTAATCTGGATGTTGCAGTTGTCATTGCTCACTACTACACATCAAGGTCAAACATGGCTATGGTTGCTCAAACACTGACCCTAGTGTTTTTGCTGATAATTGCAATTCACACGCTCAACAGCATAACTACATCATGACGACGTCAGAAGGCTGCGCATATTGCAGACCCTGTAGCATAATGGAGCCTTTTGATGAAGGCACAATAGACACGTTTGCAACAAGCATTACAGATACCAAGGAATGGTCTGGAATGTATGCACAGATTTGTTCATTTGATAAACAAGAAACACAAAATGTTGAAAGGATTTCAACCAATTAGACAGAAGGGAATTCGTGGTACCGTCCTACTATAACCAAGCTGTACCACAAACAAACAGGTGTGAGCATTGAGACAGAAATTGAAAATCAATCAAATTGCTTGTTTTTTTAGAAAAAAATGCTGCACTTATAATGCGGGTATACGATATCCGGAGATATTCCCATGCCATTTTAAAAAACAAAGACAAACTATGAGACATGTCTTTGTTAGATCAAAGCTTGTGGGAGACCACATTTTCAACTAAATGTATAGAACATCAACAAGCATTAGGCTGTATGTTTGAAGGTTATGTCAGTAATTGAATGAAAAAAATGACGTTTGTGAAATCCCATAGTTACATCCATTGTTTTGTTTTTCCTTTTCCTCTTTAAAGAGGTAGCTTAAAAGGGAACTGCACTTTTTTGGTAATTTTGCCTATCGTTCACAATCAGCTTTGAAGGCTACAACGGTGACTCCCATTCGCCGCATCTTTCAAGCACTTTTTATTATCTTTAAAATCGTAAAACAAAACAAAACCTACTCAGTGGCCTTGTGGTTAGAGTGTCTGCCCTGAGATCGGTAGGTTGTGAGTTCAAACGCCGGCCCAGTCATACCAAAGACTATAAAAATGGGACCCATTGCCTCCCTGCTTGGCACTCAGCGTCAAGGGTTGGAATTGGGGGTTGAATCACCAAAAATGATTCCCGGGCGCGGCATCGCTCCTGCCCACTGCTCCCCTCACCTCCCAGGGGCTGATCAAGGTGATGGGTCAAATGCAGAGGACAATTTTCACCACACCTAGAGTGTGTGTGACAATCATTGGTACTTTAACTTTAACTTTAAAAGACGTGTGTTGTTGTTTCTCATATTGATTGTGAACGATAGGCAAAATTCCCCAAAAAGTGCAGTTCCCCTTTAATGTAGCAGTTTGCTTTGTCGAAGACACATAGGCATATGATTGCAACTACAGGACTACTGAACAAATGTATTGTTTTTTTATGAAGGGTAAATTGGTTGCTTATGTTGGAACGCTATGCTTTTTACGTAACTTCCCTCCTTTTAATGTGGCTATCCATCAAGGTGATTGCGGTTAGTAAGAATGATGGTTGTGGTTATGGTATTAGTTTACTTTGAACATTCATCATGTTCCAATATGGTACATCGCATATTACCAGTTTATCACAACACTAAATTGGCCCTATTGTGTGAATGTGAGTGTGAATGTTGTCTGTCTATTTGTGTTGGCCCTGTGATGAGGTGGCGACTTGTCGGCCTGTATGCAGCTGAGATATGTTCCAGCACCCCCCGCAACCCCGAAAGGGACAAGCGGTAGAAAATGGATGGATGGAGGGCATTACAGCATATCCAAAAAGGAGTAGGAAGAAGTAGAGCTTATTTAAGTTTACCCCCTTCCATTTCATAGCAATTTTAAACACATTTGTTTGTACTCAATCTGTAACATAACAGTAGATACATACATAAATACAAGAGTAAATAGATAAATACATAAATAATAAACAAGGTTCTCATAAATAAATAGTTACGTAAGTTGTGACTCACATCATGAGATGAATAAGATGATCTCATATTTAAAAAAGGTTATTCATCTTTTTACTTTTTAAACAGTGAGTTTGAACAGTTTCTTAAACTGGATCATATTACCACTTTGTTTGACTCATTTGCTTAATCCATTCCATAGTTTAATTCCACGTAATGATATACTAAATGTTTTAAGTGTTGTATGTGCAAACAATTGTTTCAAATAAAATGTTTCCCTAAGGTTACATTTATCCTCTTTTGTCGAGAACTATTGTTGTCCATCCTTGGGTAGCAGGTAGCATATACAATCTTTCATTTTTAATATGGAATTTTAATTTGAAATCTTATATGGTGGTGGATTTTTCAGCATCGACTCCTAGCACTTTGCACCAAAACATACGTCACAATTTCCGCCCTCTGACACAAATATTATGAATGAAGCCTTGGGTAAGGTAAATTATCCCCCTCTTAATTAATCGCTGAACAGATTTTCAGCATCAGGAAAGAAATCAATCAATCAATCAATCAATGTTTATTTATATAGCCCTAAATCACAAGTGTCTCAAAGGGCTGTACAAGCCACAACGACATCCTCGGTACAGAGCCCACATACGGGCAAGGAAAAACTCACCCCAGTGGGACGTCGGTGAATGACTATGAGAAACCTTGGAGAGGACCGCATATGTGGGTAACCCCCCCCCCCTCTAGGGGAGACCGAAAGCAATGGATGTCGAGTGGGTCTGACATAACATTGTGAACGTCCAGTCCACAGTGGATCCAACACATCAGCGGGAGTCCAGTCCACAGCGGGGCCAACAGGAAACCATCCCGAGCGGAGACGGGTCAGCAGCGCAGAGATGTCCCCAACCGATGCACAGGCTAGTGGTCCACCCGGGGTCCCGACTCTGGACAGCCAGCACTTCATCCATGGCCACCGGACCTATGCAACTCCCCCTCGCAAGGGACAGGGGAGAAGAGGAGAGAAGAAAAGAAACGGCAGATCAACTGGTCTAAAAAAGGGGGGTCTATTTAAAGGCTAGATTATACAAATGAGTTTTAAGATGGGACTTAAATGCTTCTACTGAGGTAGCATCTCTAACTGTTACCGGGAGGGCATTCCAGAGTATTGGAGCCCGAATAGAAAACGCTCTATAGCCCGCAGACTTTTTTTTGGCTCTGGGATACGCTAATAAGCCGGAGTTCTTTGAACGCAGATTTCTTGTCGGGACATATGGTACAATACAATCGGCGAGATAGGCTGGAGCTAAACCGTGTAGTATTTTATACGTAAGTAGTAAAACCTTAAAGTCGCATCTTAAGTGCACAGGAAGCCAGTGCAGGTGAGCCAGTATAGGCGTAATATGATCAAACTTTCTTGTTTTTGTCAAAAGTCTAGCAGCCGCATTTTGTACCAACTGTAATCTTTTAATGCTAGACATAGGGAGACCCGAAAATAATACGTTACAGTAATCGAGACGAGACGTAACGAACGCATGAATAATGATCTCAGCGTCGCTAGTGGACAAGATGGAACGAATTTTAGCGATATTACGGAGATGAAAGAAGGCCGTTTTAGTAACACTCTTAATGTGTGACTCAAACGAGAGAGTTGGGTCGAAGATAATACCCAGATTCTTTACCGAGTCGCCTTGTGTAATTGTTTCTAACTTTGTCTGAAATTCGAGCGAGTCATTGCGGATCTTTCGCCATCTTTGACAAAATTGTGGGAAATGACAACAATCGGAAACATCGGAAACGTTCATTCCAATCCAGTTTGTACGAAAGTGACGATTAGTTTCATCCAAGTCATGTGTCTAATTTTACCTCACATTGTTGCATCAAAAAGTAGCACACTATCAATATCTCAACAAAATGTTCCCGGAAAGCAGTGGCGGGCCGTGCGTTTCCCACCTAGGCCTTCAGTGATGTCCGACCTCAATGATTACATCTCAAAATATCATAATTTATGTCACCACATGACCATTGCTGGAGAAATAGTATACAGGAACACATTCACGCACTACTGGGCATTATACAAAAAAGGTTATTTTCTGGCGCATTTAGAAATCAATAAACCCACATCAGCAACTAAAACATATCTTATGTGGTACTGTCAAAATTAAAATTGCAACAAACAAATTAAACGTGAAAAAATAAATAAATAAAATATCTGAACTCACATTTCATCGCTCACAGCTGAGATAGCTTCCGGGGTTGGCCGACATGGTCTCACAAGATGTAGTTTTTCTTTAAATATCCTTCTTGAAAATGGCCTTGCAAATATATGTGTTGTCTTGTCTAATCATAAAAGATGCAGACGAGGCGTGTTGGCTGACTTCTTAAAGTTTAATCCACAAAGTCCATCCATCCATCTTCAACCGCTTATCCGGAATCGGGTCGCGGGACAACAGCTCCAGCAGAGACCCCCAGACTTCCCTCTCCAGAGCAACATTTGCGACTTCCTCCTGGGGAATCCCGAAGCGTTCCCAGGCCAGAGAGGAGATGTATTCCCCCCATCTAGTCCTTGGCCTGCCGCGGGGCCTCCTCCCAGTGGGACGTGCAACAAGGACCTCCCTAGGGAGACGCTCGTGAGGCATCCGCACGAGATGCCCGAACCACCTAAGCTGGCTCCTTTCCAAGCGAAGGAGCAGCGGCTCTACTCCGAGTCTCTCTCGGGTGACCGCACTTCTCACCCTATCTCCAAGGGAGATGCCAGCCACCCTTCTGAGGAAACTCATTTTGGCCGCTTGTATCCACAAGGTGCTCATCAAAAACATCCAGCTGCCGGCATGTCTACATTGAACAACCTAAACGGGGCTACTGTGCATGTTCTTCACTACTGTGGCATGCTGGTTAATGGAGTTCTTATGTTACCTAGCGTAGCGTAGTGGGTAGAGCAACCGTGCCAGAAACCTGAGGGTTGCAGGTTCGCTCCACGCCTCTTACCATCCAAAAATCGCTGCCGTTGTGTCCTTGGGCAGGACACTTCACCCTTTTCCCCCGGTGCCGCTCACACCGGTGAAATGAATGATGAATGAATGGTAGGTGGTGGTCGGAGGGGCCGTAGGTGCAAACTGGCAGCCTCGCTTCCGTCAGTCTACCCCAGGGCAGCTGTGGCTACAAATGTAGCTTACCACCACCAGGTGTGAATGAATGATGGGTTCCCACTTCTCTGTGAGCGCTTTGAGTATCTAACAATAGAAAAGCGCGATATAAATCTAATCCATTATTATTATTATTATTATTATTATAACATTACAATATATATCTGCCTTAGGCCAGCTAGAAGGTCTTACTGACAACAACTCGTGATCTGATTGGCTATCGCAGCTGTCTGTCAAATGTTTGCGAGTTGAGTGCACGGACACCCGCATTGTTTATTCTGAAAGCCGCGGCAGATTTGGTACAGCATGGCAACATAAGCTAGCTGAATTCTGATTGGATAAAAACTATAACCTAAAAACAACAGCGCTGGAATAATATGACATGAAGAGAATATGAATACTTTTAGGTATTTAGGGAAAGATAATTAAAAATTACTTTTATCTTTAATTATGATCATGATTTCTGGTCATGTTAGGCCAGCAGAGAAGGCTTTGCTGGCCCTGACGGCACACCACTGCCGGAAAGGCAATATGGTTCTTTTTTTTTGGTATCCTTCCTGAAAGGGCTGGTCTCAGTAAATGTACACTTCAAGCCCTGGAGCAGGCTCATTATCTTGATTTATGAATGAACGTGAGATTGAAAAAAAATGGCCTATGTACTGTCATCAAGTGCAGTGTTTTTCAACCATTAGTGTGCCGTGAGATACAATCTGGTGTGCCGTGGGAGATTATGAAATTTCACCTAATTGGGTTAAAAACATTTTTTGCAAACCAGTAATTATAATCCGCAAATGTGCCATTGTTGAGTGTCGGTGCTGTCTAGAGCTCGGCAGAGTAACTGTGTAATACTCTTCCATATCAGTAGGTGGCAGCAGGTAGCTAATTGCTTTGTAGATGTCGGGAACATGGTTTGTCGTGATCACAATATGCGGGAGGCAGCGTGGAGGTAAAAAGGTATGTAACACTTATACCAAAAACAAATAAAAGCGAGTGCCGCGAAGAAAAAGCATTGAAACTCAGGGATGGCTATGCAAAATGAAACTAAAACTGAACTGGCTGAAAAGTAAACAAAAACAGAATGCTGGACGACAGCAAAGACTTACAGCGTGTGGAGCAAAGACGGCGTCCACAAAGTACATCCGTACATGACATGACAATCAACAATGTCCCCACAAAGAAGGATAGCATCCGCACAACTAAAATAGTCTTGATTGCCAAAACAAAGGAGGTGCGGGGAGTAACGTTCAAGGAAAACATGAAACTGCTACAGGAAAATATCAACAAAAGCGGAAAAGCCACCAAAATAGGAGCGCGAGACAAGAACTAAAACACTACACACAGAAAAACAGCAAAAAACTCAAAATAAGTCACGGCGTGATGTGACAGGTCGTAACTTTTCACCTATTTTGAGAGAAGAGCTATAGTGATGCATGGTTGGTCATATCCAACAATTGCGCCAACGACTTTTTATTGTCCCTGTGACCCCGAAAGGGACAAGCGGTAGAAAATGGATGGATGGATGGACTTTTTATTGTCAATATCGGCTACTGAGTTTCATTTTTCAATGATTTCTGCTGGTGGTGTTCCTCTGGATTTTTTCAATGAAAAAAATGTGCCTTGACTCAGAAAAGGTTGAAAAACACTGATCTAGAGTACTGGGTAGTAATTGAGATTATTTGAGAGAAAGGACAACATGGAGGAGCTAAAAGATGCTGTATAACGGAGGAGGTGGCAAATGTGAAATATTTTAAAATGGCTGAGGAAAGAGAGGCATCAGTCAAAAGATAACCTGAGACAGTGATGGTAAGCAGGAAGCAATAGTGAGATAGTATGTGGTGTTTAATAAAGAATAGATCATTTAGCTGTCACCAGCAGGAGCGTCTCTGTCAGTGAACAGAGAGTCGCTCGCCTGACAGCCTCACATCTAACTCTGTTGGGACAACAGACTTTGGAAGTAAAAGAAGGAGAAAAAAAAAGTATTTTAAAAGACTGCTATCACACGCAGCTTGGCATCTGAGCAGCTTATGATTGTGAAATTGGAAGAGAAACAACTATTTCCTGTGAGTCAAGCATCAAAACATCCAAACCGTGATAATTTTTTCGCAAGTTTCACAATGAAATATTTTAGGGTATTTACAAACGCAACGACTGTAACGAGCTGGAATCAAATATCACATTTGCCGGGGACACTTTCGACTGAAGTTGCGCCGTCCGGTAAACAATTTCTTCAGCCTGCGGTTTGGGACGATATCCAATGGAACGCAGGCACGGAAATCACAAGGCCGGGACTAATCGCCCACACATTTACGTAGAGACAAACACACGTGCACGGCGTCAGAGATGGAAATAACCAAAGCGGTAATCACGCACTTTACACATACCATCTGGCAATGCCCAGCTCTTTGTTTACTTCTGTGTGTGTGTATTTGTGTGGGGAAAACACTCGCAATGCATGTGTGAGTGAGTGAGGCAAGACACGCAAGAACATTTCACATGTGGGTGTGTTACCTTGCATCGGTGTGACTTTGTGTATAAATCAGGGGTGTCCAAAGTGCGGCCCGGGGGCCATTTGCGGCCCACAGCTAATAGTTTACCGGCCCGCCACACATTCTGGAAATGCTATTGCAAAAATAAACAAAGAATATTCAAAAAAGTGGAATGAGGTGAAATCTAACGAGAAAAAGTTGACACGAAGAAAAGTAAAGTAAAAGAACAACCTAATAAAAATGTATCACTTTATGAGTGGGGCACCTTTTGGATCCCAAATATATTTAGCGGTATTGTATTTATATTTTCACTGTGATTACTCAAAAATATTAAAGAATTAAAGGCCTACTGAAATGAGATGTTCTTATTTAAACGGGGATAGCAGGTCCATTTTATGTGTCATACTTGATCATTTCACGATATTGCCATATTTTTGCTGAAAGGATTTAGTAGAGAACATCGACGATAAAGTTTGCAACTTTTGGTCGCTGATAAAAAAAAGCCTTGCATGTACCGGAAGTAGCGTGACGTCACAGGTTGTGGAGCTCCTCACATCTGCACATTGTTTTCAATCATGGACGCCAGCAGGGTGAGCGATTCGGACCGAGAAAGCGACGATTACCCCATTAATTTGAGCGAGGATGAAATATTTGTGGATGAGGAAAGTGAAAGTGAAGGATTAGAGGGCAGTGGAAGCGATTCAGATAGGGAAGATGCTGTGAGAGGCGGGTGGGACCTGATATTCAGCTGGGAATGACTAAAACAGTAAAAAAACACAAGACATATATATATACTCTATTAGCCACAACACAACCAGGCTTATATTTAATATGCCACAATTTAATCGCACATAACAAACACCTCCCCCCACCCGTCAATATAACCCCCCAATACAACTCAAACACCCGCACAACACACTCAATCCCACAGCCCAAAGTACCGTTCACCTCCGTAAAGTTCATACAGCACATATATTTCCCCAAAGTTACGTACGTGACATGCACATAGCGGCACGCACGGACGGGCAAGCGATCAAATGTTTGGAAGAAAGCTGCATACTCACGGTAGCGCGTCTGCTATCCAACTCAAAGTCCTCCTGGTTGTGTTGCTGTAGCCAGCCGCTAATACACCGATCCCACCTACAGCTTTCTTCTTTGCTGTCTTCATTGTCCATTAAACAAATTGCAAAAGATTCACCAACACAGATGTCCAGAATACTGTGGAATTTTGCGATGAAAACAGAGCTGTTTGTATTGGGAAACAATGGTGTCCCAATACTTCCGCACAATCCGTGACGGCAGGCGCAAACGTCATCATACCGAGACGTTTTCAGCCGGATATTTCCCGGGAAATTTAAAATTGCACTTTATAAGTTAACCCGGCCGTATTGGCATGTGTTGCAATGTTACGATTTCATCATTGATATATAAACTATCAGACTGCGTGGTCGGTAGTAGTGGGTTTCAGTAGGCCTTTAAAATCAATGGTGTCCTGCATTATTGATCTTTTAGGGCTCTAATTACTAAATACTGCATATTTCAGTTTTACTATAAAAAACAAAGTTGTTTTTGACAGAAAATCCATAAAACATTTTCTTTTTATTACTTTATATAACCTTGAAGTTGATATAGAGATTAACTGTAAGCGTTAAATAACAAATAATAATTTGACTTAGTTTTAACATTTTAATGACTGAGACCCTTTATGGTCCCCGGGACCCCTAAAGGTAAAATAAATACAAAAATCCATATATTTTGTTATGTTTTGAAAATGAAAAATATCAAAATGGCCCCCACATGCTTTAATTTTTCCATGTGCGGCCCTCAGTGGAAAAAGTTTGGACACCCCTGGTATAGATGCATGCAAAGATCTCATGCACCGTCAATGCTTTGGCAGGTTGTTGTTTTCTCGGAACAGGAGAGTGAAAACATTGTTTGCATGTTTGTGAAAAATGGAGCGGCAGTAACAGAGAGAAGCAAATACCCAGCATGACACATTATGATCCTTGAAACAACATATTCACAGTTGTCTCTTTTCGCCGAGTGGAAAACCACACACTGCATATGTTGAAAGGTGTTTCTGCTATCCGCAGATAAACACACCTTCTATTAGTAGCTTGGAGTTGGGATGTAAGGATAGGACAGGAGAGACGCAGGGTTGAGAGAAGATGACCTGTTACAACAACCTTGCAGCATCCAATTGAATGTTGCACGCTCTGGATTTCAATCGATACCAACAACTAGTTTTAGAAAGCTGAACTGTGATACTGTAGGGGGGAAATGGAGACAGCACTATTGCCAATAAGGATGTTAAGGAGAGGCCAAGGCGATGCAGTGTTAAATCCTCTGTTCAAGAATGACTGGAACTCTTGCATTGATTTGAGCTGCGTGCGCTTGGAAATAACCATTGACCTGCACTTCACACATGATACTTAAAAAAAAAAAAAAAAAAAAGGGAAAATTATGTTTTCAGATACTGTACTTACGAGACACCTACAAAGGATGTCAAGAACCAAGAAGGTCAGGGTTATCAATTACTTCCCTTTGTACTGAATCAACACTGAGTGAAAAGATACAACGATGTTTACTGGATACTTATCTCAACTGAAGAATAGTGTCAAGTACTCAGGGAAAATAAATAGTAGAAATAATACACAAACAAATTTGACATATTTGAGTGTACTAGAGTTAAGTGGCTCCATTAAATCAAGTGGTGCAAAGTTAATTTTAATGTGGATTGGTATATAGTTTTTTTTGTTTTTTTTTCATAATGGACCTATATTAGTTGCTCCAGTAGCCGCTAGTCTAAATTCTGGACTATAAGCCGATCTTTTTTCCTACGCTTTGAATCCTGCAGCTTATAAAACGGTGCAGCTAATTTATGGATTGTTCTTCGCTGATTGCCATAATGCAAATAGTTTTCATAAAACAAAACAAAGACATCGAAAATATGTGTTATTGTTTGTGTCGACCATAGCGTTCTACTCGTATGCATTCCTCATTCACAAGTTTTACAGTATAACTAAAACAATTCATACTTACTAAACCGTCCAATGTGTGATGTCTTTAGGAGTGTTTTCATGCATATTTGTACATGCTATCTTAATGTAATCAAGCTAGAGCCATTAGCATTAGCTAATATGCTAACACATTTATCAGCGTCTGTCGTAGTGTTATTAACTTACAATGGCATTCTTTTTGGATTGTTTCAGTTCTACAAATTCCTCTATAAATTCACCAAAACGTCACCGTGGAGTTCTTGAGTCTGTTTAGCTGATTGGAGAGCCAGCTTCCGCAACTGGTCCGTCCATGACTACGACTTCTGTTTTGTTTGCTCAACTGTTTTACTGCCTAGTTGCAGACGCCACTTGGAAACAATCAAGTTATGCAAATAAACCCTTACAAAATATTTATGTGTAAATAACTCATTTCACAATTTATATACCTGTGGCTTATAGTCCGGTTCAGCTAATATATGGAAAAATATGTTTTTCTTCTAAAATGTAGTAGTACCGAAGCTCTCTATAGTCCAGAAAATATGGTAAATACAAAAAAACATTAAAAAACAAAATATATTCATTAAAAAATACTAAGCAAAAATAAATAAAATAAGTACTTAATAAAATAAAGAAGAAAATAACAATAAAAAAATATTAGTATACTACATTAAGTATACGACACAATTTATTTTCTTAGCAAAGGTTCTTGCTACTGGTACAACTATGTTTGTTCCAAACATATGATATTTTTGAGTGGCTTCATTGTAGTAGTAAGAACAGTTTTACAAATTAGGAATGTCAAAGTTAACACTTTAACTCGTGCAATTGATCACTAAACATTATCACATAAAGCATGTATGAACGCAAAATAATCACACAATTTATTTTGACATCACAATCGCCCATGCTATTTTACCTTAACCGTGGATGGTTACCTAAAAGGCGCAGCAGGTTGTTATACAGTCAGTGATCAGGTCATTGCATACATCAGTGCAAAGATGAGTGCGGAGACTCCGACATATGTTGCTCAAATTTCAAGGTACTTTGGATCAAACTGTTATCAAGTAGTGTTAAACAAATACATTACGTTAATTCAAGTAAACCATGTTCCTGTATGATATTCTGACAATAAAATTGCATTTGTAACAAAATATTGGGATCTTTTTTAAAGTTAATCTAAATTATGCACGCAAGGAATTTACTACAGTTGATAACAATTAATCAAAATGCATAAGTGTAATTAATCTGATTAAAATATTCATCATTTGAAATTTTTTGAATAACTGCTTATAAACATTTACCCATAAGAGACCTTGAAGCATGCTGTCAATACTTACATTGGTAGTGAAATTCCCACCTTGGACATTTCACTACCAATTCTGCAGCATTGCTGTGCATAAGTTCTAGCTTTTGAATGTCTTTCTTAGGAGCACATGATCAAATAACGCAGCAATATTTGATAAATCAACCATGTAATAAACACATCCTGTAATAAAATAAACAGTTCTACCCTTGTTGGACACAATCTTGTCTGTATGACATAACCAATTCAATTTTTTATTTATGGTTAACCCTTGCAACTCAACTTCATCTGCTGTTACAAAGAAATACCTTTCAAAGTGTGTGACACAGACAGCACATTCTTTAATGTAAGTTTAAAGCCGAGAATTATATATTTTGTTTTGCTGTTGTTTAGAACAAGCTTATTACTGTCAACCAGAGGTGGGTAGAGTAGCCAGAAATTGTATTCAAGTAAGAGTACTGTTACTTTAGAGATTTATTACTCAAGTAAAAGTAAGGAGTAGTCACCCAAATATTTACTTGAGTAAAAGTAAAAAGTATGTTGTGAAAAAACTACTCAAGTACTGAGTAACTGATGAGTAACCTGTTCGTTTAATGATAACGGCAACAAATAATGCACAAAAACATAAAAATAGCAAAGAGCAAATTCAGAGCCAGGAATATCTTTTAAGCAACTAAAACAATAATATATATTAAATAATAATACATTAACATAAAAAAATTAAGGCAAATTGAGCCACAATATTTTAACAGCACCATAGGCGTGTGTGTGTGTGTGTGTGTGTGTGTGTGTGTGTGTGTGTGTGTGTGTGTGTGTGTGTGTGTGTGTGTGTGTGTGTGTGTGTGTGTGTGTGTGTGTGTGTGTGTGTGTGTCTATGAGGCTGCAGTATGTTAATAAATGTCCCCACACGATGTATATTTGACAGTGATTCATAGCGGGGAAGCTAACATCAGCCTACGGTGACAGCCAAAATATCTACTAACGTTATTTACCGCGATGTGCTTCCTCAAATTTGAGGTTGAGTTCATGTAAGCTTAAGCTTGTTAATCATGTGACCGCCTGGCTCTGTTTGATTGGTGAAACGGAGTGAGACGTCACCAGTGACTGCATTTGATTGGTGAAACGTCACCAGTGACTGTATTTGATTGGTGAAACGCAGGCATGCAATAGATCCTACTTTGAAGGTCTGTCTGACAAACCAAAACAAACAAAGCGTGCATTAACAGATCGATAAAAATCAGTAGCGAGTAGCAAGCTTAATGTAGATAAATGGAGCGGAGTAAAAGTAGCGTTTCTTCTCTATAAATATACTCAAGTAAAAGTAAAAGTATGTTGCATTAAAACTACTCTTAGAGAGTACAATTTATCCCAAAAGTTACTCAAGTAGATGTAACGGAGTAAATGTAGCGCGTTACTACCCACCTCTGCTGTCAACCCAACTGGAAACATGGTCCAGTTCATTTTGCCCTACAATTTTCAAAATACTTATGTATTGTGACGATGCATTTAGTGTTGAGTCATCTGCATACATAGTTATAGATGTGCTATAATGCAATGGGTATGGCCTCTGCAGGCCATACCCATTGCATTAAAGAGGTTACCATTAAAATAGACAAGTTAAGGCCTATTAGTTAAATCGGGGGTCAGAAACCCGCGGCTCTCAAGCCGCATGCAGCTCTTTAGTACCACCCTAGTGACTCCCCGGAGCATTTTTAAAAAAGGATTAAAAATGGAAAAAGATGGGGTACATTTTTTTGTTTTGTTTTAGTATGTTTTTGTTTGAGGACAAACATGACACAAACCTTCCCAATTGTTAGAAAGTCCACTGTTTAATATGTTTGAGTTTATGCTTCACTGATCAGAGTATTTGGTGAAAATCGTTTTGTCCTACTAATTTTTGGCGGTTCTTGAACTCACCATAGTGTGGACTGTGACGCAACAGTTTGTTTACATGTAAAATCTTCCACTCCTTTGTCTCATTTTGTCCACCAAACGTTTTATGCTGTGCGTGAATGCACAAAGGTACGCTTTGTTGATGTTATTGACTTGTTGGAGTGCTAATCAGGCATATTTGTTCAGTGCATTACTGCAAGCTAATCGATGCTAACGTGCTATCTAGGCTAGTCGTATGTACATATTGCATCATTATGCCTAATTTGTAGGTATATATGAGCTCATTTAATATCCTTTACTTTTATCCTCTTTGTATATAATTTTGTTTTGCATGTCTCATGACATATCTGTATGTAATATTGGCTGTATTTCAGAGAGTTTTTTGTGTACCATGTTGTTCCAGACCACAGCAAACGTTACCGAGCTTGCCAAAGATTGTAATAAATCTATTAAAAGAAGACAGCCTGCCGTTTCCTTTAAGTTGGACACACACATCTATACTTTTGGGCATTCTAAGACAGTCCTTGCCAGGAGTTCTCACCCTCTGAGTAGCCTCTGATTTACTAATGTTTTCCAATGTAGTAAAAATGTGTAGAATAAATATTAAGATTCAACATTTCTGTCAACGAAGATTTGTATCAGCCTGCAAGTAGTCATTTTGATAGTAGGCTAATATAACTAATATAGACACTTACATCATGTGTTGTCTTCATTATAACAGTTATATTCGCCCGGGCGAGGGTGTCTGATGATTAAAGACCCGAAACACCCTATGACCCCGGGTTTATCACTGATGATATGTCCAAGCATCACCGTGAGGTATATTCAAGTTCATATACGGCTTTTAATTTTTTGTGGCTCCAGACAGATTAGTTTTTTGTATTTTTCGTCCAATATGGCTCTTTCAACATTTTGGGTTGCCGACCCCTGAGTTAAATAGTTAAATCTAATTATTCAATCCCTAAAACCATATGCAGAAAGTGTTCTCAACACGAAACCATGATCTTTAACATCGAACACTGCACTAAAACCTAGTAAGACCTCAGCAACTTATTTTTTTCATCAATACGTTGCTGCCAGTCATCAGTCATATGCACAGGTGCTGTAAAAGTAGAGTGACCATCTTTGTAGGCATGATGAAACTTAGAGCCACGATTAAAATGGGAGAAAACACAAGTTTTTCCATGATTATGCTAAGAACATGCATATTACTAATTGATCTACAGTTAGCACCACCGAAGTGTACGACTAAATCAAGTCAAGGACACACAACATTGTTCTGAAGTCTGAGTTTACAGGTTATAAGTGTACATTATATTTCCATATTATATACATAAGTGCTACTGACATATTCAGCTTTTAATGAACTCTTTGAGCTGTTGTTTTTCTGGGGCAGAATGATTATGCAGCATGCATATTTATTTATATTTTTTTAAAAAGGGAATAATTTGGTTCACAAGAATAGTTTTAGGCTTATTTAAATTGAAACATTATAGACATGAATAAATGTAACTGCTGATTATGATGACTGACTACACAGCTAGCAGCTTCTCTGCGTTAACGTAAAATATTAACTGAAAAAAACATTACATTTGACTTAGAGAAAGCAGATTGTGGATGTCCTCATTAAAATATTTCAAGCTATCAAATTAACACACCAATATTAGAAGTTTTTGGTTTTATTTTTTCGTTTTTTCACCGAGTCTTTGCTCTTGCTGCCGTTTTCAAGATACTTTGTTAGAATGATACAGAGCGGGGCTTGTGTCCTTATGAGAGTTGCGGTCTGTTTGGAATCTGGATAGAAAATACTGTATATACGTATATATATATACATATATACAGTATATATATGTTTTTTAATGCCAATAGAATACAATAATAGCAGTGCATGATATTACATTTGACGGCAAACTTAATCCAAGTCATTTACAGCTCCGTGTGCACTATGAATAACACCAATTCGAAACAAAACAAGACATATATGCTAAATTGGTTGACATCTCAGCAATTCCTTGGTAGCGAAATTGTCCACACACTTGCCTTTTATGAGATATGACCTGAGTTCGATTCTCAGCAGTGTTAATATTATTTAATGTCAGCAATTGTTTTACAAGAAGATTCACTCCACACTTGCTGGTGGGAGGCCACCACAGTAACTACAGCTGGTCCGGGGGTAGACTGACGGTCTTATGGGGGCCATCCCTGCAGAACTTGGTGCCCCCCCCCTGAAAAAAAAAAAGTCTGGACATACCACTGTGCGGTAGGAGGCTTTGCAGTCAAACCTCACACACATTTTCGCTTTACATGCACGCTGATCCGCGAATGAACTATTGCACTTGTATGTGTCAAAGTTAAATCAATGGGAGAACAAGGACATTCTGCATTGGGTCAGAATCAATATCGGGATTTCAATAAATGGTTTTGGTTGCACAAAATGTTTGCCTCATTGTTCTTATTACTGTAAGCAATGTAGCATTGTGTCATTCTTTCCAAGAAATCCGTTCCTCTTGGTCTTTAATTGGTAGGCATAACATTCCATTACATCTGTAATGATCGCACGAAACAGTTTTGACTTTGTTCGCTATTTTCCTGTGTTTTGTATCATTTCCTGTCCTGGTGCTCCTATTTTAATTATACTTTGTGTTTTATTCATTTAGTTTACGATCATTGTGCTTTTATACCTCAACAAGTACCTGTTGTCTGTTCACTTCCATGCTGCACTAGATTATTTTTTTACGCTAACTGTGTTTTCCTGAATTAAACAGACTTCTTGCCTGCACCTCGCTTTACTTGCTTGGCATCCTGGGGTCGATACCAGAGCATGTAACATCTATTTTATATATTGTATTCTTGAATACAGACTTATACACTTTTCCAACACTGACAGATACCTAATGGTAGCGAGCTGTATTGTTATTGGAAAAAGAAAATAACAAAATGGTCACTGAGAATAACATTTACTATAGACAATTGGATATTCGACAGAAAGCTAAAAACAAATTTAAGATATAATCTGTGGACAAATGTGACTTGCAATTCATGGGCCAATAAACAAAAAGATGGGTAATCCTTCGCACTAACAGCTAAGGTACCCTTAATTACCAACATCCACACTTGTTCCCTACGTGATGGAAAGCGAACAAACTGTTCACAAAAAAAATCTTATGACTAATGAAGCAGCATGAATCCAAGGTGATTGTGGAACAGCCAGGACATCATTAGGCTTTTGGAAAAGCCTTTACCCGATTTTTATCAAAGATTCGTGGAATGTGTTCCAGAGTCAGGTCTGTAAAAGTAATCCAACAAATGCACAAATGGTAAAATGTGCAATGAAAGTCAGACTCCAAATGCTTTTTCAATACTTGCTAAAAAGGTCAAGAAGAGTTTTGCAACATATAAAACACTTTGTTTGAATGAAAGATGAAATAAAATGAACACAGTGAGTTGAATTTAAAGGATTATTAAGCGTCAATGAACCAATTAGCTTATACAACAAGAAGATTTTCAATGACAAGAGTCTCATTTATTACAACAACAAAACGACAAGTGCAAGGCAATAAACGGAGTAATGGCAGCTGCTTTGGACTAAATTATAAATGGTAACTGGGTTATACTTGTATAGCGCTTTTCTACTTTCAAGGTACTCAAAGCGCGTTGACACTATTTCCACATTCACCCATTCACACACACATTCACACACTGATGGCGGGAGCTGCCATGCAAGGCCCTAACCACGACCCATCAGGAGCAAGGGTGAAGTGTCTTGCTCAGGGACACAACGGACATGACGAGGTTGGTAGAAGGTGGGGATTGAACTAGGAACCCTCAGGTTGCTGGCACGGCCACTCTCCGAAAATTAAAGCCATTTTATTTTTAAAAAAATAAATAAATAAATGCTATTTTTCTTTGTTAGAATGAATCTTTGGGTTCAAATGTGCATTTTAGCCATACAATTCCTATTATCTAAAAATATAATAACAGTTCAATTAAATTATTATTAAGAAGTTTTTTATGAAAAACAAATATAAGCAATAATAAACTATTTAATATAAACCAATATTACTGAGGTGCTTGTGCATGGTTGCACCATGAAAAAAAAAAAAAAATTTTAGCATGTTTTTGTTACGATACCAGGGCATAACGATGCCGCGGGTCGTCTTTCCAGGATGCGGAGGAACGTCAGGAAACAGCTTACCGGTAAGAAGAATGATTTATTCCATAAATCCCCACAAAAATATGCAGCGCGGTGCCCACGACACGAAAAAAACAAAAATGGCTTAGCCAAAAGGGAACTAGACCAAAACACTAGGAACAAGAACAGGAACAGGAACGTAACTTGTTGTATGAGAGCAAACTAAAGCACCAGACCGAGTAAGGCGGGAGGAAGGAATAAATAGCTCTCTGATTAGTGCCCGGAAAACAGGTGAGCGTCCCGAACACTAATCAGAGGCAGGTGAAAACAACCAAGAAACACAAAACAAGGGTGCTGAAAACAGAAGTTAAACAACAAGTGAATCAAAACCTAAATAAACTATGATCCGGGCAATGGATCATGACAGTTTTTTGTTTGTATACTGTAAAATACAGCATGGGTATGGTATTATTATCTCATTATTTTTCTTAAAAGGCCCCTTTAATGCTGACAACATTGGCACTTAATTCACAGTTATGGACCTAAAAACTACAGGTACAATTATGCCTCATCATGTCAGAATGCCCCCCACTGTTAAATGTTTCAAGTTTTGTCTTAAAACCCACTCTGACTTTCTGGCTTGAGTCGTGTGGCCCTTTGTGCCTTTTTTATTCTGTTTTATTGATTTGTTTTTACTTATCTTGGTGTTTTTAATTTTTTCATTGATTTTATTATTTTATCTATTGTTATATTAAATGCTTTTAATTGAAGTACTTTTTATGTGCAGCACTCTGGAAACAGTTTGCTTGTTAATAGTGCTATATAAATAAAGTGGATTTGTATTTAAAAAATTCCCAGCAAAATAGACACAGTAGTGATTTTTAGGCTTGTTTTCTAACAAGTTTCAGCACATTTTGGAAAGCACGCCTTTAGTTTCAAAATGTGGGTGGGCCTCCATCAGCAGACTGATGTCACCTACAGAAGACTGGAGGAAATTTTGTGTTTTGGTCACATCTTAATATTGAATCATGATATTCGTGTGCAGAATTTGAGGGAACTATGAAATATGTCTAACAGTTCAATTGTTGCAGGTTCCAGCAATACAAATTAAAAAGGGGTCAGCCGGCATACATTTCCAAATGATGGAAATATGAGAAAAGTATGGACTTGCGTAAAACGGGGACAGACCAGGCAAGAGGATTATAATTTGGAGCGATCACTTTCATGATTCTGGCTTCAGAGTTTGGTTTTAAAAAACGGAGAAGACTTTAGCCAAATATGATTCCAAAGATCTTGAGCAACCTTGATAGGAGAAAGACTGAGTCAGAACCTGCGAAACATCGGAGATAGCAAGACTGACTTGGCTCTACTGGTGTTTTTCCCAAGATGCTTAAGGACATGCTGAAATAGCATGAGGAAACACAGGCTATGGTGTCTATGGAAGAGAAGGGGAAGTCCAGAAATGACGATTCCTTCATATTTGCTCATTTACGCCCGAATGCAGCTGAGATAGGCTCCAGCACCCACCGCGACACCAAAAGGGACAAGCAGTATAAAATGGATGGATGGATGGAATGTTAACCATATTGGTTTTGAAGTAATCTTGGGCCAGGGCGACAAAAACATGATATTAAGTGATCAAAATAATGTATAGGGAAATTGGTCCCACTTCTGTAGATGACGTCACACCAAGAGGGGGTGACATATCAAGTCTGGCGATGGAAAAGGGTCGTTCATCGCAGGGCTGCACAATT